>NC_088259.1:1003754-1303754 GCF_036013445.1 Caloenas nicobarica
CCCCCAAGCTCCATCAGCTCAGACGCATTTGGGCACTCTGGCAAGTCCGCCACATAGCTCCACCTCAAGGGAGGATAGGGCTTGTGCAGCTCCTGGGAAGCATGAGCAGCCTGTGGGACAAGGGGAGAGGTCTGGCTCACGTGCTCAGGGAACAGCCCATGGCCAGCACTGGGCTCAGCAAGGAACTTTTTCCCCCGGGGCACATTGCAACTGCTCCCCGGGGGCTTTTTGCCTTCCTCTGCAGTTCTCAGCACGGCCCCTTGCCACCCTTTCTTTGGGCCATTTGGCCTGGGAGCCTGCTGCTCATGCTCCACCATGCTGGCAGCCGCACTTGCCACTTCTCAGCTCTCCCTGCGGGCAACACACACGCCTGGCAGGGACCAGAGCACTTCTCATGCATCCCTGGCCAAGAAGCACAGCAGCCAGACAAGTTGTGGAAGGCAAAAAGTCTGCTCGTCATCGCTACGTGTCACGCTTTGGAAAAGATGACACGGTACCACTCACCTCTTCTTCTTCTTCTTTCTCTTCTTCTTCTTCTTCTTCTTTTGTGCATGGTCAGTCCCACGCCTCATTGTCAAGGTTCTCCCTCTGCAGGAACCGGGGACAGCTTGGCCTCTATTCCTGCTGCTGCTCTCTGCAGCTCTGGGACTTGTCTTTGCCAGTCTGCAAGGGATGTTTTCTCATGCTAAACTGAAGAATGTCTCAGCCTACTCCTGGCTACACTTGGCCTTGAGCTAATGCTTGTGAGCCTGGGTTCTGAAACAGAGTCACAAAGGGAAAAAAAATGACACAAAGAAACATAACATGAAATAACATCAAATCAAGCAAATTAATAAATTAACAACAAAATAAAAGAAAATTCATTGTGTTATGTGTCCTTGAACTTGGTTTTGGAACTGAAACTCCTCTGTCCTTTCAGGCAAACAGTCTCTTTGATATTGGACTGGCGGACAGGAGAGGAGAGGAGAGGAGAGGAGAGGAGAGGAGAGGAGAGGAGAGGAGAGGAGGGGAGAGGAGAGCAGTTCTGCTCTGTCAGGCCTGGAGTTCTGCATGACAAGCCCTGAGCGAGCCCTGAGGGCTCCATACATGATACCACAGGCAGTATTGCTACTGGAAGGAAGGCTGCACTGGCAACAAATCCACACTGTCTTTTTGCAAAAAAGGGACACTCTTAGGTTGCTTACTCCCCTATTTTCTAGGTACAGGGAGTGATTCGGAGCCAGCACCCCAAAGGCTTCCTCCAAAGGGCTGCACATATGTGGCTGTGTCACCCCCATGTCACAATGCCAGCACCCGGCAACGCAGCGGTCACCAGGCCCCACGCAGGATCCAAAAGAGCAGCCTCCCGTGTCCACTGCCAGAGCTGGCCCGGGGGCAGCCCCAACACATCTGACAGGAAGCACTTGAGGAGCTGCTGGAATCCCAGGCCAGGGCCTGAGGGAAGAAAACCTTGCATGAGGCTGCTGGAGGTTCTCCGCTGCAAGACAATCTGCTGGCAGGGCCACCTTCCAAGCTCAGCTCATGCATGCAAATCCTTTTCAACTGCACAGCAGTGGCAAGACCAAGGCAATTCCTTCTTCAGGAGCACTGCAGAGCTCGCCATCCTCATCTCCTACGGAGGAACGCTCAGGAGCCATAAGAGATAGGATGTCGAGGGCTTGCAAGGGCTTGCAAGGGCTTGCAGTGCTTTGGAACACCCACTGGTGTCCTACACAGGGACAGCAAGGATTCTTGCCCCCAAGCTCCATCAGCTCAGACGCATTTGGGCACTCTGGCAAGTCCGCCACATAGCTCCACCTCAAGGGAGGATAGGGCTTGTGCAGCTCCTGGGAAGCATGAGCAGCCTGTGGGACAAGGGGAGAGGTCTGGCTCACGTGCTCAGGGAACAGCCCATGGCCAGCACTGGGCTCAGCAAGGAACTTTTTCCCCCGGGGCACATTGCAACTGCTCCCCGGGGGCTTTTTGCCTTCCTCTGCAGTTCTCAGCACGGCCCCTTGCCACCCTTTCTTTGGGCCATTTGGCCTGGGAGCCTGCTGCTCATGCTCCACCATGCTGGCAGCCGCACTTGCCACTTCTCAGCTCTCCCTGCGGGCAACACACACGCCTGGCAGGGACCAGAGCACTTCTCATGCATCCCTGGCCAAGAAGCACAGCAGCCAGACAAGTTGTGGAAGGCAAAAAGTCTGCTCGTCATCGCTACGTGTCACGCTTTGGAAAAGATGACACGGTACCACTCACCTCTTCTTCTTCTTCTTTCTCTTCTTCTTCTTCTTCTTCTTTTGTGCATGGTCAGTCCCACGCCTCATTGTCAAGGTTCTCCCTCTGCAGGAACCGGGGACAGCTTGGCCTCTATTCCTGCTGCTGCTCTCTGCAGCTCTGGGACTTGTCTTTGCCAGTCTGCAAGGGATGTTTTCTCATGCTAAACTGAAGAATGTCTCAGCCTACTCCTGGCTACACTTGGCCTTGAGCTAATGCTTGTGAGCCTGGGTTCTGAAACAGAGTCACAAAGGGAAAAAAAATGACACAAAGAAACATAACATGAAATAACATCAAATCAAGCAAATTAATAAATTAACAACAAAATAAAAGAAAATTCATTGTGTTATGTGTCCTTGAACTTGGTTTTGGAACTGAAACTCCTCTGTCCTTTCAGGCAAACAGTCTCTTTGATATTGGACTGGCGGACAGGAGAGGAGAGGAGAGGAGAGGAGAGGAGAGGAGAGGAGAGGAGAGGAGAGGAGGGGAGAGGAGAGCAGTTCTGCTCTGTCAGGCCTGGAGTTCTGCATGACAAGCCCTGAGCGAGCCCTGAGGGCTCCATACATGATACCACAGGCAGTATTGCTACTGGAAGGAAGGCTGCACTGGCAACAAATCCACACTGTCTTTTTGCAAAAAAGGGACACTCTTAGGTTGCTTACTCCCCTATTTTCTAGGTACAGGGAGTGATTCGGAGCCAGCACCCCAAAGGCTTCCTCCAAAGGGCTGCACATATGTGGCTGTGTCAGCCCCATGTCACAATGCCAGCACCCGGCAACGCAGTGGTCACCAGGCCCCACGCAGGATCCAAAAGAGCAGCCTCCCGTGTCCACTGCCAGAGCTGGCTCGGGGGCAGCCCCAACACATCTGACAGGAAGCACCTGAGGAGCTGCTGGAATCCCAGGCCAGGGCCTGAGGGAAGAAAACCTTGCATGAGGCTGCTGGAGGTTCTCCGCTGCAAGACAATCTGCTGGCAGGGCCACCTTCCAAGCTCAGCTCATGCATGCAAATCCTTTGAACTGCACAGCAGTGGCAAGACCAAGGCAATTCCTTCTTCAGGAGCACTGCAGAGCTCGCCATCCTCATCTCCTACGGAGCAACGCTCAGGAGCCATAAGAGATAGGATGTGGAGGGCTTGCAAGGGCTTGCAAGGGCTTGCAGTGCTTTGGAACACCCACTGGTGTCCTACACAGGGACAGCAAGGATTCTTGCCCCCAAGCTCCATCAGCTCAGAGGCATTTGGGCACTCTGGCAAGTCCGCGACATAGCTCCAGCTCAAGGAAGGATAGGGCTTGGGCAGCTCCTGGGAAGCATGAGCAGCCTGTGGGACAAGGGGCCAGGTCTGGCTCACATGCTCAGGGAACAGCCCATGGCCAGCACTGGGCTCAGCAAGGAACTTTTTCCCCCGGGCCACATTGCAACTGCTCCCCGGGGGCTTTTTGCCTTCCTCTGCAGTTCTCAGCACGGCCCCTTGCCACCCTTTCTTTGGGCCATTTGGCCTGGGAGCCTGCTGCTCATGCTCCACCATGCTGGCAGCCGCACTTGCCACTTCTCAGCTCTCCCTGCGGGCAACACACACGCCTGGCAGGGACCAGAGCGCTTCTCATGCATCCCTGGCCAAGAAGCACAGCAGCCAGACAAGTTGTGGAAGGCAAAAAGTCTGCTCGTCATCGCTACGTGTCACGCTTTGGAAAAGATGACACGGTACCACTCACCTCTTCTTCTTCTTCTTTCTCTTCTTCTTCTTCTTCCTCTTTTGTGCATGGTCAGTCCCACGCCTCATTGTCAAGGTTCTCCCTCTGCAGGAACCGGGGACAGCTTGGCCTCTATTCCTGCTGCTGCTCTCTGCAGCTCTGGGACTTGTCTTTGCCAGTCTGCAAGGGATGTTTTCTCATGCTAAACTGAAGAATGCCTCGGCCTACTCCTGGCTACACTTGGCCTTGAGCTAATGCTTGTGAGCCTGGCTTCTGAAACAGAGTCACAAAGGGAAAAAAAATGACACAAAGAAACATAACATGAAATAACATCAAATCAAGCAAATGAATAAATTAACAACAAAATAAAAGAAAATTCATTGTGTTACGTGTCCTTGAACTTGGTTTTGGAACTGAAACCCCTCTGGCCTTTCAGGCAAACAGTCTTCTCTTTTATATTGGACTGGTGGACAGGAGAGGAGAGGAGAGGAGAGGAGAGGAGAGGAGAGGAGAGGAGAGGAGAGGAGAGGAGAGGAGAGGAGAGGAGAAGAGACGAGAGGAGAGGAGAGGAGAGGAGAGGAGAGGAGAGCAGTTCTGCTCTGTCAGGCCTGCAGTTCTGCATGACAAGCCCTGAGCGAGCCCTGAGGGCTCCATACATGATACCACAGGCAGTATTGCTACTGGAAGGAAGGCTGCACTGGCAACAAATCCACACTGTCTTTTTGCAAAAAAGGGAACACTCTTAGGTTGCTTACTCCCCTATTTTCTAGGTACAGGGAGTGATTCGGAGCCAGCACCCCAAAGGCTTCCTCCAAAGGGCTGCACATATGTGGCTGTGTCACCCCCATGTCACAATGCCAGCACCCGGCAACGCAGCGGTCACCAGGCCCCACGCAGGATCCAAAAGAGCAGCCGCCCGTGGCCACTGCCAGAGCTGGCTCGGGGGCAGCCCCAACACATCTGACAGGAAGCACTTGAGCAGCTGCTGGAACCACAGGCCAGGGGCTGAGGGAAGAAAACCTTGCATGAGGCTGCTGGAGGTTCTCCGCTGCAAGACAATCTGCTGGCAGGGCCACCTTCCAAGCTCAGCTCATGCATGCAAATCCTTTTCAACTGCATAGCAGTGGCAAGACCAAGGCAATTTCCTTCTTCAGGAGCACTGCAGAGCTCACCATCCTCATCTCCTACGGAGCAACGCTCAGGAGCCGTAAGAGATAGGATGTGGAGGGCTTGCAAGGGCTTGCAAGGGCTTGCAGTGCTTTGGAACACCCACTGGTGTCCTACACAGGGACAGCAAGGATTCTTGCCCACAAGCTCCATCAGCTCAGAGGCATTTGGGCACTCTGGCAAGTCCGCCACATAGCTCCAGCTCAAGGGAGGATAGGGCTTGGGCAGCTCCTGGGAAGCATGAGCAGCCTGTGGGACAAGGGGCCAGGTCTGGCTCACATGCTCAGGGAACAGCCCATGGCCAGCACTGGGCTCAGCAAGGAACTTTTTCCCCCGGGGCACATTGCAACTGCTCCCCGGGGGCTTTTTGCCTTCCTCTGCAGTTCTCAGCACGGCCCCTTGCCACCCTTTCTTTGGGCCATTTGGCCTGGGAGCCTGCTGCTCATGCTCCACCATGCTGGCAGCCGCACTTGCCACTTCTCAGCTCTCCCTGCGGGTAACACACACGCCTGGCAGGGACCAGAGCGCTTCTCATGCATCCCTGGCCAAGAAGCACAGCAGCCAGACAAGTTGTGGAAGGCAAAAAGTCTGCTCGTCATCGCTACGTGTCATGCTTTGGAAAAGATGACACGGTACCACTCACCTCTTCTTCTTCTTCTTTCTCTTCTTCTTCTTCTTCCTCTTTTGTGCATGGTCAGTCCCATGCCTCATTGTCAAGGTTCTCCCTCTGCAGGAACCGGGGACAGCTTGGCCTCTATTCCTGCTGCTGCTCTCTGCAGCTCTGGGACTTGTCTTTGCCAGTCTGCAAGGGATGTTTTCTCATGCTAAACTGAAGAATGCCTCAGCCTACTCCTGGCTACACTTGGCCTTGAGCTAATGCTTGTGAGCCTGGCTTCTGAAACAGAGTCACAAAGGGAAAAAAAATGACACAAAGAAACATAACATGAAATAACATCAAATCAAGCAAATGAATAAATTAACAACAAAATAAAAGAAAATTCATTGTGTTATGTGTCCTTGAACTTGGTTTTGGAACTGAAACCCCTCTGTCCTTTCAGGCAAACAGTCTCTTTGATATTGGACTGGCAGACAGGAGAGGAGAGCAGAGGAGAGGAGAGGAGAGGAGAGGAGAGGAGAGGAAGAGGAGAGGAGAGGAGAGGAGAGGAAGAGGAGAGGAGAGGAGAGGAGAGGAGAGGAGAGGAGAGGAGAGGAGAGGAGAGGAGAGGAGAGGAGAGGAGAGGAGAGGAGAGGAGAGGAGAGCAGTTCTGCTCTGTCAGGCCTGGAGTTCTGCATGACAAGCCCTGAGCGAGCCCTGATGGCTCCATACATGATACCACAGGCAGTATTGCTACTGGAAGGAAGGCTGCACTGGCAACAAATCCACACTGTCTTTTTGCAAAAAAGGGACACTCTTAGGTTGCTTACTCCCCTATTTTCTAGGTACAGGGAGTGATTCAGAGCCAGCACCCCAAAGGCTTCCTCCCAAGGGCTGCACATATGTGGCTGTGTCACCCCCATGTCACAATGCCAGCACCCGGCAACGCAGCGGTCACCAGGCCCCACGCAGGATCCAAAAGAGCAGCCTCCCGTGTCCACTGCCAGAGCTGGCTCGGGGGCAGCCCCAACACATCTGACAGGAAGCACTTGAGCAGATGCTGGAATCCCAGGCCAGGGCCTGAGGGAAGAAAACCTTGCATGAGGCTGCTGGAGGTTCTCCGCTGCAAGACAATCTGCTGGCAGGGCCACCTTCCAAGCTCAGCTCATGCATGCAAATCCTTTTCAACTGCATAGCAGTGGCAAGACCAAGGCAATTCCTTCTTCAGGAGCACTGCAGAGCTCACCATCCTCATCTCCTATGGAGCAACGCTCAGGAGCCGTAAGAGATAGGATGTCGAGGGCTTGCAAGGGCTTGCAAGGGCTTGCAGTGCTTTGGAACACCCGCTGGTGTCCTACACAGGGACAGCAAGGATTCTTGCCCACAAGCTCCATCAGCTCAGAGGAATTTGGGCACTCTGGCAAGTCTGCCACATAGCTCCAGCTCAAGGGAGGATAGGGCTTGGGCAGCTCCTGGGAAGCATGAGCTGCCTGTGGGACAAGGAGCCAGGTCTGGCTCACGTGCTCAGGGAACAGCCCATGGCCAGCACTGGGCTCAGCAAGGAACTTTTTCCCCCGGGGCACATTGCAACTGCTCCCCGGGGGCTTTTTGCCTTCCTCTGCAGTTCTCAGCACGGCCCTTTGCCACCCTTTCTTTGGGCCATTTGGCCTGGGAGCCTGCTGCTCATGCTCCACCATGCTGGCAGCCGCACTTGCCACTTCTCAGCTCTCCCTGCGGGTAACACACACGCCTGGCAGGGACCAGAGCGCTTCTCATGCATCCCTGGCCAAGAAGCACAGCAGCCAGACAAGTTGTGGAAGGCAAAAAGTCTGCTCGTCATCGCTACGTGTCACGCTTTGGAAAAGATGACACGGTACCACTCACATCTTCTTCTTCTTCTTTCTCTTCTTCTTCTTCTTCCTCTTTTGTGCATGGTCAGTCCCACGCCTCATTGTCAAGGTTCTCCCTCTGCAGGAACCGGGGACAGTTGCCCTCTATTCCTGCTGCTGCTCTCTGCGGCTCTGGGACTTGTCGTTGCCAATCTGCAAGGGATGTTTTCTCATGCTAAACTGAAGAATGCCTCAGCCTACTCCTGGCTACACTTGGCCTTGAGCTAATGCTTGTGAGCCTGGGTTCTGAAACAGAGTCACAAAGGGAAAAAAAATGACACAAAGAAACATAACATGAAATAACATCAAATCAAGCAAATGAATAAATTAACAACAAAATAAAAGAAAATTCATTGTGTTATGTGTCCTTGAACTTGGTTTTGGAACTGAAACCCCTCTGTCCTTTCAGGCAAACAGTCTCTTTGATATTGGACTGGCAGACAGGAGAGGAGAGCAGAGGAGAGGAGAGGAGAGGAGAGGAGAGGAAGAGGAGAGGAGAGGAGAGGAGAGGAAGAGGAGAGGAGAGGAGAGGAGAGGAGAGGAGAGGAGAGGAGAGGAGAGGAGAGGAGAGGAGAGGAGAGGAGAGGAGAGGAGAGGAGAGCAGTTCTGCTCTGTCAGGCCTGGAGTTCTGCATGACAAGCCCTGAGCGAGCCCTGATGGCTCCATACATGATACCACAGGCAGTATTGCTACTGGAAGGAAGGCTGCACTGGCAACAAATCCACACTGTCTTTTTGCAAAAAAGGGACACTCTTAGGTTGCTTACTCCCCTATTTTCTACGTACAGGGAGTGATTCAGAGCCAGCACCCCAAAGGCTTCCTCCCAAGGGCTGCACATATGTGGCTGTGTCACCCCCATGTCACAATGCCAGCACCCGGCAACGCAGCGGTCACCAGGCCCCACGCAGGATCCAAAAGAGCAGCCTCCCGTGTCCACTGCCAGAGCTGGCTCGGGGGCAGCCCCAACACATCTGACAGGAAGCACTTGAGCAGATGCTGGAATCCCAGGCCAGGGCCTGAGGGAAGAAAACCTTGCATGAGGCTGCTGGAGGTTCTCCGCTGCAAGACAATCTGCTGGCAGGGCCACCTTCCAAGCTCAGCTCATGCATGCAAATCCTTTTCAACTGCATAGCAGTGGCAAGACCAAGGCAATTCCTTCTTCAGGAGCACTGCAGAGCTCACCATCCTCATCTCCTATGGAGCAACGCTCAGGAGCCGTAAGAGATAGGATGTCGAGGGCTTGCAAGGGCTTGCAAGGGCTTGCAGTGCTTTGGAACACCCGCTGGTGTCCTACACAGGGACAGCAAGGATTCTTGCCCACAAGCTCCATCAGCTCAGAGGAATTTGGGCACTCTGGCAAGTCTGCCACATAGCTCCAGCTCAAGGGAGGATAGGGCTTGGGCAGCTCCTGGGAAGCATGAGCTGCCTGTGGGACAAGGAGCCAGGTCTGGCTCACGTGCTCAGGGAACAGCCCATGGCCAGCACTGGGCTCAGCAAGGAACTTTTTCCCCCGGGGCACATTGCAACTGCTCCCCGGGGGCTTTTTGCCTTCCTCTGCAGTTCTCAGCACGGCCCCTTGCCACCCTTTCTTTGGGCCATTTGGCCTGGGAGCCTGCTGCTCATGCTCCACCATGCTGGCAGCCGCACTTGCCACTTCTCAGCTCTCCCTGCGGGTAACACACACGCCTGGCAGGGACCAGAGCGCTTCTCATGCATCCCTGGCCAAGAAGCACAGCAGCCAGACAAGTTGTGGAAGGCAAAAAGTCTGCTCGTCATCGCTACGTGTCACGCTTTGGAAAAGATGACACGGTACCACTCACATCTTCTTCTTCTTCTTTCTCTTCTTCTTCTTCTACCTCTTTTGTGCATGATCAGTCCCACGCCTCATTGTCAAGGTTCTCCCTCTGCAGGAACCGGGGACAGTTGCCCTCTATTCCTGCTGCTGCTCTCTGCGGCTCTGGGACTTGTCCTTGTCAGTCTGCAAGGGATGTTTTCTCATGCTAAACTGAAGCATGCCTCAGCCTACTCCTGGCTACACTTGGCCTTGAGCTAATGCTTGTGAGCCTGGCTTCTGAAACAGAGTCACAAAGGGAAAAAAAATGACACAAAGAAACATAACATGAAATAACATCAAATCAAGCAAATGAATAAATTAACAACAAAATAAAAGAAAATTCATTGTGTTACGTGTCCTTGAACTTGGTTTTGGAACTGAAACTCCTCTGTCCTTTCAGGCAAACAGTCTCTTTGACATTGGACTGGCGGACAGGAGAGGAGAGGAGAGGAGAGGAGAGGAGAGGAGAGGAGAGGAGAGGAGAGGAGAGGAGAGGAGAGCAGAGCAGAGCAGTTCTGCTCTGTCAGGCCTGGAGTTCTGCATGACAAGCCCTGAGCGAGCCCTGATGGCTCCATACATGATACCACAGGCAGTATTGCTACTGGAAGGAAGGCTGCACTGGCAACAAATCCACACTGTCTTTTTGCAAAAAAGGGACACTCTTAGGTTGCTTACTCCCCTATTTTCTAGGTACAGGGAGTGATTTGGAGCCAGCACCCCAAAGGCTTCCTCCCAAGGGCTGCACATATGTGGCTGTGTCACCCCCATGTCACAATGCCAGCACCCGGCAACGCAGCGGTCACCAGGCCCCACGCAGGATCCAAAAGAGCAGCCTCCCGTGTCCACTGCCAGAGCTGGCTCGGGGGCAGCCCCAACACATCTGACAGGAAGCACTTGAGCAGCTGCTGGAATCCCAGGCCAGGGCCTGAGGGAAGAAAACCTTGCATGAGGCTGCTGGAGGTTCTCCGCTGCAAGACAATCTGCTGGCAGGGCCACCTTCCAAGCTCAGCTCATGCATGCAAATCCTTTTCAACTGCATAGCAGTGGCAAGACCAAGGCAATTCCTTCTTCAGGAGCACTGCAGAGCTCACCATCCTCATCTCCTACGGAGCAACGCTCAGGAGCCGTAAGAGATAGGATGTGGAGGGCTTGCAAGGGCTTGCAAGGGCTTGCAGTGCTTTGGAACACCCACTGGTGTCCTACACAGGGACAGCAAGGATTCTTGCCCACAAGCTCCATCAGCTCAGAGGCATTTGGGCACTCTGGCAAGTCCGCCACATAGCTCCAGCTCAAGGGAGGATAGGGCTTGGGCAGCTCCTGGGAAGCATGAGCTGCCTGTGGGACAAGGAGCCAGGTCTGGCTCACATGCTCAGGGAACAGCCCATGGCCAGCACTGGGCTCAGCAAGGAACTTTTTCCCCCGGGGCACATTGCAACTGCTCCCCGGGGGCTTTTTGCCTTCCTCTGCAGTTCTCAGCACGGCCCCTTGCCACCCTTTCTTTGGGCCATTTGGCCTGGGAGCCTGCTGCTCATGCTCCACCATGCTGGCAGCCGCACTTGCCACTTCTCAGCTCTCCCTGCGGGTAACACACACGCCTGGCAGGGACCAGAGCGCTTCTCATGCATCCCTGGCCAAGAAGCACAGCAGCCAGACAAGTTGTGGAAGGCAAAAAGTCTGCTCGTCATCGCTACGTGTCACGCTTTGGAAAAGATGACACGGTACCACTCACATCTTCTTCTTCTTCTTTCTCTTCTTCTTCTTCTTCCTCTTTTGTGCATGGTCAGTCCCACGCCTCATTGTCAAGGTTCTCCCTCTGCAGGAACCGGGGACAGTTGCCCTCTATTCCTGCTGCTGCTCTCTGCGGCTCTGGGACTTGTCGTTGCCAATCTGCAAGGGATGTTTTCTCATGCTAAACTGAAGAATGCCTCAGCCTACTCCTGGCTACACTTGGCCTTGAGCTAATGCTTGTGAGCCTGGCTTCTGAAACAGAGTCACAAAGGGAAAAAAAATGACACAAAGAAACATAACATGAAATAACATCAAATCAAGCAAATGAATAAATTAACAACAAAATAAAAGAAAATTCATTGTGTTACGTGTCCTTGAACTTGGTTTTGGAACTGAAACCCCTCTGTCCTTTCAGGCAAACAGTCTCTTTGATATTGGACTGGCGGACAGGAGAGGAGAGGAGAGGAGAGGAGAGGAGAGGAGAGGAGAGGAGAGGAGAGGAGAGGAGAGGAGAGGAGAGGAGAGCAGTTCTGCTCTGTCAGGCCTGGAGTTCTGCATGACAAGCCCTGAGCGAGCCCTGAGGGCTCCATACATGATACCACAGGCAGTATTGCTACTGGAAGGAAGACTGCACTGGCAACAAATCCACACTATCTTTTTGCAAAAAAGGGACACTCTTAGGTTGCTTACTCCCCTATTTTCTAGGTACAGGGAGTGATTTGGAGCCAGCACCCCAAAGGCTTCCTCCAAAGGGCTGCACATATGTGGCTGTGTCACCCCCATGTCACAATGCCAGCACCCGGCAACGCAGCCGTCACCAGGCCCCACGCAGGATCCAAAAGAGCAGCCTCCCGTGTCCACTGCCAGAGCTGGCTCGGGGGCAGCCCCAACACATCTGACAGGAAGCACTTGAGCAGCTGCTGGAATCCCAGGCCAGGGCCTGAGGGAAGAAAACCTTGCATGAGGCTGCTGGAGGTTCTCCGCTGCAAGACAATCTGCTGGCAGGGCCACCTTCCAAGCTCAGCTCATGCATGCAAATCCTTTTCAACTGCACAGCAGTGGTAAGACCAAGGCAATTCCTTCTTCAGGAGCACTGCAGAGCTCGCCATCCTCATCTCCTACGGAGCAACGCTCAGGAGCCGTAAGAGATAGGATGTGGAGGGCTTGCAAGGGCTTGCAAGGGCTTGCAGTGCTTTGGAACACCCACTGGTGTCCTACACAGGGACAGCAAGGATTCTTGCCCACAAGCTCCATCAGCTCAGAGGCATTTGGGCACTCTGGCAAGTCCGCCACATAGCTCCAGCTCAAGGGAGGATAGGGCTTGGGCAGCTCCTGGGAAGCATGAGCTGCCTGTGGGACAAGGAGCCAGGTCTGGCTCACGTGCTCAGGGAACAGCCCATGGCCAGCACTGGGCTCAGCAAGGAACTTTTTCCCCCGGGGCACATTGCAACTGCTCCCCGGGGGCTTTTTGCCTTCCTCTGCAGTTCTCAGCACGGCCCCTTGCCACCCTTTCTTTGGGCCATTTGGCCTGGGAGCCTGCTGCTCATGCTCCACCATGCTGGCAGCCGCACTTGCCACTTCTCAGCTCTCCCTGCGGGCAACACACACGCCTGGCAGGGACCAGAGCGCTTCTCATGCATCCCTGGCCAAGAAGCACAGCAGCCAGACAAGTTGTGGAAGGCAAAAAGTCTGCTCGTCATCGCTACGTGTCACGCTTTGGAAAAGATGACACGGTACCACTCACCTCTTCTTCTTCTTCTTTCTCTTCTTCTTCTTCTTCCTCTTTTGTGCATGATCAGTCCCACGCCTCATTGTCAAGGTTCTCCCTCTGCAGGAACAGGGGACAGCTTGGCCTCTATTCCTGCTGCTGCTCTCTGCGGCTCTGGGACTTGTCCTTGCCAGTCTGCAAGGGATGTTTTCTCATGCTAAACTGAAGAATGCCTCAGGCTACTCCTGGCTACACTTGGCCTTGAGCTAATGCTTGTGAGCCTGGGTTCTGAAACAGAGTCACAAAGGGAAAAAAAATGACACAAAGAAACATAACATGAAATAACATCAAATCAAGCAAATGAATAAATTAACAACAAAATAAAAGAAAATTCATTGTGTTATGTGTCCTTGAACTTCGTTTTGGAACTGAAACTCCTCTGTCCTTTCAGGCAAACAGTCTCTTTTATATTGGACTGGCGGACAGGAGAGGAGAGGAGAGGAGAGGAGAGGAGAGGAGAGGAGAGGAGAGGAGAGGAGAGGAGAGGAGAGGAGAGGAGAGGAGAGGAGAGGAGAGGAGAGGAGAGGAGAGGAGAGGAGAGGAGAGGAGAGGAGAGGAGAGGAGAGCAGTTCTGCTCTGTCAGGCCTGGAGTTCTGCATGACAAGCCCTGAGCGAGCCCTGAGGGCTCCATACATGATACCACAGGCAGTATTGCTACTGGAAGGAAGGCTGCACTGGCAACAAATCCACACTGTCTTTTTGCAAAAAAGGGACACTCTTAGGTTGCTTACTCCCCTATTTTCTAGGTACAGGGAGTGATTCGGAGCCAGCACCCCAAAGGCTTCCTCCAAAGGGCTGCACATATGTGGCTGTGTCAGCCCCATGTCACAATGCCAGCACCCGGCAACGCAGCCGTCACCAGGCCCCACGCAGGATCCAAAAGAGCAGCCTCCCGTGTCCACTGCCAGAGCTGGCTCGGGGGCAGCCCCAACACATCTGACAGGAAGCACTTGAGCAGCTGCTGGAATCCCAGGCCAGGGCGTGAGGGAAGAAAACCTTGCATGAGGCTGCTGGAGGTTCTCCGCTGCAAGACAATCTGCTGGCAGGGCCACCTTCCAAGCTCAGCTCATGCATGCAAATCCTTTTCAGCTGCACAGCAGTGGCAAGACCAAGGCAATTCCTTCTTCAGGAGCACTGCAGAGCTCGCCATCCTCATCTCCTACGGAGCAACGCTCAGGAGCCGTAAGAGATAGGATGTGGAGGGCTTGCAAGGGCTTGCAAGGGCTTGCAGTGCTTTGGAACACCCACTGGTGTCCTACACAGGGACAGCAAGGATTCTTGCCCACAAGCTCCATCAGCTCAGAGGCATTTGGGCACTCTGGCAAGTCCGCCACATAGCTCCAGCTCAAGGGAGGATAGGGCTTGGGCAGCTCCTGGGAAGCATGAGCTGCCTGTGGGACAAGGAGCCAGGTCTGGCTCACGTGCTCAGGGAACAGCCCATGGCCAGCACTGGGCTCAGCAAGGAACTTTTTCCCCCGGGCCACATTGCAACTGGTCCCCGGGGGCTTTTTGCCTTCCTCTGCAGTTCTCAGCACGGCCCCTTGCCACCCTTTCTTTGGGCCATTTGGCCTGGGAGCCTGCTGCTCATGCTCCACCATGCTGGCAGCCGCACTTGCCACTTCTCAGCTCTCCCTGCGGGTAACACACATGCCTGGCAGGGACCAGAGCGCTTCTCATGCATCCCTGGCCAAGAAGCACAGCAGCCAGACAAGTTGTGGAAGGCAAAAAGTCTGCTCGTCATCGCTACGTGTCACGCTTTGGAAAAGATGACACGGTACCACTCACCTCTTCTTCTTCTTCTTTCTCTTCTTCTTCTTCTTCCTCTTTTGTGCATGGTCAGTCCCACGCCTCATTGTCAAGGTTCTCCCTCTGCAGGAACCGGGGACAGCTTGGCCTCTATTCCTGCTGCTGCTCTCTGCAGCTCTGGGACTTGTCTTTGCCAGTCTGCAAGGGATGTTTTCTCATGCTAAACTGAAGAATGCCTCAGCCTACTCCTGGCTACACTTGGCCTTGAGCTAATGCTTGTGAGCCTGGCTTCTGAAACAGAGTCACAAAGGGAAAAAAAATGACACAAAGAAACATAACATGAAATAACATCAAATCAAGCAAATGAATAAATTAACAACAAAATAAAAGAAAATTCATTGTGTTATGTGTCCTTGAACTTGGTTTTGGAACTGAAACCCCTCTGTCCTTTCAGGCAAACAGTCTCTTTTATATTGGACTGGCAGACAGGAGAGGAGAGGAGAGGAGAGGAGAGGAGAGGAGAGGAGAGGAGAGGAGAGGAGAGGAGAGGAGAGGAGAGGAGAGGAGAGGAGAGGAGAGGAGAGGAGAGGAGAGGAGAGCAGTTCTGCTCTGTCAGGCCTGCAGTTCTGCGTGACAAGCCCTGAGCGAGCCCTGAGGGCTCCATACATGATACCACAGGCAGTATTGCTACTGGAAGGAAGGCTGCACTGGCAACAAATCCACACTGTCTTTTTGCAAAAAAGGGACACTCTTAGGTTGCTTACTCCCCTATTTTCTAGGTACAGGGAGTGATTCGGAGCCAGCACCCCAAAGGCTTCCTCCCGAGGGCTGCACATATGTGGCTGTGTCACCCCCATGTCACAATGCCAGCACCCGGCAACGCAGCGGTCACCAGGCCCCACGCAGGATCCAAAAGAGCAGCCTCCCGTGTCCACTGCCAGAGCTGGCCCGGGGGCAGCCCCAACACATCTGACAGGAAGCACTTGAGCAGCTGCTGGAATCCCAGGCCAGGGCCTGAGGGAAGAAAACCTTGCATGAGGCTGCTGGAGGTTCTCCGCTGCAAGACAATCTGCTGGCAGGGCCACCTTCCAAGCTCAGCTCATGCATGCAAATCCTTTTCAACTGCATAGCAGTGGCAAGACCAAGGCAATTCCTTCTTCAGGAGCACTGCAGGGCTCACCATCCTCATCTCCTACGGAGCAACGCTCAGGAGCCGTAAGAGATAGGATGTCGAGGGCTTGCAAGGGCTTGCAAGGGCTTGCAGTGCTTTGGAACACCCACTGGTGTCCTACACAGGGACAGCAAGGATTCTTGCCCACAAGCTCCATCAGCTCAGACGCATTTGGGCACTCTGGCAAGTCCGCCACATAGCTCCAGCTCAAGGGAGGATAGGGCTTGGGCAGCTCCTGGGAAGCATGAGCAGCCTGTGGGACAAGGAGCCAGGTCTGGCTCACATGCTCAGGGAACAGCCCATGGCCAGCACTGGGCTCAGCAAGGAACTTTTTCCCCCGGGGCACATTGCAACTGCTCCCCGGGGGCTTTTTGCCTTCCTCTGCAGTTCTCAGCACGGCCCCTTGCCACCCTTTCTTTGGGCCATTTGGCCTGGGAGCCTGCTGCTCATGCTCCACCATGCTGGCAGCCGCACTTGCCACTTCTCAGCTCTCCCTGCGGGCAACACACACGCCTGGCAGGGACCAGAGCGCTTCTCATGCATCCCTGGCCAAGAAGCACAGCAGCCAGACAAGTTGTGGAAGGCAAAAAGTCTGCTCGTCATCGCTACGTGTCACGCTTTGGAAAAGATGACACGGTACCACTCACCTCTTCTTCTTTCTCTTCTTCTTCTTCTTCTTCTTCCTCTTTTGTGCATGGTCAGTCCCACGCCTCATTGTCAAGGTTCTCCCTCTGCAGGAACTGGGGACAGCTTGCCCTCTATTCCTGCTGCTGCTTTCTGCGGCTCTGGGACTGGTCTTTGCCAGTCTGCAAGGGATGTTTTCTCATGCTAAACTGAAGAATGCCTCAGCCTACTCCTGGCTACACTTGGCCTTGAGCTAATGCTTGTGAGCCTGGGTTCTGAAACAGAGTCACAAAGGGAAAAAAAATGACACAAAGAAACATAACATGAAATAACATCAAATCAAGCAAATGAATAAATTAACAACAAAATAAAAGAAAATTCATTGTGTTATGTGTCCTTGAACTTGTTTTTGGAACTGAAACCCCTCTGTCCTTTCAGGCAAACAGTCTCTTTGATATTGGACTGGCGGACAGGAGAGGAGAGGAGAGGAGAGGAGAGGAGAGGAGACGAGAGGAGAGGAGAGGAGAGGAGAGGAGAGGAGAGCAGTTCTGCTCTGTCAGGCCTGCAGTTCTGCGTGACAAGCCCTGAGCGAGCCCTGAGGCCTCCATACATGATACCACAGGCAGTATTGCTACTGGAAGGAAGGCTGCACTGGCAACAAATCCACACTGTCTTTTTGCAAAAAAGGGACACTCTTAGGTTGCTTACTCCCCTATTTTCTAGGTACAGGGAGTGATTCGGAGCCAGCACCCCAAAGGCTTCCTCCCAAGGGCTGCACATATGTGGCTGTGTCACCCCCATGTCACAATGGCAGCACCCGGCAACGCAGCGGTCACCAGGCGCCACGCAGGATCCAAAAGAGCAGCCTCCCGTGTCCACTGCCAGAGCTGGCCCGGGGGCAGCCCCAGCACATCTGACAGGAAGCCCTTGAGGAGCTGCTGGAATCCCAGGCCAGGGCCTGAGGGAAGAAAACCTTGCATGAGGCTGCTGGAGGTTCTCCGCTGCAAGACAATCTGCTGGCAGGGCCACCTTCCAAGCTCAGCTCATGCATGCAAATCCTTTTCAACTGCATAGCAGTGGCAAGACCAAGGCAATTCCTTCTTCAGGAGCACTGCAGAGCTCACCATCCTCATCTCCTACGGAGCAACGCTCAGGAGCCGTAAGAGATAGGATGTCGAGGGCTTGCAAGGGCTTGCAAGGGCTTGCAGTGCTTTGGAACACCCACTGGTGTCCTACACAGGGACAGCAAGGATTCTTGCCCACAAGCTCCATCAGCTCAGAGGCATTTGGGCACTCTGGCAAGTCTGCCACATAGCTCCAGCTCAAGGGAGGATAGGGCTTGGGCAGCTCCTGGGAAGCATGAGCAGCCTGTGGGACAAGGAGCCAGGTCTGGCTCACGTGCTCAGGGAACAGCCCATGGCCAGCACTGGGCTCAGCAAGGAACTTTTTCCCCCGGGGCACATTGCAACTGCTCCCCGGGGGCTTTTTGCCTTCCTCTGCAGTTCTCAGCATGGCCCCTTGCCACCCTTTCTTTGGGCCATTTGGCCTGGGAGCCTGCTGCTCATGCTCCACCATGCTGGCAGCCGCACTTGCCACTTCTCAGCTCTCCCTGCGGGCAACACACACGCCTGGCAGGGACCAGAGCGCTTCTCATGCATCCCTGGCCAAGAAGCACAGCAGCCAGACAAGTTGTGGAAGGCAAAATGTCTGCTCGTCATCGCTACGTGTCACGCTTTGGAAAAGATGACACGGTACCACTCACCTCTTCTTCTTCTTCTTTCTCTTCTTCTTCTTCTTCCTCTTTTGTGCATGGTCAGTCCCACGCCTCATTGTCAAGGTTCTCCCTCTGCAGGAACCGGGGACAGCTTGGCCTCTATTCCTGCTGCTGCTCTCTGCAGCTCTGGGACTTGTCTTTGCCAGTCTGCAAGGGATGTTTTCTCATGCTAAACTGAAGAATGCCTCAGCCTTCTCCTGGCTACACTTGGCCTTGAGCTAATGCTTGTGAGCCTGGGTTCTGAAACAGAGTCACAAAGGGAAAAAAAATGACACAAAGAAACATAACATGAAATAACATCAAATCAAGCAAATGAATAAATTAACAACAAAATAAAAGAAAATTCATTGTGTTATGTGTCCTTGAACTTTTTTTTGGAACTGAAACCCCTCTGTCCTTTCAGGCAAACAGTCTCTTTGATATTGGACTGGCGGACAGGAGAGGAGAGGAGAGGAGAGGAGAGGAGAGGAGAGGAGAGGAGACGAGAGGAGAGGAGAGGAGGTTACGAAAAAACCTGCAGCTTTACTCGGGGCTACATACTGCTTCTCAAGCAGGGCAAGCCTTGTTAAAAACGCAGTTTGTAGCAAAATCATGGATAGATATAAGAAAGAATTTGGAAAAGTTAGAAGACTGGCAAGAACGAGGATTAGATGAATTGTTCAGGGAAGCTCAGAAGGTGTACGTGAGGAGGGAAGAAGAAACTCAGAAGAGACAAGCCAGGATTTTGGTGGCAGCTGTCCGGGAGGGGCAGGGGGGTGCACTGCCCTGCACAGGGGGATGTGGTGCCCAGGAGCAAAGGGAAAGAGCACAAGAAAGACCCCAGAGGGACCAGGGCAGCAGAAGAGATTTAAGACAAGTTGAGTGCTTTTACTGTCAAAAGAACGGGCACATGAGGAGACATTGTAGAGAGCGTATGCGAGATGAGCAAATGTTTAAAGAAGATTAGGGGGGTCAGGGGCTCTACTTGCTGGGGACTACTAAGAAAAAAGAGCCCTTGATAAAATTAAAACTAGGTCCCCAGCGTCAAGAGATAAGAGTTCCTTGTGGACTCTGGGGCAGAAAGATCCACTGTCCAAAGGGTGCCCCAAGGATGTCAACCACCCTCCGAGAAATTACAGGTAATAGGAGCAAAAGTTCAAGTCCCTGACATTCTGTGATTCTGTGATTCTGTGAAGGTGCAGGAGACCCACGGGCAGCGGGAGCAGCTGCTGCGGCGGGAGAAGGAGCAGCGGGCGGCTCGGCTGCTGTGGCAACGGCAGGACACGAGGCAGGAGCGGGCAGAGCTGCTGGCGCAGCACCAGCAGCGCCTGAGTGCGCTGGAGCAGCAGCACCAGCTGGAGCAGCTGCGGGAGCTGCAGAGGTGAGAGCGGCACCAGCGGCACACGCGTGGGGCCGGTACCCCGGGTCTGGGCAAAGGAACCAGGGAATGGTTTGGGGAGGTGGTGAAAGGAGAAAATCGGAGTCCAGAAGCGCTGGGTTGTGGGCAGCTGGGTGGCTCGTGGAGTGGGGGTTCGCTTTGTGGGTGGACACAAGGATCTGGCTGGAGACATCATGTCAGAGTGGAGGCGCTGTGTTTTGAAAGGAGTTGTACCCCATGTATTCTCTACCCCAAATCCCTTTTGTTTGGGTGAACGAGTCACTGACATGTTTTGGGTCAATGAGAAATCTGGTTTTGGAGAAGCCCATAACCCCCATATGTGTCCGCCCCAGATGTGTCCGTCCCAGATGTGGATGCCAGTCAGTGGGATGCCCTGTGACAGCCCACCGCGCTGGCCCAGCTCCTGGGACAGCCCACCGCGCTGGCCCAGCTCCTGGGACCTGGTTCCACATACGTGTGCACACACACACATACATGTATACACACACACCTAAATACACGCGCACGCATTTGTGCACACACCTGTCCAGATATTCTCATAGAATCCCAGGATGGAGGGGCAAGGATCACCTGGTCCAACCTTTCCTGGCACAAGCCCGCTCTAGATGAGCTGGCCCAGCGCCCCGTCCAGCTGAATCTTTAAAGTCTCCAATTTTGGGGAATTCACCACATCCC
This sequence comes from Caloenas nicobarica, assembly GCF_036013445.1. NCBI lineage: Eukaryota > Metazoa > Chordata > Aves > Columbiformes > Columbidae > Caloenas > Caloenas nicobarica. Next base: position 1,024,054 of record NC_088259.1, read on the forward strand.
TGGGGAGATTATTCCAATGGCTGGTGGCTCTCCTGGTGAAAAATTTCCTTCTTGTGTCCAGTCAGGATCTCCCCAGGAGTAGCTTGTACCCATCAGCCCTTGTCTTTTCCCTGGGACTCCTTGTACAAAGGGCATGTCCATCTTTGTAGCCACCCTGGAAACACTGGAACATGGTGCTGAGCTCTCCCTGAGCCGCCTTTTCTCCAGGCTGGACAAGCCCAGTTCTCTCAGCCTTTGCTCGTGTGGTGGCTGCCCAGTCCTTTGGTCATCTCTGTGGCCCTTCTCTGGACCCTCTCCAGCCTGTCCACATCTGGCTTGGCTGAAAGCAACTTAATTTTCTTCATGCAGTTATATAATTATTACTGCGGTAATCTGAGGGTATGAGGGAAAGAATGATTTGGGGAGGACAGGACACTTTTTATAGCTGTCACGTGTTTTGCAACACAGTGTTTGTTGGTCCCTGCCAAGACGATCACAGAGGTGGTGGCTGGGGTTCTGTGATGGAAATGCTTTTGTTCTGGTATTGAAGCCCAAATCGCCTCTAACAGTCTTAGAGCGGTGAATCTGGAAGTGTTGGTTTGCCTCAGCAGGCAAAGCCTCTGCTCCCCAGCGGAGCTCTGTGACCGCTGTGTCACTTGTCAACACCGTCACTGAGCGCAAGGGCAGTGTAAAAACCGGGTGCTTTGGAAAGCTTCTCCGCTCTCTGCTGACGTTCAAAACCTGTCTCACGTGCACCCTGAAAATACATGTTGAGGCAGGAAAGCAGACCTCAGGAAGGTCTGGCCCTGCAGGCTGGACATCCCCAGCCCTGGATCAGCCAGGTGATGCAATAGCACAGCCTCCCGATGTCATAGTGCGTTTCCATGACAGTCCCAGGCTGTCCCCAGGGTCCCCTGGCCGCTGACACCACAACCTCTCTTGCCAGATCTCTGGCTGCCCTCACTGCTCGCCACGCTCTGTGCCGCAGAGACGAAGCAGACGCAGACATTGTCGTCCTCATCCCTTTCGACGGCCGCGGCTGAGACAGGTGAAGTCCTGAGACTCTTCCTTCCCTGCCCTAGTTCAGCATCAGGGATGAGCTCCATTGTGCCTGAGGGGATTTGCATCCCCAGGCCTTGAACAAATCCAGTGATGAGGAATCCACAGCTGCTCTGGGCAACCTGTTCCGGGGTCTCACCCACCTAATAGTGAAAAATGTTCTTTTATCGAGAGCATTGGTATTCTCTGGTGAGACAGGACTCACATGGTGCAGGACCAGGATGTCACCAGTGGGTGACTGAGATGGCTCAGAAAACCCCTGTCAAAGATATTAGCAAAAGTGGTTTTAATATGATGTTGTAAAAGCGCGACATGCCATCGAACTTGGTTAAAGTTCACTATTACTGTTCGGCACAATCATTTGAGCAGTGATTGAAAACTCCTAAGGCACAAGTCAAAGTACCAAGACACTCTTCTGCTCTTTCCTCAGGCTTTATCAGCATCTCGCAGCATGGACAGAGCCTGGGTGGGGACGTGGAGACCTCATGGCCCATGGGGCCCCATCATGGCTCAGTTCACCAGCTCTGGACCCAAATACTCAGTCCGAGGAACAACAGGTAAAACAAGGATCTGAGCGGTGTGTTGAGCACACCCGTGGTAAAATCAGCTACACACCCGTTTCCCTTTTTCCCCCTTCTCAGAGAAGCCCCCTGCTCCTAAAACCTTCCCACGCAAACCCAGTACATGTGAGGTTTGTTTGTTTGTTTGTTAGTTTTTATTTCTCCATGGTTATCACTGGAGCCAGACTGTCAGTAGGTGCTGTTTCTTTTTAAGATTATTTAGCAATGCAGTTGCAGAAGCATTTATACTTAGAGATTTACTGTTTGTCAGTGTCGTGGTTTGATTGCAGGGTGACAATAAAACCGTGGCAGATGTACTGTTAACCTCCTCTCCCCCGCCTTTTCCCTTCAGCCCCTCCCTCCCCCCACTTCCCAGTAAGGACAGGCAATTGGGAGGGAAAGAAGGACCGAGAGAAGAGAGTTGGAAAAAATTAAACATGTTTTACTAATGTTACTAATAAGAAATAGAGAAAATACAAAATATACAAAACCAATCTTGAAAGTCCCGGCAACTGCTCTGGCAGATGTGGGGCTGGCACCCGAAGTCCTGGACTGGACTCTGCAGCCAACCGGAACTGCATTCAGTCTGTCACTAGGCCTCAGTTCGCAGGGACAACTCACAAGGTCCTCTCCCAATGTCGGCCGTAAGGGAAAGGGACGAGATCCTTGTGATCCCCCACCTTTATATGAAGTATGAGGTGAATGGGATGGAATACTTTAGTTGGTCAATTTTCAGTTCACCTCCTGCTTGCACATCTCGCGGGATGCATCATTGTCAATGACCTTGCATTCCATTGCTATGTCTACCAAAACATGTACCTAACTTTCAGGAAAACTGCAGTTAGTTAGAAGACTTCAGCTGACAAGGAAAATTCACTAGAAGAGAAACTTGTTTTTAACAAAACCAGGACATTCCACCCCTTATGACGTGCCATTCACAGCATACTTAGACCTTATCAACACAATCTAATTAATTACTACTACTATATATACATATATGTACATATATACACAAGTATAATTCATCATTCTCTTAGTCTGTGGACCATCCTTCAAAAAGTTCATTAAGTTCATTTATCACAACAGTCTCCCAGGGCAGGAAAAAATGGTACATCTAGTGCATCTCATGACCACTGTTTGTGGGTTAAAGACATCGACTTCAAAGAAGTTGTCAGGCGCCACTCGTAGAGGCTAGCTCTGGTTTCATCACCACTGTCTTGATCTGAAAGACACTTATTAAACACTGTTAGTATGGCAGTTAACATAATGCAGTTCAGTATTGAATATTTTCACCTAAAATCAAATCCCCTTGAGGTACACACCGAACTTCTCCATCCTTAAGCATCACCCACCAGGTGCTGCCAGTTCCTTGGGCAAAAATAGTCCCATGAATGGGGTTGCCTTTGCCTGAGGCAGGAGTAACCCAGACTGCCTTCCCTAACATATTTTTCATGTGTACTACAGGGACTTTATCTCCTTCTACAGTACGTAGAAGTTCTGACTGGGCAGGCCCGGCTTGATTGGTTGATCCCCTAGTGTTGACCAACCAAGTGGCTTTTGCTAAATGTGAATCCCAGTTTTTAAAGGTTCCACCACCCAGTGTCGTCAGTGTAGTTTCTAACAAACCATTGTACCTTTCAGTTTTCCCAGGAGCTGGTGCTTGATATGGAATGTGATATACCCACTCAATACCATGTTCTTTGGCCCCGTTGTCTATAAGACTGTTTTTGAAATGAGTGCCATTGTCTGATTCAATTCTTTCTGGCGTACCATGTCGCCGAAGGACTTGCTTTTCAAGGCCCAAGATAGTATTGCAGGCTGTAGCATGGGGTGCAGCATATGTTTCCAACCATCCGGTGGTTGCTTCTACCATTGTAAGTACATAGTGCTTACCTTGACGTGTTTGTGGAAGTGTAATATAATCAATTTGCCAAGCCTCTCCATACTTCTACTTTACACCATCGCCCTCCATACCATACAGGCTTTAACTTTTTAGCTTGTTTGATTTCAGTGCAAGTTTCACATTCATTAATAACCTGTGAAATAGCATCCATAGTTAAGTCCACCCCTCAATCACAAGCCCATTTATATGTTGCATCTCTACCTTGATGCCCTGAAGCATCATGGGCCCACTGAGCTAGGAAAAGTTCACCTTTATGTTGCCAGTCCAAGTCGACTTCAGCTACTTTAATCTTAGAGCTTGATCCGCTTGATGGTTGTTTTGATGTTCCTCGGTGGCTCGACTTTGAGGCACATGAGCATCTACATGACGAACTTTCACAGGCAGGCGCTCTAGCCGAGCAGCAATGTCTTGCCACAGTGTGACGGCCCAAATGGGTTTACCTCTGCGTTGCCAGTTATTTTTCTTCCACTGCTGTAGCCACCCCCACAAGGCATTTGCCACCATCCATGAGTCAGTGTAGAGATAAAGCATTGGCCACTTTTCTCGTTCAGCAATGTCCAAGGCCAGCTGGATGCCTTTCACTTCTGCAAATTGACTAGATTCACCTTGTCCTTCAGTGGCTTCTGTAGCTCGTCGTGTGGGACTCCACACAGCAGCTTTCCACCTTCGATGTTTTCCAATAAGACAGCAGGATCCATCTGTGAACAGGGCATACCGCTTTTCAGTCTCTGAAAGGGTATTATACGGTGGTGCTTCTTCAGCACGTGTTACTTCCTCCTCATCTGGAGACATCCCAAAGCATTTACTTTCTGGCCAGTCTGTAATCACTTCTAAGATCCCTGGGCGATTGGGACTCCCAATTCGAGCTCGTTGCGTGATCAGTGCAATCCATTTACTCCACGTAGCATCGGTTGCATGATGCGTGGAGGGAACCTTCCCTTTGAACATCCAGCTCAGCACCGGCAGTCGAGGTGCCAGGAGGAGCTGTGCTTCAGTACCAATCACTTCTGAAGTGGCTCAGACTCCCTCATAAGCTGCAGGTATTTCCTTTTCAGTTGGAGTATAGTTGGCCTCAGATCCTTTGTATCCTTGACTCCAAAAACCTAAGGGTCGACCTCGGGTTTCTCCTGGTGCTTTCTGCCAGAGGCTCCAGGTAGGACGATTATCTCCAGCTGCGGTGTAGAGCACATTTTTAACATCTAGTCCAGTCCAAACTGGTCCAAGGTCCACCGCATGAGTTATCTCACACTTAATTTGTTCAAAGGCTTGTCGTTGTTCTGGTCCCCACTCAAATTGGTTCTTTTTACGAGTCACTCACTAGAGAGGGCTCACAATCTGGCTGTAGTCGGGAATATGCATTCTCCAAAAACCTACAACACCCAAGAAAGTCTGTGTCTCCTTCTTGTTAGCAGGTGGAGACATAGCTGAAATTTTGTTGATCACCTCCATTGGGATCCGACAACGACCATCTTGCCATTTTATTCCTAAAAACTGGATCTCTTGCGCAGGTCCCTCGACCTTACTACATTTTATGGCAAAACCAGCATCCAAAAGAATATGAATTATTCTCTCACCTTTCTCAAAGACTTCTTTCTCTGTGTCACCCCATACAATGATGTCATCAATATACTGCAAGTGTTCTGGTGCTTTACCTTCTTCCAGTGTGGTTTGAATCAGTCCATGGCAGATGGTAGGACTGTGTTTCCACCCGTGAGGCAAGCGATTCCACGTGTACTGGATGCCCCTCCAGGTGAAAGCAAACTACAGCCTGCATTCTGCTGCTAAAGGGATAGAGAAAAATGCATTAGCAATGTCTATGGTGGCATACCACTTGGCTGCCTTTGACGCCAGTTCAAATTGCAGTTCTAGCATATCAGGCACAGCAGCACTCAACGGTGGCGTAACTTCATTCAGGCCACGATAGTCTACAGTTAGTCTCCACTCGTCACTAGACTTATGCCCTGGCCAAATCGAGCTGTTAAAAGGTGAGCGAGTCTTACTGATCACACCCTGGCTTTCTAGTTGATGAATCAACTTCTGAATAGGAATCAAAGAGTCTCGATTGGTGCAATATTGTCGGCGATGCACCGTCGTGGTAGCAACTGGCACCTGCTGATCATCAACCATCAGCAGTCCTACAACAGAAGGGTCGTCTGAAAGACCAGGCAAATCAGACAGCTGTTCAATATTCTCAATGTCCACAGCTGCTATACCAAATGCCCACCGATACCATTTTGGGTCCTTAAAATACCCTCTCCTGAGGTAGTCTATGCCAAGGATGCACGGAGCACCTGGGCCAGTCACAATGGGATGCTTTTGCCAGTTTTTCCCAGTTAGGCTCATTTCAGCCTCTACAACAGTCAGTTCCTGGAATCCCCCAGTCACTCCAACAATATTGACAGGTTGTGTTCCTTTATACTTGGAATCATCGTGCACTGAGAACCAGTGTCCACCAAAGCTTTGTGCTCCTGGGGGTGCGTTGTACCCGACCATCATATCTGTACAGTCCAATAAGCTCTGTTATCCCTTTCCTCCGCCTGGCTGGAGGCAGGGCCCCTCTAATCTCTGTTTTGCACGGTCTCTGGGTATGAATTAGACGTTCCTTCAAGAGCATCAGAATCTCTTCTGCCCCTTTTGTAAACTGGAGCAGTCATTTTCCTAGGAGCATTTCCTTTTAACTCACGTACTCGTTCTTGAAGTTCTGAGGTAGGTGTTCCATGCCACCTATTCATGTTTTCTCCCTGCTCATGCAGGAAGAACCACAGTGAATGTCTTTTTGTGGACTGCCTCCGTCCTCTCTCTTGGGATTGGAAGCGCCTTCTCCTAATAGCTGAAACACAGGTTCGTGCAGGTCGTGAATGGTACGTGTCTTCTCTGAGTGCTTTGATTTCTTGCAACAGCTTTTCAAACCCGTCATCAGATTTTTCACACAGTCTCTCCACAGCAGAGACACAAGCCCGTAGAGAACCAGCAAGGCTGTCCTCGTAGTCTCGGGGCTGCTCAATCACGTCAGAAACCCTTTGTCTACCACTAGCTGTCCAGATCATTCCTGCCAATGACTTAGCATATGCAGGTGGTGCACTTTGTACAAATCTGTGCCACATAGGTCGTGTACAAGCAATTCTATCTGGGTCTGTCCCCTCTTGGCTGTTCGGCCCAAAATAGATGATCTCTCGCACAGCTAATTCTCTCAGGAACTAGATACCTCCCTCCATAGTATTCCATTTCCCTGATGTGCATATGCAATCTTCCTTGTAGGGAAATCTTACTTTCACAGCTGTCAGGAGTCAGGTCCAGAGGGTAGTGGGGTTGTGCTCTCTTGAAATTGCCCTGTCAATGGTGGAATCCTTTGACAGAGATCCCAGCTGCTTGGCTTCACCACCTTCCAATTCTATTGTTTCAGCCCCATTATCCCAGCATCGGAGCAACCAGGTTACGATATTCTCGCCTTCACGACGACTAAAGTCTTTTCACAGTTCTCTCAGCTCACCTGGAGAAAAGGACGTGAGTAGTGGTCACTTCCTCTCCTCCCTGTGCTGATGATGCCCCTTGGGTTGATGTTGGCCCTGTGTCATCATCTACTGGCCCTTTGCCATCACCTGCAGCACGAGTAGTCTTTCTTGTGACTTTCTTACAACCGGCAACCGATACAGATATGGGTTCACCATCCTCTGTATTATTTCCAGAGTCTGAATGACTGTCACTGGCATTGGCATAATCACAGTGGTTGTTATTATTACAACAGCAACAGTGTCCAGTGTGTGAGGAAGGAGGGGCTGCCTTGTTAGCCTTTGAGGCTGGAGGAGTAACAGCATCTACAGTGGAGGAGGCAGCAGTGACCTTGGCAGCCGGAGCTTGAGCCTCGGTCGGGGGGGCTGGGGCTTTAGCTGCCTTTTGTTTCGAGCAGCTCGGAGTGCTTTTTGCCTCAGCAGATGCAACGCAAGTCTCAGGACTCAAAAGAGACGCGAACCTCCTATTTAACCTCATTTCTCTTAACACCAGCACAAGCACAAGCACATTCAGCAAGCCAGATAGCGCCATCATAGTTCTATCAAAGCTCCAAGGATATTCAGAGCTCTCAAAAACATTTGTAAACTGTCCTAGCGAGAAAGCGAAAGTATTGTTAGTCAACCTTTCTAAAGATTCGCTTGACCAATTAGCGAACACATAGCTGTATTGCTCTTTTATCTCTCCTGGAGGTTTTTCAAGGTAAAGGAGAAACGAGTAGAAATTCATTATCGGCTGCAGTATAATGAAGTAAACCAGTGCCAAACCACACAGTATCATCATGACCATCGTCCAGTTTCTTGTTGTTACATAATATACACACTGATTCACGAAGAATGCTCAACACATGTAGGGAACCACGGAACACAATGTACAAAATAACTGATACAACTTAGGCCCCACCAGAGATCCCTGATGAAGACTCTGGAGTACCAAAGATGGAATTCTGGTAAAGGGCGGGGTTATGGAAATAATTTATGTTTAATGCATTAACTGAGCACTAGAAACAAATGAATATGTGATAGGTATATGTAATAAATACCAAGAAGTGTGAATCACGCGCATGCTTGATTAGATCCTTCTTGTGTCCAGTCAGGATCTGCCCAGGAGTAGCTTGTACCCATCAGCCCTTGTCTTTTCCCTGGGACTCCTTGTGCAAAGGGTGTCCATCTTTGTAGCCACCCTGGAAACACTAGAACATGGTGCTGAGCTCTCCCTGAGCCGCCTTTTCTCCAGGCTGAACAAGCCCGGTTCTCTCAGCCTTTGCTCGTATGGCGGCTGCCCAGTCCTTTGATCATCTCTGTGGCCCTTCTCTGGACCCTCTCCAGCCTGTCCACATCTGGCTTGGCTGAAAGCAACGTAATTTTCTTCATGCAGTTATATAATTATTACTGCGGTAATCTGAGGGTATGAGGGAAAGAATGATTTGGGGAGGACAGGACACTTTTTATAGCTGTCACGTGTTTTGCAACACAGTGTTTGTTGGTCCCTGCCAAGACGATCACAGAGGTGGTGGCTGGGGTTCTGTGATGGAAATGCTTTTGTTCTGGAATTGAAGCCCAAATCGTCTCTAACAGTCTTAGAGTGGTGAATCTGGAAGTGTTGGTTTGCCTCAGCAGGCAAAGCCTCTGCTCCCCAGCGGAGCTCTGTGACCGCTGTGTCACTTGTCAACGCCGTCACTGAGCGCAAGGGCAGTGTAAAAACCAGGTGCTTTGGAAAGCTCCTCCGCTCTCTGTTGATGTTCCAAATCTGTCTCACGTGCACCCTGAAAATACACGTTGATGTGCAGGAAAGCAGACCTCAGGAAGGTCTGGCCCTGCAGGCTGGATGTCCCCAGCCCTGGATCAGCCAGGTGATGCAATAGCACAGCCTCCCGATGTCATAGTGTGTTTCCATGACAGTCCCAGGCTGTCCCCAGGGTCCCCTGGCCGCTGACACCACAACCTCTCTTGCCAGATCTCTGCTGCCCTCACTGCTCGCCACACTCTGTGCCGCAGAGACGAAGCAGACGCAGACATCGTCGTCCTCATCCCTTTCAACGGCCGCGGCTGAGACAGGTGAAGTCCTGAGACTCTTCCTTCCCTGCCCTAGTTCAGCATCAGGGATGAGCTCCATTGTGCCTGAGGGGATTTGCATCCCCAGGCCTTGAACAAATCCAGTGATGAGGAATCCACAGCTGCTCTGGGCAACCTGTTCCGGGGTCTCGCCAACCTCATAGTAAAAATTGTTCTTTATCGAGAGCATTGGTATTCTCTGGTGAGACAGGACTCACATGGTACAGGACCAGGATGTCACCAGTGGGTGACTGAGATGGCTTAGAGAACCCCTGTCAAAGATATTAGCAAAAGTGGTTTTAATATGATGTTGTAAAAGTGCGACTTAACCAAGTTCGATGGCAAGTTCACTCTTTTAGTGTACGGCACAATCATCTGAAGAGCGATTGAAAACTCCTAAGGCACAGGTCAAAGTACCAAGATGCTCTTCTGCTCTTTCCTCAGGCTTTATCAGCATCTCGCAGCATGGACGGAGCCCGGGTGGGGACTTGGAGACCTCATGGCCCATGGGGCCCCATCATGGCCCAGTTCACCAGCCCTGGACCCAAATACTCAGTCCGAGGAACAACAGGTAAAACAAGGATCTGAGCGGTGTGTTGAGCACACCCGTGGTAAAATCAGCTACACACCCGTTTCCCTTTTCCCCCCTTCTCAGAGAAGCCCCCTGCTCCTAAAACCTTCCCACGCAAACCCAGTACATGTGAGGTTTGTTTGTTTGTTTGTTAGTTTTTATTTCTCCATGGTTATCACTGGAGCCAGACTGTCAGGAGGTCTCGTTTCTTTTTAAGATTATTTAGCAATGCAGTTGCAGAAGCATTTATACTTAGAGATTTACTGTTTGTCACTACAAGGCACTGCACAGCTCAACTTTTTTACTCTTGGAGGGAACAGCACGGGAATTTTCTGAGCTTGGCAGCTCAGTCTCCTGCAGCTTCAAAGAAGCTTTGAGCGCAGTTGCCTGCAGGTGGCCTTTCACATGCTGTTCTTCATAGGTTACCTGAACCACAACCCCCCAAAGCCCCCACTTACCCCTGTCAAGGGGCAGAACCTCCTGCAGAAGACAGCTGCTTGCCAGGTCCTCGATATTGCGTGGAGCCTCCATGGCCAGGAATGGGGAGTACATGGCTGCAGCCTCTCCCATGGGTGGACTTCCCGAGATAAACACTGAGCTCATGCCTCGACCAAATGAGTAACGTTTCCCCAGCTGTTTGTTCAGACAAGACAATTACGTTTTCACCCTTCCCTTCGACAGTGGCACAAAAGTTAGATGGGTGCAAAAAGGCTCAGCTCACCCCTTCAATGAGCTGTAGATGTTTTCCAGCAGCTGGCACTTCTGCAGCTGTTAAGGATAGCAGCTCTTGTTGAAATTGCCTCCTTGGCTTGAGAGAGAAGGCCACAACTTCACTGCTTTTGTGCTATTGTCCTCTGCCCTAGGCGATTACTGCCCTGAGAAGTCCAACAGACACGTCCTTAAGTGCCCTCCTGTGCAGTCCACGTCCTTCCGGCACAGGGGCATCAAAACTGACCTCCCTCCAGGTAAGTGATGCAGGGAGATGCGTACCCTTGCGTAGCGTATGAGGCACGGAGGTGCAATGAGAGTCATTTATTACAAATTCAGGCTTGTATTTAGACTTGCTAGGATGCTTGCTCAAGCATTGCTGGTTTGCTAAGTTAGGCATTACATAAGCGATACGTTTTGCATTCCTGCCAAAGTTGCTACCATAAAAGCATTTTTTGATCTGTCACAAGTTACCCCTCTGTCCTTGATGTATCAAGCCTGTATCAATCCCTCTGGCCTTAATGTATCAATCAATCAGTGTATCAGTCAATCAGTCAATCGAGTCCTTGCTTCTTGTTTTTCCACCAACGCTTGTTCCCCTGCCATTGACTCTTGTAGTTTGTCACAGGCCCGATGTCAGAATACTGCCTCACCCTTGCAGCTCAAGCATCCTCTACTGACAATCTGCTGCTCAGCTTTTTACCCAGGGCCAGTTCAAAGCCTCCACTGCAGGACACAGCTGTTTCCTGACAAGCTTCCTTCATGTGCAGTAGAAGCAAGTGGGGAGTGCTCCTGGTTGGCTGCAGATGCCTTGGCAGATGCTTGTGCTTATCTCTCAGCCCCGAGGTCTGATCTGTGCCTTTCCCCCCACCCAAGCTGTGCTGCTGGCTCTGAGGAAATAGGGGTACAGCGGGCGGATGGTTTTACCAGAGCTGTGAAGTTCCAGTGAACCCCTCAGGGATTTTTTCTTCCTGGTTCTTGCAGTTCCAGCACAAACTCATCTCATCCCCAGAAGCACTGACAGCTCAGTTTCAGAGCTGCCAACAGTGCCCCAGCGTGGCAGAAGGTGGAAGGATTGGGAAAGGGGGCAGACATCCTTCCTGCCCCTCTGAGCAGGTGTCACCCCAAAGTCAGTTTTAGGTGGACAACAAGTTCAAACCACACTTTATTCTGGCCAGAAAAGTGTAGCAAACAAACCGACTAGAAACAGGGTTTATACAATTAGTTAGCACTGCGACAACATGAAATACAGGTTCGGATATCAGTTGAGGTGATTATTGGAGTACAACAACATAAGAATAATGAGGATGCACAACGTGCACGCATTCAGTCACAAGAAACAAAACCAGAGGCCTCTGAGTCCAGGGAACCCACAAGGAATAATCACTCGCCTTGGTTAGGCGAGGGCTCACACTTGCCTGGTTAGACAAGGACTCATTCAAGGATCTATCCAGTAAATAACCACTCACCAAACGAGGAGCTGAGGCGCTCTCAATCCCGGGAAGCCTCCTTAGGCGGCGCCCCAGTGTAAGGAGAGGGCTCCAGTTCACAGACCCGCTGCTCCTAGGAGACCACTCCAAGGGGTCTTCGGTGGGAACCCTGTTTATAGTCCAGCTGTGGGCATTACAACATGGTCCAGAAGCTTTGCAGCTACTCCGGGCACCTCCTCTGCTAACGACCCTGTCAACCAACTCAGGGTCCCATTTAGGACCTGGTCAATTGACCGAGGGTCCCACCCCTCCTGCCCCCCCTAGCTGGGGGGAGGTGAAGTCACCCTGCCCAGGGCAGGGGAGGATGTGACTGTCAGCACCTTGGTACCACCCTGGTGTGTATGTGGGGACAGGCACAGTGGGGTACAAAAGGTGCTAAAGAGCCATCAATTGCCCCATTGAAGGCTCCAGATCTCAGGGGATGTGCAGCTGCCACAGCAGCCTTTGCAGGGTGCCTGTCTCTGCCCCAGAGGTTTCTTCTCTTCCCATTCCTCTTGCAGGTGTGGGCACCTACACGTTGCCCAGGTGCTGGGCCCCAGCACGGTGCCTGCAGCTGCCAGCCCGTGAGATTCCATGGATTGGAAGAGTCAGCAGGATCGCTACAATGCCGATCTCGCCACGGTGAGCTCTGCTTCTCTGCCTTTTTGTAACAGCAGCTGAAGCTCCTCTGCTCTCCTCATGGCAGAAGAGCTGCAAAGCCTGCGGGATCCTTTCTTAGCACATCCTCGGCTGCAATAGGAGCAGAACCCAAGAGTGCACGTGCCCACTGGCAGGGCCACAGGATTCTCCTGCCATTCCAGCAGGACAGGGGAGTCTCTGCCTCCACCACTGTCCCTTGCTTTCTAACAGTTACAGTTTTGCTGATGCATCAGCTCTCATGGGAATCTCCCTCCTGCTCTGGGATAAGCCTCATCTCTGCTCCTAGTCCTTGCGGGTTGAATTCACTTTGCTTCACTGTCACTGTGGAGAGCTGGCAGTGGAGATGAAGGTGGAGAAGAAAAATCCTCAGAGCAATTCCTGAAACATATTTCAGGCAGAAAAACAAACCCCTTTTTTCAGGCATCTGCTCTGAGCTCCTTATGATCAGGATTTCACATCCAGTGGCCATAAAAACACACGAAGAGAAAAATGGCTGCTCACACCTCCACCAGCTTTGCAATAGAAGGGCTGTGGTGTTTCCAAATCCTTTACATTCCTGCAGAATTTAAAACCCCTTGGGGAATACCCAGTGATGATCACAAACCCCCGGTGCTCTGCTGCTGTACACATGAACTCCCATCGCGCTCAAGTTTGGCCCCTTGGCAACCTGGCAGTGTGAAGAGCCAGTGAGAACTAATGGGAGTGGCTCTGGGGGATCTCCTCTAGGAGGTCACAGCTGCTGCAAGGCTGAGCTGTTGCAATGAAAAGCTGAAATCTGCCATCACAGATTCATAGAATCATTTTGGTTGGAAGAGACCCTCAAGATCATCGAGTCCAACCATAACCTAACTCTGGCACTAACCCATATCCCTAAGAGCCTCATCTGTACGTCTGTTCAACCCCTCCAGAGATGGTGACTCCCCCAGTTCCCTGGGCAGCCTCTTCCAATGCCCAACAACCCTTTCTGTGAATAATTTTTTTCCTAATATCCAATCCAAACCTCCCCTGGTGCAACTTGAAGACTTTTCCTCTTGTCCTATCACTTGCTACCTGGGAGAAGAGACCAACACCCTCCATGCTCCAACCTCCTTTCAGACAGTTGCAGAGAGCAATAAGGTCTCCCCTCAGCCTCCAGTTCTCCAGGCTGAACAACCCCAGGTCCCTCAGCTGCTCCCATCACACTTGTGCTCCAGGCTCTTCAGCAGCTCCGTTGCCCTTCTCTGAACTTGTTCCAGCACCTCAGGGTCTTTCCTATAGCGAGGGCCCCAAAACTGACCCCAGGACTCAAGGTTTGGCCTCCCCAGTGTCCAGCACAGGGGACAGTCACTGCCCTGGTCCTGCTGGCCACACTCTTCCTGATACAAGCCAGGATGCTGGTGGCCTTTTTTCCACGTGGGCGCACCCTGGCTCATATTCAGCTGCTGTCAATCAACACCCCCAGGTCCTTTTCTGCTGGGCAGCTTTGCAGCTGCTCTTCCCTGAGCCTGCAGCACTGCCTGGGGTTGTTGTGACCCAAGTGCAGGACCCTGCGATTGGCCTTGTTGAACCTCAGACAACTGGCCTCAGCCCAACAATCCAGCTGGTCCAGATCGCCTTTTAGAGCCTTCCTACCATCCAGCAGATCAATGCTCACACCCAGCATGGTGTCATCTGCAAACTTACTGAGGGTGCACCCGATCCCTTCATCCAGATTATTGATAAAGAAATTAAACAGAACTGGCCCCAATACTGAGCCCTGGGGACACCACTTGTGACGGGCCGCCAACTGGATTTGGCTCCGTTCACCACAACTCTTTGGGCCTGGCCCTCCAGCTAGTTCTTTATCCATCACAGATACACCCATCCAGGCCATGAGCTGCAGCTTCTCCAGGAGATGCTGTGGGATACGGTGTCAAAGGCTCTAATGAAGTCCAAGTACACAACATCCACAGCCTTTCCCTCACCCACAAGATGGGGCACCTTGTCATAGGAGATCAGGCTGGTCAAGCAGGACCTGCCCTTCATAAACCCATGCTGACCGGGCCTGACTGATTGCTTGGTTGTCCTGTGTGTGCCATTTTCATTAAGGGCCTCCCAAGCATATAACTCCCTAGGTTTTGCTAAAGTCATGGGTACAATACCAATGGAGGGTAGTTTCACCATGACAGGCTGGCCCACTTGTGTTCTTGGGGGCTGGTCTGTCCCTTTGTCTGTCATAGAGCCACTGTAAGTGGCCTATCAGGGCAAAATGCCCTGATTTTGGGGCTCCCGTAATTTCCCCAGCAGTTATTAACAAGGAAGAAAGCTTGTGTCAGCCGTATGTCCCAGCCGTGTTGTGAGACGTCTGCATGTTTTTTAATCAAACCATTGGTCCGTTCCACAATCCCATTGGCTTGGGGGTAATATGGTGTATGAAACACCCACTTAATACCTTCCCCCCAGCCCAATCTTGAACCACAGGAGCTGTGAAATGTGTGCGATTATCGCTTTGGATATTTTCAGGGGTAGGTAGAACACTAAACCACTCACACAATACTTGCACTGTTTGGTCTCCATTGGCAGTGCTGACAGCCGTACCCATTGATAGTCCTGATACCACCTCAAGTCCCACCAGGATGTATTTCTTTCCACGAGGGGGTTTTAGTGGCCCGATGTAGTCAACTTGCCATGTACTCCAGAGAGCCTTGCTCTGTCTGATGTGCTGGGCCGGGGCCTGATTTGGGTGATCAGCTTTAAGTCTTATCCAACACTGCGGGCAGCCTGTTAGAACTGCTTCACATGTCCCCATGGACACTGGCCACCCCCGAGATCAGCATTCATAATACAGATCTGCTTTCCCAGAGTGGCCTCGTTTAATATGTAGCCATTTGGCCAACCATGACCACTCCTCTGGTATGCCTTTAACCACTCCAATTTGGGCCAGATGATCAACCTGCTGGTTCCATTTGGCAGCCGGGGTTCCATCTTTTGCATGTCCTTTTACCCAGCCCACACTCAAGGGCCGTGACCTGCCTATCTCTAATAGTCTTTGCCAGTCTTCGGCTCTCCACACTCTGGTGCGACCTGCTTCCCACTGGTTGGATTCCCATTGGCATATCCATTCAGTTGCACCCTTATAAGTTGCATACAAATCAGTGTAAATCGTGGAGGATCCTCCTTCTGCTAATAAGAGAGCACGGAACTCTCCTACTTGAGCACTACCTTCCCCCTCCTCTGTTATTGTTTTCCCAGTGGCAATCTCCAACGCTGCTGCCTTATGCTGCCACTTTGTCCCTACTCGATGGGATGATGCAGCCGTAAACCAGACCCCCTGTGTGTCTGAGTCTCGGGTTAACTCAGGTGCTTCTTTAATTGGGGAGGGCTTATAAGGCAGGCTCAGCAGGACTGGATCAGCATTCACAGGTTGTTGGGGTTTTGAAATTTTAACAGGACCCTCTTTCAATGGCAACAACTGACTAACTCTCTCCAAATAGGTGTACCACTTCCGTACTGTTGCTTTCTGTGCCACCCCCTCAGGGGGGGTGACCCTTTAAGTGTAGAGTTTAACAGGGGGAAAGGACCTTGCACAAGAACGTCCTGTGACGTACGTGGTCTCTCTACCTCTTTAACTGCTCGGGTGAGTGAGAGGAGTCCCTTTTCCCACTCCGAATATCGTTGTTCAGTTTCCTTGAATGCGGTGGAAGAAAACAACAGGGGTCTGGTTGGCCCACTTGGCCCCTTCTGGAATACACCACAATAAGAAGCATGTTCTGCAAATCCCCATTCCACCCTTAGCGGGTCTTGTGGATGCAGTGGGCCCAATTTCTGGTAGGTTTTAAGTTCATCTTTTAGAACATTAAGGGCCTCAGTATGCTGTAAAGTCCAATCCCCTTTTTTGGTTTTTTTGAGTAGATCATATAGGGGGCGAGCAATCACGGAAAACCCTGGAATATGCTTTCTCCAATACCCGAGTGTAGCCAGTGGATGTTGCAGATCTGCCTTGCTATTTGGGATTTGCCCCCTTTCTATAGTAGCTAGGGTATCATCAGGCACTGCCATGGCTCCCACTATCCACCAAGCCCCTAGGAATTTAACTTCCTGCCTTGGCACTTGGAAGGTGGACTATCCAATCCAGTCTGTGTCAATAGGTTCCAAATAGTCTGTGCTGTTTGTCCAACCTGTTCTTTATTGTCTCCGCCCACTAAGATGTCATCTGTATATTGATATAGGTGAATGCTTGGGGGCACCTTCACAGTGTCAATGAGTGCAGCAAGGGTATTATGGGCAATGGTAGGAGAGTGTTTGTACCCCTGAGGGAGCCAATTAAAGGTATATTGTTTCCCTTCTCAGGTAAAAGCGAATTGTGCTTTATCATCCTCTCTTAGGGGAATCATAAAAAACATATCTTTGACATCTAAGGTGGCCATCCATGGATGGGCTGCTGCTTGTATTGCAGTCACTACCGAGGATATATTTGGTACGGCAGCTGTTAGGGTGTGGTGTTGCTATTCAATTTTCAATAATCAATAGTTAGGTGCCACTGCCCATTAGGTTTGCGAACGGGCCAAACTGGAGAATTATAGGGAGAGTGGGTGTGGCTGATTATTTGTCTTTTTTCAAGATCAATAATGACTTCCATAATACCCCGTTTTGCTGCATTTGGCAGTGGGTATTGTGGAGTTCAGGTTATTTTAGATGGTGGTAAAGCAGGAGCAATTTGCAAAATCCTAATATCAGCAGCCTCCTTAAGCTGCAGTGGCACAGAGGTGAGTTGCAAGATCCTAATGCGAGCTGCCTCTGCAGCATGGCTCCCAAAACTCCAAATCTCACCATTAAGCAAGCACCACCGTTTACTTGCCAAGATATCAAATCCCAATATATTTCCCTTGTAAGGGCTCAGAGCTATTTCCACAGCTGTCATTTGCTTCTCCCCAGGCAGCCAAAACTGAGTTCGAGCTAAAGGACACCTTTCGGCTACGCCCGTTACCCCTACTATATTAATAGCCTTCCTTGATGGTTTAATCGCGAGTTTATCAGCTTGTTGCTTGTTTAAAACACTGATTTGGGTGCCTGTGTCAATCAAGAATATAAACTTATCCGCTTTGACCCGACGGGAATATGTATGTATGGTTCCTTCTCAGCGGACCATTGGCAAGAAAGTATTAGGCGGGTTGGGCGGTCCAGATCCCAACCCGCAGCCTCTAGTTTTTTGATTCCCCTGATTCTCCTCGTGAGGATATGAGAGGGTTAAAGTCTCGGCTGTTCTCAAGGTGGGGGCGGTCGCTGGTGCTCTTTTCATGTTCTCAGCTTTCCCCTGCTCGCTGCACCAATTAAATGTCACGGAGGCACGTCCAAATAAGTTTAGGCAGACGACAAGGTCCAAAATTAAACTTTATTCTGGCCGGAAAAGCACCTGAGATAAACCGATTCAAAACGGGGTTTATACAACTAGCTAGCACTCCGTAACATAAGATATAGGTTTGGGTATCAGGTTAGGAGATTATTTGGGATGCAGTGAAAATAAGAATAATGAGGATCCACAGCGTGCATACACGCACTCACAAAGAACAAAACCGGAGCCCTCTCTGCCCCGTTTGCACACAAAGAGGAACACTAGCCTATTATGGCCAGGACTTGTCTGTCCCAGATGAGGACATATTAAAGCATACGTTCAGTAATTTATCACTCACCCACACGCGGAGGTGAGGCGCTCCCAATCCAGGAAAGTTACCTTAGACAGCTTCTCCGTCTAAGCGGAGGGACTCCGGCAGCACGGCAGACCTGCAGCTCTGAGAGGACCGCACAAAGAGCGTCTTCGGCAGGACCCCCGTTTATAGTCTGCTCAGATCTGACTGGGCATTCCAGAAGCTTCTTGGCTTCTCTACGCCCCTCCCCCCGAGTGTGGGCCTTCGAGAAGCTTCTCAGCTTCTCTGGGCTGTGGGCGCTCTTGGCCTCTCCTCTGCTGATGACCCCGCCCACCGACTCTGGGTCTCCACAAAAAGCCATTGGCTGCCCCATTGAAGGCCCCAGTTCTGAGAGGGAGAAGGGCAGCTACCAGTGCAACTGCCACGCCAGTTCTCAGCGTGGTGGGGGGGAAGTGCAACTGCCACAGCCATGTGATGTCACTCAGAGTGATCTGTTCCATGAGCTTCCCTGGCACCGAGGGCAGATTGACAGGCCTGTAATTCCCTGGATCCTCCTTCTGGCCCTTCTTGTAGACGAGCATCACATTCGCCAACTTCAAGTCGACTGTGACCTCCCCGGTTAGCCAGGCTTGCTGATACACAATTGAAAGTGGCTTAGTCTGCAAGCTCCCTCAGCACCCTTGGATGGATCCCATCTGGCCCTATAGACTTGTGTGTGTCTAAGTGATGTGGCAGGTCACCAACCATTTCCCCTTGGATTATTGGACTACATTCTGCTCCCTGTCCCTGTCTTCTGGCTCAGGGGGATGTGTACCTGGAGCACAACTGGTCTCACTATAAAAGACTGAGGCAAAGAAGGTATTCCACTTCTTTCCAGCTGTGTCATTTTGCCTGTCAAAACTAGAGTTAGGTCCAGAAATCACCGTTTCATTGTCCCATCATTAGGACACCCAGGGAGGGTCAGGAATGGATCTCCTTTACTCCTGCCAAGGGTGGGCATCCAGCTGAGTAAATTGGGGCATCTCACTGTGGGTTTGTACTCAGAATCACAGAATCGTTGCAGTTGGAAGGGACCTCTGGAGATCATGTAATCCAACCCACCTGCTAAAGTAGGATCACCTAGAGTGGATTTCACAGGAAGTGTCCAGGTGGGTTTTGAATGTCTCCAGACTCCAGAACCTCTCTGGGCAGCCAGTTCCAGTGCTCTGTCACCCTCGAAGAAATTTTTCCTCATATTCAGATGGAACCTCCTGTGCTTCAGTGCCTGTTGCCTGTCATCCTATCGTTGGGCATCACTGAAATGAGTCTGGTCCCATCCTCTTGACATCCATCCTTAAGATGTTTATAAACATGGATGTGATCACCTCTCAGCCTTCACCAGGCTGAACAGACCCAGCTCTCTCAGTCCCTTCTCATAAGAAAGGCACTCTAGTATTGGTATATTAGTAGTAGTAGTATATTATTATTACATTGTTGTCTTATTAAACTGTTTTTTCTCAACCCACAAGTTTGTCCCTTCCCTTTCACTTCTCTCCCGTGTCCCCCTTGCGGGGGGTGGAGGAAGTATGTGAGCAACTATCATGGTCTTAGTTGCTGGGTGGTGTAAAACCATGGCAGGGAAGAACAGTAGTAGGTCGCAAAATCTTGACAATCACTTTCCAGGATGCTGACAGTTTTTTTGGTAGTGGGAAACAGCATGAGAAAGGAAAGCCATAAAAAACTGCAGCTCTGGAGGTCCAGATTGGACCTGAGGATAAAGAAATGTCATTGTGAGCGCAGTGCTGTGGACATTCAGAGGAGTCTGGATCAGCCATGGCTTTGTGTTTCAAGGAACAGCTGGGGAGGATGGAGAGACAGCAGCACAGGAGGGGACATACTGGGGTGAGAACAAGGTGGGGAAGCGCATGGGGTGTCTGCAGCCTGTGGGGAAACAGCCACAGGCCTGGGACAGTGTAGAACGGCCTGTGGTGGAGATGGCCAAGGGTGAGGCTGAATGTCCCTGGGAGACCCAAGGTCTTTGTCCCCTTGGCTATGGTTGATGTCCCTGCCACTGAGGCCTAAGAGGAGACACATCGTTGTCATGGCCATGGGGCCTCGTTGCTCCTTGCACCTCCCCAGGGGAGGTTGGGAGGTGTCACACCATTGTCCCTCACTTGGCATCGCACTCCCCATATCCCCAGGAAGAGCCTTGAGACACATGTGGGGGACAGGATCTCCCTTTGTAGGGGCAGGGGCTCAAGGTTTGACCATCCTCCTTCATCAAACAAACCAAGGGTTTTCTCAGCATCAGAGCTGCTGCACTTTGCCTTTGCCTGATGTAATCACAGCCTCCAGTTGTCTGTTCTAAGGAGCCCTTGGGGAGGCTTTGTCAGTAATGGCCTCAGTGACACCCATTAATGCTTCAAGGAACTTTGGAGTTTGCTTCTGGCTTTGACTTTTTGAGGAGATTCTTCAGTCTACTCTGGGTATCTGAGGTTCATGGACTCAGCACCAAATACACCATGGGGCTCATTAAAATACAAAAAGCCCTAACGAGCCGTGTCTTTTCCTGTCATTTTCTTCAAGTCTGCAAGACTTGTACAACTAATTGGAGAGGTTTCAGTGGGTTACTTCGTGATGAAGATTTCAAAGAAGATTTCATAAGGGAGGGTTTTTTCTTTCAGTGGTACTTTCTGTCATTTTTCATTTTATAGAAGAAGTGACAGCAGCATTCTACACTGGGCATTGATCCAGAGGGTCACCTGAATACACCGGGACAGGCAGGAGAAGCTGTCCCTTAAGGTCGGACACTGTATGGACAACCTTGCTCCTCATCCCTCCCCCCAAGTCTGCCAGTTCCCTCCTTGGCCACCTGGGACTTGCATCACTTTTCCTCACATCAGACTTCTCCACTGAGCTCTGCAGGTGGATGCTGCAGCTCCCGTACACCAGCTCCCACCTGCTCTCCTTAGAGACCTGGCTGCACACAGGCACAGAAAGGTTTCTCTTCGATGCCAGCAAATAATCACAACACAATTTAATAGAGTAAAACATTTTCCTCAACTGTATGTCTAAGTTGGATCTGATGAGATCCACCATCCGGAAGGGACATCCACACATGAACTGTTTTAGACAGAGTTAGGAAAGGATAGATATAAACACAATTAACGTGTTGACTACCATGTTAATTAGAGCTCTGAAGAATGGGGCAAGTTTGTCACTTCCTGAAGCTCCAAGCAGAAACCAGAGAGTTGAGAGGCAACTGAATCACCAAAGAGGAAGCGGAGGAGAAAAGCTGAGAGTGCTGGGAAGGGTGTGTGTCCAGACAGTCTGCTGAAATTTTTCCTTTGACATGGACCTTGAATCAGGAGAGTTGGAAACTCCTGAATGACAAGGGAGATGAAATAATAGAGATTGGTAGTAGAAGTACAGGGGAAGACCAATATTTCTTCTCCTCCCCTTAGTACGCTTCCCGCTAATTCACTTTTTGACTTTTTTTTTAATATGTAAAAAAGTAATATGTAAAAAGCTTATCTGTGTAGCTGAAGACATGTGTGTCTTATATCCATTTCTATTTCTGGAAAACACTTTCCTTTTTGAAGAAAAGAAAACCCCCCAAAGACTTTACGTTGACATCTTTCTTTGCTTTGGATCTTTGTCTTCAGTTCTTATTTTAATTTTCATTCGCATCAGCTGACATCTGATGGGCCTACAGGCATTAAGCCAAGATCATTTTGTGTCTTGCATAGCACCCCATGCCCTCAAAACCTTCCCTGCCCAGGACTCCTCACACTTTGCCCAGAGCGAGTCACACTGAGGTGTTGAGCGGTTCACTGGTTGAGATGCTGGTTTAGATGGTCACCTACAGCACAGGTGGATTCATGGCCCATAATTGTCTGCTCTGACCAGTTAGAAACAGAGCCCAACATCACAATGGGATCATATGAGAAGTGAGGTTGAAGAGACCTCAGGAGTCTGCAGTTCAACCTGTCACAAACTGAGTCAGACCAAGGTGTTCAAGCCCTGATTCAATCAGAGTTTGAAAACCTGCAAGGACAGAGGCTGCTCAGCCTCTCTGGGTGACCCGAGGCAGCACTTGGCTGAGCTCCTGGGGCAGGGGTGTCAAATTCATTTTCACCGGGACCACATCAGCCTCACAGTTGCCTTCAAAGGGCCAACTGTAATTTTAAGACTCTATAAATGTAGGAATAGTTATATATCTATATATACCTAAAATTACATTCGGCCCTTTGAAGGCAACTGTGAGGCTGATGTGGCCCTCAGAGAAAATGGGTTTGGCACCCCTGTTCTAGGGAAAAAAGTTTTCCTTATGTCCTGGCTGAACCTCACCTCTTTCACCTTCCACCCATTGTTTTTTGTCATTCTGCAATGCACTACAGTGAAGAGCCTGGCTCTGCATTCTCCATCACCTCCTCGCTGGCACTGGCAGGCTGTGATGAGGTCCCTGTCAGCCTTCCCTTCTCTGGCATGGACAAGCCCAGGTCCCCCAGCCTCTGCCCACAGGCAAAGTGCTCCAGTCCCTGGCTGTCCTGAGGGCCCTTTGCTCAACCCACTCCAGCTTGCCAATATCTTTCCTGAATTGGGATCTGAGATCTGGATGGAGAATTCCAGAGAATCCCTTCCCTCCATCTCCTGGCCGTGCTCCTGGTGGCACAGCCCAGGGTGCTCCTGGCCTCCCTTGCACCAGGGCACACGCTGCCTCCTGCCCAGCTCCCTGCCCACCCAGACCTTTCCCACAGAGCTGCTCGCAGCCAGGCAGCCCCAGCCTGTGCCATTGCCAGGGTGAGTCCCCTGCAGGGGCAGACACGGGTGTTTGTCCTTCTGGGGCTTCCTGAGGTTCCTGCCAAGATGTGTTTTCCTCTTCCTTGAACCCCTTCATTGAGCACAGAGACCTGGGAGGGTGTTCCAGTAAAGTCCCAAGCACAGAAGACGTTGAGTCCCTCAGCACCAGCATCACTCTCTGCTGTTATTAAATTCCCCTCCCCACCCAGCAGCAGCCCCGCATTTGCCTTGTTCAGCCGTGTTCTCTAACATAGCTGTGGAATCTCTTGGTTTGCTCTTGGATTTTCTCTCAGCCACCAACTCCAGGTGAGATTTGCCCTTCCCAAAGTCATCCCTGCACAGCAAAACAAATGCACATGCCCTGCTGCCCCACACATGGTCCCACAGCCCCACGGTGCAGGCTCAGCACAGGACAGGGTGCATTCGGGGTGGGGAACGATCTCCTAGAGTGATGCCCGCACAGTCCTTGGTGCTTTCTCACCCCATAGCCTTCCTGTGTGGCAGCCTCTCCAAGCTCCTGGAGAGGCCGTGTCAGCTGTGGGGTTCACAGACAGCCCTGCTCCAGGGTCTGCCAGGGTCTGGGCCAGGAGAGAGGCTGGGCAGGGCCGGCCATTCCCTGAGACAGGCCCTGAGCCCAGCAGGAGGATGGAGATGGCCTCACAGGGAACCTCACCCGTAAACCTGGGCTGAGCGGCCAGTGCTGGAAATGGCCCATGAGAGGTGGCCAGTGGCTGGGGGGTGACGAAGGCCCTGGGCCACCTTCCTGGTCTGTCCATGCCACCAAGGTCACAGAGCAGCCTCCTCTCTCCTGCACCTGCAGGACATTGATCCCTCCCACAGGCCCTGGCTCTGCACCACAACCCCTAGTGTGAGTCTTCACCCTGCATGGTCATGCAGCACGAGATACAGGCTGATGTTTTTCTCTCCCAGGTCCTTTCCAGCCCAGCCCAGCCCAGCTCCCTTGAGTCTCTCCCTCCTCCCCTGCCCTCTCTCCACCCTCAGTGTCCTCTCCCCAGCAAAGCCCAGTCAGGGCTGGTCCCACACCAGTGCCCATTGCAGGTGCTCTGGGCAGTCACCCCACAACCTCTGCCCCTCTGAAGGGCACAGCAGCTCCTGGGGCTGAGAGAACAGTCAGCCCCGGAGCTGCGTGAACACACATGGCAAAAGGAAATGGAGGCACCTGTGTCCTTTGCTCTCCTTTCCAGCAGATCCTGAGAGGTCTGCAGCCCCTCCAGGCCATCCCATCTCCCCAGGCCAGCACGAAAGCCCTGGCCATTGAGGTCCTCAAGAGCTCTTACTGCCACAGGTACAGAGCAGCCTTACCAAAGCTGGTGCAGCCAAAAGGTGTTTTCATTTCCCATTCATCCCTGATACAATGAGGATGGATCTCAGACGTAAGAAAAAGAACCTAAAAAATTAAAATCGTGTTAATTCATTTCACTTGTATTTAAGAGACTCCCTGGTTAAACAAGGTCTCTGGATCACGCAATATGTGTGGATACTTAAGCAGGAGGAGATGACCAGTGGCATTTCTTCGAAAAGAACAATATCACAAGTGGAAAAAGAAAAAAAATGTATAAGAAGGAAACAAAGATTGGCCTGTCATGACGTACACTGGGAGCCATTGAAGAGGAAGGTAGGCAGTCTATGGCTGAAAAAATCCAGCCATCAGCCTCCTCAGAGCATCCTTGAGGTCCTGGTTCCTCATGCTGTAGATGAGGGGGTTCAATGTTGGAGGCACCACTGAGTACAGAACAGACACCACCAGATCCAGGGATGGAGAGGAGATGGAGCGGGGCTTGAAGTAGGCAAACATACCAGTGCTGATAAACAAGGAGACCACGGCCAGGTGAGGGAGGCAGGTGGAAAAGGCTTTGTACCGTCCCTGCTCAGAGGGGATCCTCAGCATGGCCCTGAAGATCTGCACATAGGACAGCATGATGAACACAAAACATACAAAGAATACAGACGCACCAAATATAACAAGCCCAAGTTCCCTGAGGTAGGCATCTGAGCAGGAGAGCTTGAGGATCTGGGGGATTTCACAGAAGAACTGGTCCAGGTCATTGCCCTTGCACAGTGGCAGTGAAAATGTATTGGCTGTGTGTATCAGACCATTGAGAAACCCACCAGCCCAGGCAGATGCTGCCATGTGGACACAAGCTCTGCTGCCCAGGAGGGTCCTGTAGTGCAGGGGTTTGCAGATGGCAATGTAGCGGTCGTAGGACATGATGGTGAGGAGCCAATACTCTGCTGAAATGAAAAAGAAAAACAGAAAGACTTGGGCAGCACATCCCATATCAGAGATGGCCCTGATGTCCCAGAGGGAACTGGCCATGGACTTGGGGACAGTGGTGGAGATGGAGCCCAGGTCGAGGAGGGAGAGGTTGAGGAGGAAGAAGTACATGGGGGTGTGGAGGTGCTGGTCACAGGCTATGGTGGTGATGATGAGGCCGTTGCCCAGGAGGGCAGCCAGGTAGATGCCCAGGAAGAGCCAGAAGTGCAAGAGCTGCAGCTCCCGTGTGTCTCTGAACGCCAGGAGGAGGAACTGGGTGATGGAGCTGCTGTTGGACATTTGCTGTCTCTGAGCGTAGGCACCGTCATAAGAGGAAAAGAAAATGACAAGGGGAGATTTCTCTGAGCAAAATCAAATTCATTTCTCATACACCCTCCCCTGCTCCACACCCCCTTGTCCTTTTCCAGACCTTCCTTCAGCTCCGTGGCTGAGCCCTGGGTGGTGCTGGCTGGAGGTGCCGTGAGGAGCAGGGCCTGTGCCCGCTGGCTGCCCAGGAGTCAGCCCTGCTCTGCAGCAGGGGATCATGGGAACGGGGGGCGGGGGACAGACCTAGGGTTCAAAGTTGTCATCTGAAAATGCTGCTGATGAAGAAGGGCCTGTCAGCATCTGCACTATCAGCAGAATGAAACAGGACAGTTAAATGAAGTTTGAAATGTTTGGTTTTTTACAGCTTGACAGAATCACAGAATGTTAGGGATTGGAAGGGACCTCAAAAGATCATCTATTCCAATCCTGCAACTGCCCTGGAGAGTGTTGTGGGTGTCAGAAACCCTCAGCATTTCTGCTGCACTCAGGGAGAATAGAGCGAGTCCTGCAAGACCAGAGGATGCCTGTGGGTCAGTGCAGAGTGAGGGCAGCTGCCCTGTCCCTCTGTCTTGCTGCAGCTGCCCTGGGCTGGCACCTTTGTGAGATGGAGGCTGATCACACTGCCATGTTACCCTGAAAAGCCACCAGGCCCTGCTGAGAGCAGAGGGATCCACCTCAGACCACGACATGTCTCACCCTTTCCCAAGGTCTCAGCTCCCCACATTTAGCCCAGGACACACTTGACACATTTCACAAACCCAACAGCATTTTCTCAGTCACAGCAGCTCTGCGCTTCTCCGTGGGGCTTTCAGATAACACAAGGATGCTGTAGGACAGGTTTGCATCCTGGAGGGAAACTCACAGCTTGGAAGGCAACCTCAAGGAGAAAGTCAAGTGTCCAAATGATGGCAATTGATCCAGGGAGACTCAGCTGATTCCCCAGCCCCACAGACTGCATTGCCTACAGCCCCCCCAGGTCAGAGCAAAGCTGGGACACATGTTCCCATGGACACAGCTGCAGGAAAGGACCCACAAGATCAGGCCGTGACTCTGCAGCTGAAACTCCCATCCCCAGAGAGCCTGACAGCAAGAACAAGATCACAACAACAGTGACCCAGAGCAGTGGAGCAAGAAGGAAAATGCGGTGAGGGTGGGTGTGAGAGAGGCCAGGGCAGAGGCAGCCGGGCACTCAGACAGCGTCACCCTTCCCCAGCTGTGCAGCCACCTCCCGGACACCAACATTGCCGGGCAGCTGCTCTCAACCCCTGTGCTCTGCAGAGGGAACTGGAGCTCTGGCTGCACAGAAGCTGGTTCATGCCTTGGAGCCCCCGGCCCTGAGGGCAGAGGCTTTGCTGGGTAGGAGAGGAGGCGAGGGGGCTGCTTAGAGAAGGGATCTGCACTGCAGGGGATCATAGGGAGTTTTCTGTGTTCCCCCTCCCATAACAATTCTGGGTTTAGTTTCCTCTCATTTCTGATCATTTCCCTGCTGCCTGGAGATTTTCCTCCTGGGAGGTGTTTCCCTGTCCATGTCTCTTCCCTGTCAGTGCTCACAGACCATCCCACCCTCTGTGCCCTCACCCTGGCCCTATAGATCCTGCCTGTTCACAGGGCACTGCCTGGGGGCATCTTCCTGTTTGCAGACTGGGGAAAAGGACAGGTCAGACTAAGGCTGACGGGTTCAGCAAAGGTGATGCTGGTGCTGTGCACAGGCAGAGCAGCGGCTGAAGGGATGTTAGGAGGCTTCTGGCAGATGTACTGATGACTCAAAGTTGCAGTTCAGGAGTCTCAGTGACTTGTTTAAGCATGAGGGCTCATTTTCATTTTATCCTTTCCTGCACCCCGCAACCCTTGGGATAGGAAACTGAAAAGACAGGCTCAGGAAAACTCCTTATGTGTCTGCTAATCCTTGCACTGATCTTCTGCTTGAGGCATCCACTTGCAAAAATCCTGGGGGTGATCTGGAGCTGTGAGCAGCCCTGACCCCCTCCACAGCAGAAGCACCTTTCTTGCCCTGATAGGGGTGTCTCCTTCCCCCCACAGTTTCTCCCCACTAGCACCATGGGGATCTCCCCAGTCAGGCTGAGCGCTGACCCTGGCAGGCGGCAGAGTCCCTGCCCCGGCACAGCCCTGGGCTGCAGGGACCCTGCTCTGCAGGACAGCCCTGGGCACCCCTGGGTGCTCACCCAGATGCACATCTCTACAGCCATCCCTGGGAGAAGGCAGCCGTTGTGTCCTGTCCCCCTGATGGTGCAGCAAGTAAGCCCTGCTCTGAAGCACGTGTTCCTCAGTATTAGAGACACTGAGACAGTCCTCCTGAAAAGTCTCATAAACTGTAAGAGGTACCAATTTTAGATCTTTCCAGGAACTGCAGCTGCATTGCCCTGGAGCCAGACACTTACCATACTAAGGGCTGTGAAGATTATTCTCCAGGTGAGCTTTCATCTGTCCTCCCACCCCACACTGCGTTTCCCTCTCTCTGCCTGGCTCTTCTCCCCTCGGTGCTGCAGGCAGAGCCCTCAGCCCTGCTGCACTTCGCAGAGGAGCTGCTCCTGGGCAGAGCTGTCTCTCTGCAGCGCTGCCGCTTGCCATGAGCTCCCTCTGTCCCAAGACCCCAGCCCAGCTCAGCAGCACAGGAGCAGCCCATGATGTCCCTTTCTCTGTCCCCTCTGGGCTCGCTCCAGGTGTCCCTGGGGCTCCAGGGGAACCTGCTGTGAAACAGGCTGAAATCACTGATTTTCCTTCTCTCAGCTGGGGAAAGACTCTTTTCTGCAGAGTCATTTCTCCCATTTGAAAAATATTATGGTCCAGGAATCAGCTTTTCACTGTCCCATTTTTAGACAGGACACCCAGACAGGGACAAGAAATGATCTAACTTGCCTTTTCTGAGAGAAGGGATTCCACCCCCATTCCATGTGTGTAGTCCTCAGCTGCCCACACACACAACACAAACCCACAGGAGGTGGATTCCTCTGGGCTCAGTTCAGTTGCACACACAATAGACACTGACATGAGAGCTCCTTGTCTCAGCTCCTGTGGTAATTAATGGAGATGGACGCCAGGACAGATGTGTTGAGGTGCAAAGACGAGGTGACATCTGAAGTGCCAGAGGTGATGCACAATATGTGGAGCTGGCTGCAAGCTGAGTGGAGCGATGCTGAGAGGAGAGGCAGCATCTGGGGCATCTTCTTGTAGGCTGGTGGAGAATCTCTTTGGCCAATAGAAGTGACATCAGATAAGCACTTTTAGGATGACAGAATCTTTATTTCTTTTGTTTGGGGCAGCCTATGCAGGGATTTATTTGTTGTATGGAGTCTCAAACCATAGACAGAGCTAAGATTCTTTCTGTCTTTTCCATCAGCTGGCTTGACTATGGCTTCTTTGACTGTAATGGCAGCAGTGTCATGAGAATCCCCACATTGCCTGATCAAATTCAGGGCAGTTATCCCCTTTAATGCTAGTTACAGGCCTGCAGTGTTACGTGAGGTGCCAAGGCTCTCATACACCGCTCATGCATTTGGCAGGGACAGCGATGGTCCTGTCCAGGGCAGCCATCCCCATTCACACTGGTGTGTGACAGACACCCCGGACAGCACTGCAGACAGACTCAGTGCCTTTTTGCAAGAAACTGGTTGCCACCACAGGAGTGTGGCATGTCCATCATTTCTCTATCCAGTAGATGTAGGGCAGTCCCTGAATAGGAAGCACATTGCACTGGAGTCTCCACGTATTTGTCTACACTTTTAAACTTCTGTTCTCTCTCTCCACCAGCCTTCACTCACTCCCTTGATGATACAGCTGAGGAACGGACCAACACTTTTCACAGTGGGCCTGTCAGCAGCACCTTGTCATTCATGGAGATCACCTTCACGTCCACCAAGGCCCTCCAGGGCAGCAGAGACACCAGTGCCAGAAAACACGTTTCCTGCTAGGTCTGCACTTCCCAGCCCTGTTTCCCTGTGGCCTTGAGGACAGCAGGGTTTGCTCACTCTCTTGACACCCAGTTTCAGCTTTAGGTTTTTCTCTACCACTCACTCTGTCTCTTCTATGAAGAAAACCTTTGCGCACATGGGGACTTGGATTAGAAACACAGAATCATAGAACAGAATCATAGATTCATTTTGGTTGGAAGAGGCCCTCAGGGCCTTTGAGTCCAACCATAACCTAACTCTAGCACTAAACCATGTCCCTAAGAACCTCAACTATATGACTTTTAAACCCCTCCAGGGATGGTGACTCAGCCACTTCCCTGGGCAGCCTGTTCCACTGCTTCACAACCCTTTCCATGAAGAAATGTTTCCAAATGTCCAATCTGAACCTTCCCCAGCACAACTTAAGGCCATTTTCTCTCATCATATCACTTGATACTTGGGAAAAGAAACCAAGAACCTCCATGCTACAACCTGCTTTCAGAGAGCTGTACAGAGGAAGAAGGTCTCCCCTCAGCCTTCTTTTCTCCAGGCTACACAGCCCCAACTCCCTCAGCCGCTCCTCATCAGACTTGCGCCCCAGAGCCTTCACCAGCTCCATTCCCTTCTCTGAACTCGCTCCAGCACCTCATGATCTTTCTTATAGTAAAGAACCCAGAAGTGATCCCAGGATTCGAGGATTGGCCTCACCAGTGCCCAGTACAGGGGATGATAACTTCCCCACTCCTGCTGGCCACACTGTTCCTGATACAAGCCAGGATGCTGGTGGCCTTTTTGGCCACCTGGCCACATGCTGGCTCATGTTCAGCCACTGTCAACAATACCCCCAAGTTCTTTTCCAGCTGCTCTTCCTTGAGCCAGCAGCGTTCATGGGTTGTTGTGACCCAAGAGCAGGACCTGGCACTTGGCCTTGATAAACCTCAGACAATTGCCCTCAACCTAATGATCCAGCTGGTCCAGATCCCTCTGTATGGCCTTCCCATTCTCCAGCAAATCAACATTCCCACCCAGCATGGTGTCATCTGCAAACTTACTGAGGCTGCACTCGATCCCCTCGTCCAGATCATTGATAAAGAGATTAAACAGAACTGGCCTCAATACTGAGCCCTGGGGACACCACTCGTGACTGGCTGCCGGCTGGATTCGGCTCCGTTCACCACAGCTTTTTGGGCCCAGCCCTCCAGCCAGTTCTTTACCCATCACAGATACACCATCCAGGCCATGAGCTGCAGTTTCTCCAGGAGACGCTGTGGGATACGGTGTCAAAGGCTTTACTGAAGACTAAGTACACAACATCCACAGCCTTTCCCTCATCTACTAGTTGGGTCACCTTGTCACGGAAGGAGATCAGGTTGGTCAATCAGGACCTGCCTTTTGTAAAACCATGTTGACTGGGCCTGATCTCTTGTTTGTCTTGTATGTGCTGCCTGATGTCACTCAGGATGATCTGCTTTGATGACCTTTCCTGGCACCGAGGGCAGACTAACAGGTCTGTAGTTCCCCGGATTCTCCTTCTGGCCCTTCTTGTAGATGGGTGTCACATTTGCCAACTTCCAGTCAACTGAGACCTCCCGACTTAGCCAGGACTGCAGCTAGATAAGTGAAAGTGGCCCAGTGATCACCTCCGCCAGCTCCCTCAGCACTCTTGGGTGTATCCCATCTGGCTCCATAGATTTGTGGGTGTCCAAGTGGTGCAGCAGGTCGCCAACCATTTTTCTTTGGATTATTGGGGCTTCATTCTGCTCCCCATCCCTGTCTTCTGGCTCAGGGGGCTGGGTACCTGGATCACAACTGTTCTGACTATTAAAGACTGAGGCAAGAAGGTATTTAATACCTCAGCCTTTCCCTCATCTTCTGTCACTATCTTTCCCTCTGCATCCACCATGGGATGGACATTCTAGTTGTCTTTTACAGCAGTTGCCAGGCCCAGCTCTAGCTGGGCTTTGGCCCTTCTAATTTTCTCCCTGCATAACTTTATGGCATTCTTGTATTCCTCTTGAGTAGCCTGCCACTCCTTCCAAAGGTTATAAATTCTCTTTTTATTCCTACATTCCAGCTCCAGCTCTCTATTCAGCCAGGCCAGCCTTCTTCCCCACTGGCTCGCCTTCCGGCACACAGGGACAGCTGCTCCTGCACCTCTGAGGTCACCTTCTTGAAGAGACACCAGCCTTCCTGGACTGCTTTGTCCTTCAGGTTTGCCTCCCAAGGGACTCTGCCAACCAGCCTCTAAACAGATCCAAGTCTGCCCTTGAAGGCCAAAGTAGCAGTTCTGCTGACCACCCTTCAAACTTCTCCAAGGATAGAAAACTCAATCATTTCATGATCACTACACCCAAGGCAACCTCCAACTGGCAGGTTGCTCACGAGCCCTTCTCTATTTGCAAACAACAGGTCCAGTGGGGCTCCTTTCCTGGTAGGCTCACTGACCAGCTGTGTCACGAATTGTCTTCCATACACTCCAGGAGCCTCCTAGACTGCTTCCTCTCTGCTGGGTTGTATTTCCAGCAGACATCTGGTAGGTTGAAGTTCCCCATAAGAACAAGGGCTGGTGATCGGGAGACTTCTCCCAGCTGCCTGAAAAATATTTCTTCTGCCTCTTCATCCTGGTTGGGTAGTGTGTAACAGACCATCCCCTAGGATGTCCGCCTCGTTGCCCTTCCCCTTGATTCTTACCCATGGACACTCAATCCTATCATCACCCTCATCAAGCTCCAGACAATCAAACCCCTCCCTTACATACACTGCTTCCCCACCTCCTCTCGTTCCTCGCCTGTCCTTTCTGAAGAGTTTATAGCCATGCATTGCAGCGCTCCAGTTCTGAGAGTCATCCCACCATGTTTCTGTGATGACAATTAAATCATAGTTTTTCTGCCTCACAAGGGCTTCCAGCTCCTCCTGTTTGTTTCCCGTGCTGCGTGCATTCGTACAGATGCACTTCAGCTGGGCCATTGATTGCACTGGATCAGCAGACCGAAGGGCATCGTTAGCACTACCCTCAGATGCCAGCATGTCGCCCTTGGCTGTGCCTCTGCCACATCTGGTTTCGTACCCTCTCCCTTCAAATCTAGTTTAAAGCCCTCTCAATAAGTCCTGCTAACTTAATGTGGTCCATAAAAGAAGACTAAGAGTCTTACCTTTTTTGGTTGTTTTTTAACACCATCTGAACTTTGGTAAGCGAGAGGAAGAGTGGTTGACAGAGTCTGTTTTCGGCGAGTAACATGTTCCTGTACCTTTCCCATCTTTCTGTGGTGAAGGATTTCTTCCCTTGCAGAGAGGACTGCAAGACCCGCTCCTGTCAGATTGGACTTTGCCTCCAAACATGGCGCAGCCTCTTCCACTGTGACATCACCCACTGCCGTTGATGTCACAAAGCAGCATCAGCACTGAGGTAGGCACAGCAGGGTATAAGACCAGGGGTCTCCCTGTGCCTTTGTCACTCTGGATCTTGAGGGAACTGAGATCGCAGAGTTTTTGGCTCACTCCTCAGCAAGCAAGATGCTTGTTACCTGCACCTCAGCAGGTACCAAGAGACACACAGACAAGGTTGAAGGTCTGAATGGGTATGTTTGAAAAATCCTCCTCCCCTTTCCCCAGGTGTGTTTTCCACCTCATCAGCTGGGGTGGGTGGAGGGTGGACAGGAGAGGAACACGAGGGCAGCCTGAGAGCTCAGTCTGGAGCTGGTGGAAGGCAGCAGCCGCCTTTCAGTCTCTTCATGAACGCAAGGGCGAGGCCCAGAAAGCCTTTGATCTCTGCAGAATGAGGGACAGGTCCATTTTGGATCACACGGAGAGAGTCCCAGGGAGTGGCCCCGATACAGCCTGCTATAGTAATTGTGAGAGCTCAGCTCAGTCCTGTATTGTGCTCTGCAGGGTGGGTTATGTGCCTGAGCCTGCTTGGTTTTCCTCTCCACTCAGACCAGAGGGACACCAGCGTGTCCTCTGTTGGCTGTGGATTTGACTTGTGTTCCTGACAGAGGAGGTTTCTTTCGGAAACCTGGTCAGCTCCTCACCAGGGCTCTGCCTTAGGAAAGGGGTTCAAGATCCTCTGAGGGGTGCAAGGAGATTTCTGGGACAACAAAAGGGGATTGTTTATTCCTGATGAAGTGTACGCTGTGAGCCTTTTTAAAGCCTCCTGGAACAGGCAGGAGCAATTTCCACCTTGCAGAGTGGTGTGTGCTGTGGCTTGGCAGATCAGGCTCAGGGCAGCAGGGCCCAGCCACCAGAGTGTTTCTTTGGTGCTTCTTTGGTTGCCCGTTGCTTGCCAGCACGCATTGACATTCAGCCCTCCCTCCCTCTTTCCCCAGTCTGCATTCGTCTGCAGTTACGCCAAGAGAAGGGCCAGTGATCACCCGGCTGCTAAAGAAACGCTGCGAGAGGGGAGACACACACCCCCTGCCTGGCAGCAGTTTTACTGTAGGGGCACAGGCTGAACCTTCTCTTGAGAGGGTGGAGAACAGGATAAGCACAAGTGCTGATCAGATGGTGGGCAGGAGAAACAGGCGTTCGTTGTGTCCCTTCCATTTCCAAAGAATACCTGTCCAGCCCCACAGATGTGAAGTGTGGCCACAGATTTTGTTGCAACTCCTGCTCTTAGTCCGGACTCAATCTTGAGCCCTTTGTCGCTAACGAAACAATTGCTGCCATGACAAATCCCCCACTGGTGCAGCTGGTGACAACTCCAGCAGTGACTCGAGCTGGTGCAGGACCAAGCCAATGCACACGCCAGGAACGCCAGGCTCAAGGGCTGCAGTCCCTGCTGCTGCTCTCCAGTCTGCTGCTGATCTGCACGGGTACCGCCAGCTTCACCAGCCTTTTCCTCCTTGATGCTCTGCAGGAAGATGAAGGTGCTGAAGGCAACGGTGCTGGTGCTGCTTCTCAGTCTGTTCTGTTTCGGTGAGTCTCTGCAGAGCTCTGAGCTGAGGACGGTGCTTTAGGAGGTACTCGGGGCTCCATCCTGCCCTGTTCCGCTTCCCCCGCTGTGACCAGGGGAGCTCAGTTAAGAGCAGAAAGTCCCTGACAGAGCTGTGCCAGTCCCTGCTCCAGCAGGACAGGTGTGTGGGTGAGGAAGGGGTGACTTGCCTTCCCCAGGAGGGCTAAGCCAGTTCTCTTCAGCTGAGGGAGAGGCTGTGGCTGAGCTCTCCTGCCCCAGGGGGATGAAAATCTTCTGCAGGACAAGGAGCCCAGTCCAGGGCAGGGAACTTCCTTCTGTTGCAGAGCCTGTATGCCATGATGGCCACTGTCACAGACAAGAGGAGAGACAACCATGGCACTTGGGAGAGACACAGAAAGGGGAGCGGGCAACCCAAGGCATAACCCAGCCTTAGACCAAGTTCTAAGCTCTGGTGTGTGTCCCACAGGTCTTTACCACGTGGGACGACTTGGCGCAGAAAGCTTCTGGAGAACCGCAGGAGAGCTAGAAGACCTGAGTGACACCCTGTCCCTGCCAGACCAGTTCCATAAGCTCCAGGAACAGCTTTATCACCTGCACTGGAGCGCAAAGGATGTGGCCCAGTGGGCTCTACAGGAAGGCATGAAGCAGGTAGTGCTCCCAGGCTTTACCGGACGGGTAAGGGCACAAGGCAGAAGGATCTACTCGGGTTTCATCCTCCCTCCAGCACGTATCCTACTCCATTCCCTGTCACAGCCAACAGGCTGGTGCTGCTGGAACAAGTGCTGTCATGGCCACGCTTCCTTTTCCTGTTGCTCCACACTTCGTTATGGGGAAGAGAGAGAGTGACGGGAATGACAGCTGTCTGAGTCGTACCTTCCTCTGCGTCCAGATCTCAGGTCCTGCTCAAGGGACGACTGGAAAGACAGAATGGTCTCAGAGGACTAGAGCTAAACCATTCCTATCTCATGCTCAGAAGGCTTGTCTGTCCCTGCTGCCTGGCCTGGGGCCTCTCCACAGGAAAAGCTCCTTCCCGCAGCTCCAGCATTCAGAGCACTGGAGTGAGCAGCACCCCCTTTCTGATCCCCAGATATCACAGTAGAGCAAACCTGAGAGGCTTCCAGGCAATTTGGGCATTCCTTCCATCTGAAATGGGCCTTGTCCCTGTTCACCTTGGCTGGCCTTGCAGGGGAGCTGCTTCCCCATTCGTTTTCCTTCCAACAGGTGCTCTCCTTTGTGTTCCTTCCCAGGCTGTTCAGGAGATCATCAATCAAGCCCTGGAGATGCTGGAAGAAATCCAGGTCCCAATGCCCGATTACACCCTCAAATCAGCAGGTGCTCTGACATTGTACATACAAACCAGTTCTAAAGTGCTTCCTGTCCAGATTGACAAGATGGGCATTGGAACATGCCCAGGGGCAGGAGAGAAGTGGCGAGAAGTCAAGGGTCAATTCGTGCCCTAAAAGTGCACCCACTGACAGAGCCTGTAAGAGACCAGGCCCCATGGGAAGCACAGAAACCTGGTTCACATTCTTGTCTTTTTCACGGCCCCATACGACAGTTTGATGAATCCCTGCTCTGTGTTCCAGAGGGGTAGTGCCAGCGAGAAAGAGGGGAACCCACTGTAGGACATGGATGACAACTGAGAAGCCTTTTTCAAGTCAACAGTGCAATATTCCTCCTGACACTGCTTGATGATGTTGCTCATGTTTTAATTTCCAGGGGCTGCTGTCATTCGTTCCAGGACTTCTCCATCCCTCCGGAATGACAAAGAAAAAGTCTTCTTGTATTCCCTGCCGGTGATGGATTACGTGAGGTCCCCTGAGCTTATTCTGGAGGTAGGAGCACAAAGAAGCAGTAAAACAAAGGTCGGGAGAATGAACCACACATGCTACTCAGAGTTGCCTTTCCCCCGTCTTTGCTCCTCAAAGCTTCTTTTCCTGCCTCCTTCTCGCATGGACCTGCTCTCCTCCTGTGTCTCCCTGCTGAGTATTTCCTCTCCCAGAGTGC
The DNA here is from genome assembly GCF_036013445.1 of Caloenas nicobarica. Lineage (NCBI taxonomy): Eukaryota > Metazoa > Chordata > Aves > Columbiformes > Columbidae > Caloenas > Caloenas nicobarica. The sequence continues at coordinate 1,060,335 of NC_088259.1, forward strand.
CCCAGGTTCTCCGCAGGAGCTTCTAGCAGGCCAGGCTGCTCCTGCATTCTGTGTCTGCCCAGTCGCTGTGCAAACCGTCAGCACAGCATGGAAGGAGAATGGCAGAGGTGCCTGCAGAGCTCTGGGATGTGCTCTTAGTGAGCCCCAGCGGGTGCTGAGAGCCTGCACTGCTGGAGGGCCCCACGTTGGGCTCTCAGGCCGTCCTGGCCCTGCTCCTGAGCTGCCTGCGCAGTCTGAAGAGCTGGCTGGTGCCAGTGGACGGAGCTGGGAGTGGATGAGAGGGAGCGAGTGCTTCCCCTGCCAGGAAAGGTTCATCCAGGGGAGCCCGGAGCTGCCACCTCCTCTGGGCAGGGGCCTTTCAGCCACAGCGTCCCTGGCTTGTTCTTGGTGAGGACTCTGGACGGGGAGAGGCTGCTGAGCTTCTACAAGTAGCACACCCAGCTCCCAGCCATCAAAGGGCTTCTCTGCTGAAAGGGCCTTGAGATACGTGAATTCTCACAACTGTTTCTCAGTTCTGTATCCATGTGGTCTGACTGAAGGTACTGGCTGCTGTTCAGAGCAGAACTGATTGGCCAAATGAGTTCTTAATCCTCTGATGCTCATGGCAGAAATGAGAGCCAGGACGACCTTCTCCATGTCAGTGTAGTTTCTTCTTCTCTTTTCAGCCAGAAAATCATCCTGGAAACTGCTGGCCCTTCCCAGGAAGTCAGGGACACGTGTTCATCAGGCTGTCTGTGCCAGTCATTCCCAGAGCAGTCACCATGGACCATGTCTCAGGGACAGCGTTCCATGGAGAAAGTATGTCCGGAGCTCCAAAGAGCTTTGCTGTCTACGTGAGTGATTTCTCTGGAGTGGGGAGCAGGGGGTTCCACAGCATTTCTAAGCAGGGAGTGAAGATGGGTCAAAGAGTCCTGTGGCCTGAAGCTTCCTCCTCTTTCTCAGAAGAAACAGGCTCCTTGGAGTCGATCTCTTCCCATTGTATTCCTCTTTTATTCAATGTACCACTGAAAAGGAAGCTTCTGGGGCAAGATGCTACTCCAGGAGCCACAGGGAGAAGGAGCTGGCACAGTGCACGGTCCTAGACCTTCTTGGCTTCCAATCCCAGTAGCATTTGTGATCCTCAGGTTACCTACCTCTCACTGGGAGCATCTGCTCCTTTTCTGACTGGCAGCTTGGACTCATTGAGTAGGCAAGTGTGGCATGCTGCCCACCTGCAGCTTCTCGTCTTTTCCTTTTGCTCATCATCCTTGGACTGCGTAGCTGAAATATCCCCATACGTTACCAACCGAAGTTCAGTCTTCCCATGGTGATACAAGCCGCTCTTGTTTTCTCCACCCCTGTCTTTCTGTAGGGCTTCAAGGAAGAAGGATGCACAACTGCTGGTCTGCCAGTTAAAGACCGGAAATCCTGGGCTTCCTGAGGATTCTGTTGGTGCTGGCAGTGAGTAGCGACAGGGAGGCCATTCTGTTTCCCTGGCTTTCTAGGGAAGGCAACAAGACATTATACTGACACCACCACTGGGTCTTCTGACTGTGGAACCTGTGCCCCAAAGCAGGTGAGAACTTTCCAGTGTATTTGCTGAGGCATCTGGTAGCTGCTTCTTCCTTTGCTGTTCTCATGGCCCAAAGAGGGAGATCAGGATAAGAACGTCTTGACCACGACAGGTCAAAAGCCCTCGTGGGGCAGCACGAAGGAAGCTGTTGAACGAGGCCGTTGCTGCGGCACTTCTGTCAGTGCTCACGTGCCAGAGAGGAAAAGGCAACTCATTTCTTCTTGTCATTTCAGAATGAGCTCTCTGGCGTCATGAGTTACATCAGGCTGCAAGTGCTGAGCAACTGGGGCCACCCGGACTACACCTGCCTGTATCGGTTCAGGGTGCATGGTAATCCGCCCAAAGATGGGGGAGAAGTTCCAGTTTCTTCTGTCAATAAATTCCATTAATTTTCACCAAGTCGAGTTCCAGTCTGCTTTGCCTGTGATGCTGACTGGTCCTCCCTGAGCTAACTGGAGCTCCCCATCCTTCTCTCGACCCATCAGCTTATGGGAGACTTCAGGAGTCCACAGCAAGATTTTCCTTATTAGGGAAAACGAAAACTCAGTCACAAATCAGCAGAAAGCCTGACATCCACATACTTGCTGCCCACACGGGAATATCAGCAAGGCCCTTCCTATACACCAAAGATTAAATTAATGGACATTTTTCCTGAGGAGGAAGCAACTAAGGATTGACTGAGTGGAACCATCTGTTGTTACCTGTTTTCACAAGAGGCAGATGCTGCTTCAGCTCCCATCTTTCAGGCTGTTGCCCATGAGAAAATGGAAGTGTGTTTTTTTGTAAGGAGGAAACCCTTAATTGGAAAGTTGTTTCATGCCTCATTTGCCAATCTGGGCACATATATAGTGAGTAGCCCAGAAACCCTTATGGAGTGATTAGCAAAGCAATCCCAGGATACTTAAGAGATCCCATAACCACTGCAGTCCACTTGTAGCCTCTGGAGCTCGACACAAGAGCAGTGTCATGGTTAAACTTGAGTTGGCACATGAGCCCCACACAGCCATTCGCTCACTCCCCTCCAGTGGGATGGAGGAGAGAATCAGAAGAGTAAAAGTGAGGAAACTCATTGGTTGAGATAAAGACAGTTTAACAGGGAAAGGAAAAGCCACGCATACAAGCAAACTGGCACCGCCACCACTAGCATTGCCACTGGCACTGCAACTGGCACCTCTGTCCCTGTAGCGCCTCCTCCTGCCACAACCCTGGGGCTGCCAACTGGCCCAGGGGCTCCTCCTGCATCTCCTGCACCGTGGCAGTGACCAGGGATCTGCCAGCACATGGTGGTGGTGATGTGAGGCCGGTGCTGCAGTGTAATGTCCGCCCTCCTCCTGTGTCTGGGGCCAGACAGTACCCATGGAGCCCGGGCAGCACTGTGGGTGTCACGGAGGCACTCCAAAAGTCAGTTTGAGGTGGACAACAAGTTCCAAAGCAGACTTTATTCTAGCTGGAAAAGTGTAGCCAATAAACCAACTAGAAAAAGGATTTATACAATCATTTAGCCCTCCAATAACATAAAATTCAGGTTCAGATGTCAGTTGAGGAGATTATTTGAGTACAACAACATAATAATAACGAGGATCAACAACGTGCATGCATTCACTCACAAGAAACAAAACTAGAGGCCTCTCAGTCGTAGGTACCCGGAAGAAACAATCACTCGCCAGGGCTGGATGAGGGCTCTCACTTGCCTGGGGTAGGCAAGGACTCATTCCAGGATATATCCAGTAAATAACAACTCTCCCAAATGAGGAGCTGAGGCACTCTCAATACCGGGAGGTCTCCTTAGATGGCGTTCCAGTCTAAGGGGAGGGCTCCAGTTCATAGACTCGCTGCTCTGAGAAGACCACTCGAAGGGGGTGTTTGGTGGGGTCCCCATTTTAGAGCCCAGTCAGATGTGGCTGTGTCATGTACTGATAAGGATGATGGCTGAAACATTGTGGCCAAACCACTTCATCCAGCCACAGGCAAAGATACAATCAGTGTAGGGTGAACTGCAATTTACATATTAACAGCAAGCTAACAAGCCACAGACCTGGCCAGCTGGCGATACAGGAGGTGGGGGACGTGGGGGACGTGCTGGAGGGCACAGAGCTCCACCTTCTGATATGCCCAGCCTGGCACAAAGGGAAAAGCTGAGACCGTTCAACATGGCCCGAGACTTGTCGATCTTTTGCAATCACCCCTTCCCCCCAGACTTTTCTCTCTTTCACAATAACACCTCCACAAAAGACCAAAAGTTATGCAATTGGGCAACCCAGAAGGCTACAAAGGCCACCTTGTGCAAGCTGTGGCAGTGCCCACCCACCATCCTGAGGACCACTCTGCTCACCAGCCTCACCACATGAACTGAAGAAGACACCGGAGGATGCCGCACATCGCTGGACCTGAGATTGCAAACTCCATCACACATAAAGCGGAGCCATAAGGATGGTGAAATTTTCTCTCTCTTTTCTTTCTTTCCCATACTTCTACCTTCTTTCCCTTTTATAACTAAAATAGTAACATAAGATTTACAGCCCCGTATATGCCGCAAACTTTTTATGTTTACCAATTGAACCTACAATAACATAAATCCTTCTGCCACCAAATCATATAGCATTTGGGCCAAGCCGTAAAATAAAAGCCTTTTGTTTGCGGACCTTAAGTACTGTGTGTACTGTTCTCCAACCAAAGGGGACCCACGAACCTGAGTCACTTCTCTCCCCCGACTCATACCTGAGGGCGGAACGTGACAGGCTGTGGGCATTACAACATAGTCCAGAAGCTTCTCAGCTTCTCTGGGCACCTCCTTTGTTGAGGACCCTGTCAATTGACTGAGGGTCCCACCCCTCCTGCCCCCCAGCTGGGGGAGGTGAAGTCACCCTGCCCAGCGCATGTGTGATGTGACTGTCAGCACCTTGGTACCACCTTGGTGTGTACGTGGGGACAGGAACAGTGGGGCACAAAAGGTGCTAAAAAAGCCATCGATTGCCCCATTGAAGGCTCCAGATCTCAGGGGGATGTGCAACTGCCACAGTGGGGCATTGTGATGTCACTGGTGATGTCACAAAGGGCCCTGCCCAGGCACCCCTTTAAAAGCAGGGCAGGGGTTGCAGAGCTGCATCCTCTGGTAGGACAGGGAGGTGGCCTCTCCACCATGGCCCAGTTCTGGTGAAAGAGGAGATGTGGCTGCAGCCAGACATGCTGCTGTGGCTGGCGCCGCTCTCGCCACCACTATGTCCCATCCCTGGAAACTGTGAGGCCACGAAGAGCCAAAATTTCCCATCCCTGGACACCTTGGGCCACTCAGGGTAAAATTTCCTGTCCCTGGACCCATTAGAGTACCAAGGTCTAAAATGGCATACCCCTGGACCCCTTGGGCCACCGAGAGCCAGAATGTCCCATGCCAGATCCCAGATATCCCATCCCTGGAGACTTTGGCACACCAAGACGCAGGATGTCCCTTCTCTGGGGCCAAGATGTCCCATCTCCAGTCCCCTTGGGCCACCAATACCTAAAATGCCCCAATGCATGGACCACCAAGGCCAAGATGGCAACTCCCTGGACACTTTGGACCAGCACGACCCAGGATGTCCCATCTCTGGACTCCTTAGGCCACCAAGACATAAAATGTCCCATCCCTGGACACTATGGGCCACCAAGACCCAGGATATCCCACTGGACCCCTTCGGGTACCAAGACCAGGATGTCCCATGTCCAGCAATCTTGGGCCACCAAGACCAAGATGTCCTATCTCTGGACCACATGGGTCACCAAAATGAAGATGTCCCATCCCTGGAAACTTTGGGTCACCAAGACTTATAATGTCCATCTCTGGATCCAAGATGTCCCATTCCTGGACACCTTAGGGCCACCAAGACCAAGGTTGTCCCACCTTGGGACACAAGATGTCCCATCTGTGGCCATCTTGGACCACCAAGATCTTAAATGTCCCAACCTTTGGACCCCTTGGACCACCCAGGCCAAGATGTGAGGACACCAAGACCCAGGATGCCTCATCCCTAGATTCTTTGGGGACACCAAGTCCTAAGATGTCCCACCTCCTGCCCCCTTGAGCCAGCCAGGCCAAAATGTTCCATCTCTGGACCCCTTAGGCCATGAAAAGACCAAAAATGTCCCTTTCCTGGACCTGTTGGGCCACCAAGAGGCAGGATGTCCCATCCCAGACCATGGATATCCCATCCCTGGACACTCTGGGCCAATCAGACCGAAGATGTCCTGTCCCTGGACACTTTGGGACATCAAGACCCAGGATGTCCCATCCCTGGACCCAAATTGTCCCATCTTCAGCCCCCTTGAGCCAGCCATGGCCAAGATGTGCCATCCCTGGACACCTTAGGCCACCAAAGACCTATAATGTCCCATCCCTAGGTCCTTTGGCCCACCGTGAGCCAGGATGCCCCATCTCAGGCTTCCAATGTCCCAACCCCGGAAATTTTGGGCCACCAAGACCAGGATGTACCATCTCCAGTCATCTTGGTCCACCAAGGCCATGGCCAAGGTCCACCACCACCGGACCCCTTGGGCCACTAAGACCCAGGATGTCCCATCCCTGGACACTTTGGGCCACCGAGACCAAGATGTTCCATTCCTGGAGCGAAGATGTCCCATCCCTGGACCCAAAATGTCCCATGTCCAGCGCCCTTGGCCCATCAAGGGCCAAAGTTTCCCATGCCTGTATCTCCTGGGCTACTCAGAGCAGGATGTCCCATCCCTGGACCCCTCAGACCACCAAGACCTCAAATCCCTGGACACTTTGGGGACAGCAAGACCAAGGATGACCCTTTTCTGGACTCAAGATGTCCCATCTCCAGCTCTCTTGATCCACCAAGAGCTAAAATGCCCCAACCCATGGACCACCCAGGCCAAGATGTCCCATCTCTGGACTCCTTCAGCTACCAAGACCAGGATGTCCCATGTCCAGCCATCCTCAGCCACCAAGACCAAGATGTCCCATCTCTGGACCCCTTGGGCTGCCAAGACCAAGATGCCCCATCCCTGGACCACTTGGGCCACCCAGACCCAGAATATCTCATCCCTGGACCCAGATTGTCCCATCTCCAGCCCCCTTGGGCCATCAAGAGCCAAAATTTCCCATCCCTGTATCTCCTGGGCTAGTCAGAGCAGGATGTTCCATCCCTGGACCCCTTAGGCCACCAAGACCTCAAAATGTCCTATCCCTGGACACTTTGGGCCCCCAAGACTTATAATGTCCCATCTCTGGATCCAAGATGTCCCATCCCTGGACACTGTGGGGACACTGAGACCCTGAATGTCCCACCTCTGGATCAAAGATGTCATCTCTCCGCATCTAGCGGGTGGAGAACCCCAAGATCCCCAACATCTCCCCCAGTGTTTTCCCACCTGGAGGATTTTGAACTCCAACCAAGATCCACAAACATCTCCCCAATTTCATCCCTCTTCACCTGCGAGGATGGAGAACCCAAGACCTGAACCATCTCCCCAGTGTTGTCTCACCTCACGCTGACGATGTTGAACCCCAAGACTCCAAGATCTCCCCCAACTTTGTCCCACCTGGAGGATGTTGAACCCCAACTGAGACCCCCAAACATCTCCCCAACTTCATCCAGCCTCACCTGGAGGATGGAAAACCCAGGACCCCAACATCTCCCGTCAACTCCTCCTGATTGGTGAGTGCAGGGGGCGGGGCCTGTGGGTGGAGTCTGTGGGCAAGGCCTGCCAGGGGCAGTGGCCACTGCTGCTCTCCCAGGGAAGTTCATCTGGATTCATTTTGGGGCCACCAGGAAGTTGGTGTCACCCAACAAGATGTGTGAGTGGGTGGAGGGCTCAGCAGGGGACATCTGGTTGGCCAGCATCTACTTGTCCATCATCCATCTCTCCATCTGTCCATCCCTCCACATGGCCATCCCTCCATCTCCTCATCCCACCACCCACCTGACCCCCATTCTCCATCTCCTGTTGTCTCCACCCTCATCTCTCCATCTGTCCATCCCCATCTTCTCACCCACCTCCTGGTCCCTCCATCTCCATCTCCTGGTGTCTCCATCTCCTGGTGTCTCCATCCATCTGTCCATCCCCGTCTCCTCACCCACCACCCACCCGACCCTCCCTCTCTTGGTGTCTCTATATCCTCATCCATCCTTTTCCTCCTCTTGGCCCCTCCATCTCACAGAATCACAAAAATCAGGGATTGGAAGGTGTAAGAGTCGGTCCAAAGAACAGTATTTGCCTGAACATCGCCATCAGGGACTTGGAGAACAGATGCCCTGATAGAAAGAATTGGACAATGACTTGCAGAGAGGCCTGAGGAAAAGAATTATGTTGTACAGGTGTCTCTTATCTGGGGGCTATAGGTAACAATAGCTGCTGTATGAATTTCACCTGCTGCCGCAGCCTGACTTGCCCCCACCTCCTAAAAGGAATTGTGTTGTACAGGTCTCTCCGACCTGGGGACAATAGCTGCTGTCCAGAAGATGGATTTTCACCTGCTGCCTCAGCCAAACTTGCCCCCACCTCCTCCCTGCTACTAAGGCCAACGAAGAAGAGCATGCGCAGAGGCTTGATGAAGGTCTCGAGGTCACCCAGCGGACCAGTAAGAGACCCCTGAACACGAGCCAACGCAGGCGCAGATGGGTTCTGGGAAGCAAAGTGGGGACTCTTTGGGCCTGTGCAGTTCAGCCTGGATTGCGAAACAAAGGCGGTGATTGGCCTCAATCCATGGGAGTGAGGTGGGGTGAAGAAGCATAAAAGACGATTTACGACTGGACATCGTTGAGATCTCCCCACCAAAGGATCACGGATCGCGACAGAGGACCGGCAGGATGCTCTACGGGACCTGAGATGCCTTTGGAACTCGTGGTGGTAGCCAACCCTTTTTTCCCCCCTTTTCTTTCCTTGTTCTCCACTCTCTCTATTGTGTGCTGCTTTATGGGCAAAATAATAAAGTAACACTGTTTGGTTGAATTATAACTCCTTGTCATTTTGGTTGCCTTAATTTTGCGCTTTGCGATCAAGGTAAATGAACCGTCACGAATCCACCACCAAATGGACCGTGACACCTTCCTGGCCGCAAGGACACAGTGCTGGCTCATGGTCATGCTGCTGTCCAACAGGACCCTCAGGTCCCTTTCCCCTACACTGCTCTCCAACAGGTCATTCCACAACTTATACTGGAACCTGGGGTTGTTCCTGCCCAGATGTAAGACTCTACACTTGCCCTTGTTATATTTCATTAAGTTTTTCCCTGCCCAACTCTCCAGCCTGTCCAGGTCTCTGGATGGCAGCACAGACTTCTGGCGTGTCAGCCACCCCTCCTAGTTTGGTGTCACCAGCAAAGATGCTGACAGTACACTCTATTCCCTCATCCAAGTCGTTGATGAATATTTTGAATAATACTGGTCCCAGTACTGACCCTTGAGGGACTCCACTAGATACAGACCTCCAGCCAGACTCTGCCCCATTGACCACGACTCTCTGGCTTCTTTCCTTCAGCCAGTTTGCAGTCCACCTCACTAACCGATCTTCCAGTCCACACTTCCTCAGTTTAGCCGTGAGGATGCTGTGGGAGACGATGTCAAATGCTTTACTGAAGTCAAGGTAGACCACATCCACTGCTTTGCCATCATCTAGCCACCTTGTTATGTCCTCATAAAAGGCTATGAGTTTGGTCAAACACAAATTCCCCTTGGTGAAGCCATGCTGACTGCCCCTAATGACCCTCATCTCCTTGATATGCCTTGAGATGGCACCAAGGATAAGGTGTTCCATCTCCTTCCCAGGGATGGAGGTGAGGCTGACCGGTCTAGAGTTACCCGGGTCCTCCTTCTTGCCCTTTTTGAAGACTGGAGTGATATTTGCTTTCCACCAGTCCTCAGGCACCTCTCCCTTTCCCCATGACTTAGCAAAGATGATGGAAAGAGGCCTAGCAATGGCTTCAGCCAGCTCCTTCAGCACCCGCGGGTGCATCCCATCTGGACCCATGGATTTGTGGATGTCCAGATTGCTTAACTGGTCCCTAACCCAGTTCTCATCAACTAAGGCAAACTCCGCCATTGCCCTGCCTTCCTCTGGGGCCTCAGGCATACGGGGCTCCTCAGGACAGCCTCCGGCAGAGTAGACAGAGACAAAGAAGGCATTCAGTAATTCTGCCTTCTCTGTATCTTCTGTCACCAGGGCACCCACCCCGTTCATCAGTGGGCCTACATTGCCTCTGGTGTTAGTTTTATCTGCCATGTATTTGAAGAAGCTCTTCCTGTTGTCCTTGACCCCTCTTGCCAGGTTTAACTCTAAGGAGGCCTTAGCTTTCCTAGTTGCCTCCCTACATCCTCTGACAACAGCCTTATATTCTTCCCAAGTGGCCAGCCCCTCCTTCCATGATCTGTAAACTCTCCTCTTCCACCTTAGCTTGCCCAGCAGTTCCTTGTATAACCACACAGGTCTCCTGGCTCCCCTCCTTGACTTCCTACGTGTCGGGACGCTCTCATCTTGAGCTTGGTAGAAGCAGTCCCTGAATGCTAACCAACTATCTTGGGCCCATGTTATGAGAAAAAAAAAAAAGACAGTGAGAAGCCAGGGAAGAGTTCTTTGACAAAAAATCAGATCAACTTTCATAGACCGTCCCTGTCACACGCAGACCCCTTTTGTTTTTCTAGGAGAACTTCCTTCAGCACTGTGGCTGGAGCCCTGCTTGGTGCTGCCCAAACGTGCAACCCAGAGCAGGGCTTCTGCCCGTGGGCTCTTGCTAAGTCAGCCCAGCTCTGTAGCAGTGGGGCCACGGGAACGGTGGGGACTGTCCTGGTTCTGCTAACACAGAAGGGCTGTCAGCACTTGCTTTCCCAGTGATAAGGAACAGAGATGGTGAAGGAAGTTTAAGAGTTCCAGTTTTTTTTACACCTCTCCCCATATACACTGCAGAGTGTAATTGGGTGTCAGAAATCCTCAGCATTTCTGCTGCACTCAAGGAGATCAGAGCGAGTCCTGCGAGACCAGAGGATGCCTGTGGGTCAGTGCAGAGTGAGGGCAGCTGCCCTGTCCCTCTGTCTTGCTCCAGCTGCCCTGGGCTGGCACCTTTCTGAGATGGAGGCTGATCACATTGCCATGTTACCCTGAAAAGCCACCAGGCCCTGCTGAGAGGAGAGGGATCCACCTCAGACCACGACATATCTCACCCTTTCCTAAGGTCTCAGCACCCCATGTTTAGTTCAGGACACACATGGCTCATTCCCCAGCCCCACAGACTGCATTTCCCACAGCCCCACAGCTCAGAGGAATGATGTGTGAGAGCTGCCAGTGGCCGGGGAGTCCCCCCAGTCTCCATGAGCTTTCAAAGATGATGGAGAGTGGCCTCAACTGTGACATCGTCCTGCTGTCTCAGCTCCTGGGATGCTGCCCCTCCTGACCCATAGACTCGAAAGGACTGTGTTAGTTCCAGTGACCCCTGACTTGATCCCCATCCACTGCTGGTTGTTCTGCCTCCAGTCACAGAGTCCTGGGAGACCTTGCTGGTGAAGATGGAGAATCAGAGACACAGAGAATATAATTTCTTTCCGTTATTAAATTCAACAGTGGCCACACGGTGTCTTTGTTTCTCCTTTAACTGTTCCTGAGGTTCTAACAGCTCATTATGGGGCCCTTGAATTGCCTTACAGGCCTAGACTGAGTTTTGATCTGGACTGTTGCTGTGCTTGGAGGCTGCTGTCCTTGAAGACGAGATGAACTAATTTCTGCCACCCTGCCTTGGCAGTTTACTCCATCCGTGTCACAGCTCTGTCTGCAACACTGACAGCTCCAGCTCACCCAGTCAGGTCCCTGGCTGAGGACATTGCCTCACATCTGGGCTGAACCACCCCAGCTGTCGCACCAGGAAACCTCTGACCTGCCACAAGGAAACCTGGTACCAAGTGTTCAAGAGCCCATGTGTGCAAAGGCTTTGCTTCAGAGCACAGACATGAAATGATCAAAGATTGCTGGATGTCTCTTTAGACCTAGGAGTACAAAACCAGAATAAAATGTCTAAATTCCTTCAACTGAAGATATTCCTCTCCCAGCTTGGAGAAATTAGATCTTTTGCTGTAACCTTCCTGCTGTCCTGTCTAATGAAGGGACAAGAAAAGATGATTCTCACACTAATTTATTTTTCAATACAAAGAACAGAATGCTGGAAAGAAGTGTCTCTGCAGAGGAGAGAGAATCAACATCACTGATTACTTCAGGTTGTTTCACAGGATGTGCCCTTGGAGCCCCAGGAACATCTGGAGGGAGCCCAGAGGGGACAGAGGAAGGGACATCATGGGCTGCTCCTGTGCTGTTGAGCTGGGCTGGGCTCCTGGGACAGAGGGAGCTCATGGCAAGCAGCAGCGCTGCAGAGAGACAGCTCTGCCCAGGAGCAGCTCCTCTGCAAAGTGCAGCAGGGCTGAGGGCTCTGCCTGCAGCACCAAGGGCAGAGGAGCCAGGCAGAGAGAGAGGAAATGAAGTCTGGAGTGGGAGGATGCTGAGAGCTCACTCTAAAGGAAATCTTCACAGTCCTTAACACAGTAAGTCTCTGTGTGCAGGGTGGTGCAGATGAGGATCCTGCAGTTATCTCCCAGAGCTGGCACATCCCATGGCTGGTGTGGAGGAGAAGGATCTGCTCCTCAGCAGGGATTCCCTGCATGGACAGGGCACAGCAGCTTCCTTCTCCCAGCTGCAGAGTGTGAAGCTAGGTGAGCACCCAGGGGTGCCCAGGGCTGTCCTGCAGAGCAGGGTCCCTGCACCCCAGGGCTGTGCCACGGCAGGGACTCTGCTGCCTGCCAGGGTCAGCCCTCAGCCTGCCCGGGGACATCCCAACAACACTGAGGGGAGAAACTGTGGGTGGAAGGAGGGACCCCCGGCAGGGCAGCGTCCTTCTGCTGTTGAGAGGGAACTGCTTGGGTCAGGACAGCTCACAGCTCCAGCTCACCCCCAGGACATTTGCAGAAGTTCCTTCTGAAGGACACTAAGGAAATATTATCTGATAGGGATGATTTAAAGTTTTGAGTTTTTTCCACTCTTGGTTGTCTGGGTGGGCAGTGGGACATAGGAATTTTTTTCTCTGCCCTGGAGAAGGTGCTGAGACCTCAGTTCTCGTTAGGAGTTGTCAGAGCTGCTCCTGAGCCCCTGCACACACAGAGCTGCCCCTGGGCAGTGCCCAGGGCCAGGAGGTGTGAGCAGGACAGAGCTGAGCATGGGGAACAGGATCTGTGACACTGACAGGGAGGAGAGCCAGGGACAGAGAAACAGCTCCCAGCAGGGACAGCTCCAGGCAGCAGAGACATGGGCAGGGAGAGGGAGCTGGGACCAGAAATGCTGGGGAGGGGATTCAGGAACCCCCCTGCCATCCCCTGCAGTGCAGACACATTTCCCAGTGACACCCCCTGGTCTCCTCTCCTCCCCAGCAGAGCCTCTGCCCCAAATCCATGGGGTCCAGGTCACGAGTCTCCACCTCAGCAGCTGGACCTCCAGGTGAAGGGTTTCTGGAACGTGGTACACAAAAAAGGTGTTAAAAGTGCTTGCTCTACAGTGTCATCATGTGAGCGGCAGCAGCTCAGCCAGGTAAGGAGAAGGTTTCACATCATGCCCGTCTGCCTTTCTGTCCTTGCTTTATTTTTCAGGAGCACTGCAGTGTTCTTCCCTGTTTCTCCACCTGTCCCTGGTGCTCTTACTCTCTGGGGTTGGGGTGGGAATGTGGGTCCGTTTCAGTTCTGACACCAACCCAGGGGGTCTTGCCCCAGAAGTGTATTCATGGAAGCTAGGTGCCCAAGCTGCATTTTAAGCTGTGATGACCCATGTTTGTCATTTTATAGAAAAGGAGAATTAGCTGACACATGCCTCCTTCAGGGATGAGGTTTTTCATGAGAAATGGCACGTTTATTTTGCTCAGAGAAGTCTCCCCTGACTTGTCACTGTCTCCTTCTCCTGTGACAGGTCCTCATGTTCACTAGCAGAGCAAATGTGCAACAGCAGCTCCATCACCCAGTTCCTCCTCCTGTTGCTTTTTCACAGACACATGGGAGCTGCAGCTCTTGCACTTCTGGCTCTTCCTGGACATCTACCTGGCTGCCCTCCTGCGCAACGGCCTCATCATCAGCACCATAGCCTGTGACCAGCACCTCCACACCCCCATGTACTTCTTCCTCCTCAATCTCACCCTCCTTGGCCTGGGATGCATCTCCACCATTTTCTCCAAGTCCATGGCCAGTTCCTTCAGGGACACCAGGGTCATTTCCTACACAGGATGTGCTGCCCAGGTCTTGCTTGTAATTTTCTTGTTTGGTGCAGAGCATTGTATCCTCACTGTCATGTCCTACGACCGCTACATTGCCATCTGCAAACCCCTGCACTACGGGACCCTCCTGGGCAGCAGAGCTTGTGTCCACATGGCAGCAGCTGCCTGGGCCACTGGGTTTCTCAGTGCTCTGCTGCAAACGGCCGATACATTTTCATTGCCACTGTGCAAGGGCAATGCCCTGGACCAGTTCTTCTGTGAAATCCCCCAGATCCTCAAGCTCTCCTGCTCAGATGCCTACCTCAGGGAACTTGGGCTTCTTGTTTTTAGTCTCTTATTATGCTCAGTGCCTGTTTAGTTTTTCTGTGGTTTGTGTTCATCGTCGTGTCCTATGTGCAGATCTTCAGGGCTGTGCTGAGGATCCCCTCTGAGCAGGGACGGCACAAAGCCTTTTCCACGTGCCTCCCTCACCTGGCTGTGGTCTCCCTGTATGTCAGCACTGTCATGTTTTCCTACCTGAAGCCTCCCTCCATCTCATCCCCATCTCTGGACCTGGTGGTGTCTGTTCTGCACTCGGTGGTGCCTCCAGCAGTGAATCCCCTCATCTACAGCATGCGGAACCAGGAGCTCAAGGATGCCCTGAGGAAACTGATGACTGGATGATTTTCTGAAGCAATAAACTGCCCATGATCTTCTGAATAAAAGTTATAGTGTAAATTGTTGTATGCCCAGCCTTTTTTCTGTATGTTTTGTTGCTGATCATGGTTTTTCACATGTGATAATATTGTCAACCCCTTTCTAATTCACTGTCTTCTTTCCTTACTGTAGGGCTGTGTAAATGAGGAGCTGTGCTCTATATGTGTTTAAAGAAATTAAAAGGCCTTGCAGCATCTATTTTCTCCTGATGTTCTTTCACCAATCCCTGTTTGGAGCTGCAGGGACAGTTCCTGTGTGCATGGGTGGAGGGGAAGAGAGTCCATCATGGCAGCACTGCCAGGGAGCACCAGCACTTGGCCTTCCAGAGCTGTTCTCGTTCCACTCCCACACTCTCCTTCTCATCCCTTGTGTTGGTGCAAGGCCCGAGTGCTCTGGCAGCTTGGTCACCGTCCTGCTGTGTGTCAGTCCTGTGAGCGCAGGCAGGGACAGGCAATGGGCGCTTGTGTGATAGAGCTGTCCTCAGAACAGCCTTTCCAGAAAGGAAGGTGATCTCCTATGGGCAGGGCTGGAAGGTTTAGGTCTTCTTCCAAACCTTCTCTCAAACACTTACCGAAGAAAATGGTCCACAGATGCAAACACCAGTGTACAGCTGAACAGTGTGTGTGTGCAGGGCTGGGCACACAGCAGTGTCCTCTCACAGCCAGGCCTCCTGCCAGAGACCTGCAGGACCAGCAGAGCAGGGTCTGGGCTGTGCCCGTGTGCACTGGACACCCCACAAAAGCTGCCCCAGGGCATCGTCATGGACTCGCCCCTCACAACCACCATTTCCAGCCCTGGCCTCTCTCCCCAGCTCATAGAGGTTGTTGTTCTCTCCATGGAGGGACACTAAAAGAGCTGGTCAAAAATCCATGTTTGCATTGTACAGACGAGATGTGAGTATGCACATCATGTACAAGAGGTACACTCAGTCGTCGAGATCAGCTGATCGGGACCAGCTCGGCCGGAGCCGTTCAGAGCGATCTCGAGGTAAGGAGAAGCGTGGGGGTGGGTTTCGGTTTCGGGACCCGGCAGCCCCCGGCACCCCTTGCGAGAGCGGCTGACGTGGCGTGGGCGTTACCACGGGGACGGCGATCACACCCCTGCCCCTCGCCTTGAAAAAGCCTCAGGGAGGACAGCGACGCGTCGCTGCCCACCAGGCGCTGGGAGAGGCGACCAGCTTGTGACGCGGTGAGTATCACCCACACTGTGCTGCAGCGGCAGGTGGAGCAGCTCGTGCAGTAGGGCGCAGAGACTATCACTCCTCGCTTGTTAGACCTTCTTACCTACTGCCAGTGTCCCTGACTGTTGCCAAACATGGTCTCCTCCAGGAAGAGAGCTTGCTTAAAGAAGACTGTGTCGACTCAGACGGAGCTACTGCCTCGAACCGTGGCTGTCCAGGTGTCCGGCTGCAGGGAGTGCCAGAGCCTGCTGCTGCCGGGGGAGGGAGATGAGCATTCAGCCTGTGTGAGGTGTGAGCAGGTGCAAGATCTGCTCGTCATGGTTGCAAAGCTTAAGGAGGAGATTGAGACACTGAGGTCCATCAGGGAGTGTGAAAGGGAGATTGACTGGTGGAGTAACTCCCTGGCGTGCCAGGCAGAAAGGCCCCAAGGGGGAACCCCCCAAAAGGTGATGGACCCCCTGCCCTGTCGGGCAGAGAGGGAGGATTTGAGAGAGCCCCTGCCCTGTCACTGTCGGGCAGAAGTAGGGGGCCAAACAGCTGAGGAGGGTTGGAAGCGAGTTCCAGTTAGGCGTCGTGGGCAACCCCCCTCCCTACCTGCTTTGCTTCCCCAGGTGCCCCTCCGTAATAGGTTTGAGGCCCTGGATACTGAAGAAGATGTAGGTGGGGATGTGGTGCAAGGGCCACCTACGAAGTCACATAGGAAGAGGCGATCGACTCCACGCCTCAAGACTGCCTCCGATAAAAAAGAAAGAAGGGTAATTGTGGTAGGCAATTCCCTTCTGAGAGGGACGGAGGGCCCGATATGCAGAGCTGACCCTCAGCATCGGGAAGTTTGTAGCCTACCTGGAGCTCGGATCAGGGACATCGCCAGGGCGCTCCCCAAACTGGTGCGCCCAACAGACTATTACCCCCTACTGATCTTTCAGACAGATGGGGAGGAAGCGGCATCCCGTAGTCTGAGGGGAATGAAGAGAGACTTCAAGGCCTTGGGACAAATGGTGAAAGAGTCTGGGGCTCAAGTTATCTTCTCTCCCCTCCTTCCATTTTCGGATGATGATGTGGGACGGAATAGAAAAATTGAGTCCGTAAATGATTGGCTTCGGGACTGGTGCTACAGGCAGGGCTTTGGGTTCTTTGATAACGGCTGGTTTTATAAAACACCAGTCCGGTCAGTGATATGTGGGAAAGGTTTATCCCACAGGGGTAAAAAGATGCTGGGGCAGGAATTAGCAGGGCTCATTTGCAGGGCTTTAAACTAGATTTGAAGGGGGATGGGGTTGTAGCTGGGCTTGCATCAGTGGGGCAGCACACTGGAATCAATAAAGACCGGGAGGCCCCCCAGGCCCCTAGGGTGAAATCGGTGTACTCGGCTCGCTCCCTGAAGTGCCTGTACACCAATGCGCGCAGCATGGGGAATAAGCAGGAGGAGTTAGAAACCTGCGTTCGGTCAGGAGATTATGATCTGGTGGCAATTACAGAGACATGGTGGGACAGCTCACATGACTGGAATGTGGTCATGGATGGCTATGCCCTTTTCAGGAAAGACAGGCCAGCCAGGCGAGGTGGTGGAGTTGCTCTTTATGTGAGAGAGCAACTGCAATGTATAGAGTACTGTCCAGGTGCGGTTGAGGAGCGAGTTGAGAGTCTGTGGGTGAGAATTAAGGGGCAGGCTGGCAGGGGTGACACTGTTGTGGGAGTCTATTACAGGCCACCAGATCAGGGTGAGGAAGTTGATGAGGCCTTCTATGGGCAGCTGAGCGTGGCCTCACAGTCACAGGCTCTGGTTGTTATGGGGGATTTTAACTACCCTGATGTTTGCTGGAAGGACTACTCAGCCAGCCAGCCTCAGTCTGGGAGGTTCCTCCAGTGCATTGACGATAACTTTCTGATGCAAATGGTGGAGGAGCCAACCAGGAGAGGTGCGCTGCTGGATCTCGTCCTCGCTAACAAGGAGGGTCTGGTCGAAGCAGTAAAGGTGGGGGGCTGCCTTGGTTGCAGTGACCATGAGATGGTGGAGTTCAGAATCTCCTGTGGTGGGAGCAGAATACCGAGCAGAATTGCAACCCTGGACTTCAGCAGGGCCGACTTTGGCCTTTTCAAACAGTTGCTGGAGGAAATCCCGTGGGCAAGGCTGCTTGAAGGTAAAGGCGCCCAAGATAGTTGGTTAACATTCAGGGACTGCTTCTACCAAGCTCAAGATCAGTGCATCCCGACGCGCAGGAAGTCAAGGAAGGGAGCCAGGAGACCTGCGTGGTTAAACAGGGAACTGCTGGGCAAACTCAAGTGGAAGAGGAGGGTTTACAAATCATGGAAGGAGGGGCTGGCCACTTGGGAAGAATATAAGGCTGTTGTCAGAGGATGTAGGGAGGCAACTAGGAAAGCTAAGGCCTCCTTAGAGTTAAACCTGGCGAGAGGGGTCAAGGACAACAGGAAGAGGTTCTTCAAATACATGGCAGATAAAACTAACACCAGAGGCAATGTAGGCCCACTGATGAATGGGGTGGGTGCCCTGGTGACAGAAGATACAGAGAAGGCAGAATTACTGAATGCCTTCTTTGTCTCTGTCTACTCTGCCGGAGGCTGTCCTGAGGAGCCCCGTACCCCTGAGGCCCCAGAGGAAGGCAGGGCGATGGAGGAGTCTGCCTCAGTTGATGAGGACTGGGTTAGGGAGCAATTAAGCAATCTGGACATCCATAAATCCATGGGTCCAGATGGGATGCACCCGCGGGTGCTGAGGGAGCTGGCTGAAGTCATTGCTGGACCACTCTCCATCATCTTTGCCAAGTCTTGGGAAACGGGAGAGGTGCCTGAGGACTGGAGGAAAGCAAATGTCACTCCGGTCTTCAAAAAGGGCAAGAAGGAGGACCCGGGCAACTATAGACCGGTCAGCCTCACCTCCATCCCTGGGAAAGTGATGGAACACCTTATCCTTGGTGCCATCTTAAGACATATCAAGGATAAGAGGGTCATCAGGGACAGTCAACATGGCTTCACCAAGGGGAAGTCGTGTTTGACCAACCTCATAGCCTTTTATGAAGACGTAACAAGGTGGATTGACGATGGCAGAGCAGTGGATGTGGTCTACCTTGACTTCAGCAAAGCATTTGACACCGTCTCCCACAGCATCCTCACGGCAAAACTGAGGAAGTGTGGACTGGATGATCAGGTAGTGAGGTGGACTGCAAACTGGCTGAAGGAGAGAAGCCAGAGAGTTGTGATCAATGGGGCGGAGTCTG
The DNA here is from genome assembly GCF_036013445.1 of Caloenas nicobarica. Lineage (NCBI taxonomy): Eukaryota > Metazoa > Chordata > Aves > Columbiformes > Columbidae > Caloenas > Caloenas nicobarica. The sequence goes on from NC_088259.1 coordinate 1,079,225, forward strand.
GTTGGAGGCCTGTATCTAGTGGAGTGCCTCAAGGGTCAGTTCTGGGACCAATACTATTCAATATATTCATCAATGACTTGGATGAGGGAATTGAGTGTACTATCAGCAAGTTTGCTGATGACACCAAGCTGGGAGGAGTGGCTGACACGCCAGAAGGCTGTGCTGCCATCCAGCGAGATCTGGACAGGCTAGAGAGTTGGGCGGGGAAAAATTTAATGAAATATAACAAGGGGAAATGTAGAGTCTTGCATCTGGGCAGGAACAACCCCAGGTTCCAGTACAGGTTGGGGAATGACCTATTAGAGAGCAGTGTAGGGGAAAGAGACCTGGGGGTCCTGGTGGACAGCAGGATGACCATGAGCCAGCACTGTGCCCTTGTGGCCAAGAAGGCCAATGGCATCCTGGGGTGTATTAGAAGGGGGGTGGTTAGTAGGTCCAGAGAGGTTCTCCTTCCCCTCTACTCTGCCCTGGTGAGACCTCATCTGGAATATTGTGTCCAGTTCTGGGCCCCTCAGTTCAAGAAGGACAGGGAACTGCTGGAGAGAGTCCAGCGCAGGGCCACAAAGATGATTAAGGGAGTGGAGCATCTCCCTTATGAGGAAAGGCTGAGGGAGCTGGGTCTCTTTAGCTTGGAGAAGAGGAGACTGAGGGGTGACCTCATTAATGTTTATAAATATATAAAGGGTGGGTGTCACGAGGATGGAGCTAGGCTCTTCTCGGTGACAACCAACAGTAAGACAAGGGGTAATGGGTTCAAGCTGGAACACAAGAGGTTCCACTTAAATGTGAGAAGAAACTTCTTCTCAGTGAGGGTGACAGAACACTGGAACAGGCTGCCCAGGGGGGTTGTGGATTCTCCTTCTCTGGAGACATTCAAAACCCGCCTGGACGCCTTCCTGTGTAACCTCACCTAAGTTTTCCTGCTCTGGCAGGGGGATTGGACTAGATGATCTTTTGAGGTCCCTTCCAATCCCTAACATTCTGTGATTCTGTGATTCTGTGATTCTGTGAGGTGAGATGAACCCAAGTGAACACAAACACCATCAGCTATTCCTGGGAGTTCCATGAAGGCCTGTGATACAGATGGTGTCTCGAGGTCACTTCCCATTGAGACGAACAGCCCATGGGAAACCACCCACTGGGATCTTCTTCCTTGAACTGAGATCACCTTGTCCATTCCTCATGACGTGGGACATCTCAGATGAGTGGAGAGCAGGGTGACACACCACAGGGCTGAGGTGTCTCCTATCCTTTGAGAGGGTCAACAGGAGGCCATAGGGACACTGTGACTCCCGCCTCAGTGTATAAAAGGGGAAGACCCTGTCTCTGAACGTCCCTGGGTACATAAGGAGTCCATGAGGCCAGCTCAGATGTGGATGCTTGATGGAACCCTGATATTTCTGTGTGTGACTCCAGGAACAAACCCCACTGGATCAGTGAGATTCATCTTGGCTGCCTTTGACAGGCTCATTGCAAGTGCTCTTGTCTGCTACATCACCCTTACCCGTGATTCAGGATTGTGTTTTCAAAAGTGCCCTAGAAACCAGAATGGATCTGGGGTACTTAGAAAATGGAGACCTCAAACCCATCTTCAAGAAGAGCATGAACAGGAACGGGGAGAATAACAGGCTGGCCACCCTACCTCCTTCCCTGGGAAGGGGATGGGACATGTCTTCCTGCAGCTATTTCCAGGAATGTGAAGGACGAGGAAGGGATTGCTGAGTCCAAATGGACAGGGGAAAGAAAGGCATGTTGTGTACAGGATGTTTGCAAGGCCTCAGACATGGTCTCCTTCTGGGTAGAGTGGTGCTGGTGGGGCTCAAGAAGTGGATGCTGAGTGGGAAGTTGGATAAACCATCAAGCCCAAATATCATCAGTGGTACAAAGTCTTCTGTGCAGCCAGTCACCAGTGTCATCGCTCAATGACCAGCACTTGGGCCAATGCTGTTGAATGTCTTTATTCTCCCCTTCTATCACGTAACAGAGTGCACTTTCAGCGCCTTTGTGGATGATGCAAACCTGGGAGGAGGCCTTGAGACCCCTCCCCTGTATCACCCTGCCCTGAGCAGGAGAGTGATACGAGATGAGTTATTCTGTGATTTGAACTAATTTTTGCCTTGGAGAGGTTTCTAGAGAGAGAATACGTACAGGATAGTAAAAACAAAAAGAAAGGCAGAAGAGGAGATATAGAAGGTATTAACAAGAATACAACAGTTCCAGTGAGGAGTGCTTTTTACTCACATTGTTAGTAGGAAATATATTTGATAAATTTGAACAAGGTGTGGAAGCAAGATGGGTGTTTACAGCTTGCAGGGAAAGGGCAGGGGTAGGAATGTGTAGAACACAGTTCAGTCTTGGTCAGGTCCTGGGTGCTACGGAGGGGGATGGATGGGTGTGGTATTATGAGGTCAGTTGTGTCTCAGAAACTCACAATCCAGTAAGCAACATGTGGCTGTGAAGAGGACTGTGGGGTCAGTTCTGTCTCTGGAGGTGACAGCCCAGCAGCAGGGTCATGGCTGGGAAAGAACCTCTGCCTAAGTACCCACAGACCCTACCAGGAAGAGGACTTGGAGATATGTTGTCATGTCCATCCCACCTGAGTACATGATGAGACAGCAGCAGGAATATGAGATAAACTGAAAGGGCAGCAGCAGTCGTGGGATGTAGAAGGTCATGGTGAGGAAACTTCTCTCCGGTCAGGTAAAAGACCTCAAGAATCCTAACGCGTTGGGTTTCCTGCATGAAGAGCAGTTTCTGAGATGGTCAAGCTTTCCTTGATAGTGGGAAGAAGCAGGAAAGAGAAAAAAAAAAGGCAGAAAGTGCAACTTCAAAGGTGACGAATGGATATCAGGAGGAAGAAATGTCACTGGAAGGGCAATGCTGTGGTGCAAGAGGTCACCCAGAGGGAGCCGGATCAGCCCATGGTTTGTGTTCCAAAGAACAGCCAGTGAGGGTGCAGACACATCAGTGAAGGGACAGAAATGCTGGGGTGAGAGCAGGTGGGGAAGCGAGATGGGTGTCTACAGCCTGCAGGGAAAGAGGGGCAGGTGTAGGACCGTGTAGAACAGCCTGTGATGGAGATAGCAAAGGGCACTGGTGAGGCTGGAAGGGACCAACAGAACCCAGGTCTCTGTACCTTTGGCCATGGCAGTTGTCTCTGCCAGTGAGGCCTAGGAGAAGACATGTTGTCCTCATGGCACTGGGGCCTCGTTGCCTCCTTGCAGCCCCATGAGGAAGCTGGAAGTTGTTGTACCAGTGTTGTCCTTCCCTCGGCCTTGCACACCCACGTCCCACGGTCCCAGGAAGAGCCCTGAGCTGTGTGTGAGGGACGGGATCCCCCTTCTCATTGCCTGGAGGTCGTGGCTTCTCCTTTCTGCTTCAGAAAGAAAAGAAAGGTGTTTCTCAGCATTCACAGCTGAAGAAAAGACTAAAAGGAGACCTCATGGTGGCTACAGCTTCCTCACAAGGGGAGAAGGAAGGGTAGGTACTGATCTCTTCTCTCTGGTGACCAGTGACAGAACCTGAGGGAATGGCAGGAAGATGTGCCAGGGGAGGGTCAGTTGGACATGAGGAAAAGGTTCTTCACCCAGAGGGTTCTGGACACTGGAACAGGCTCCCCAGGGATGTGTCATGGCCCCAAGCCTGACAGCGATCAACAAGAAACTGGGCAACGTCCTCAGATACACAGTGTGAACTGTGGGGTTGTCCTGTGCAGGGACAGGAGTTGGACTTGAAGATCATCGTGGGTCCCTTCCAACTCAGGACATGCTATGATTCTATGAAATACTAGGTCAAAAGTCCATGTTTTCATTGTACAGATGAGGTGTAAACATACACATCATGTGCATGTCCACTGTGTGCATGTGGTGAGATGAACCCAAGGGAGCACAAATGCTATCAGCTATTCCTTGGGGTGCCATAAAGGTCAGTGGGACGGAGATGGTGTTCAGGGGTCTCTTCCAACCTGCCTTATTGTAGGGTTCCATTAATATTTTCCTTGGAGAGCTCTTTCAAGACAGAATAGACAGAGGAAGAAGAAAAACCAGAGAGGCAGAAGGAGAGATGTATAATGCCCCAGTGTAAATACAGCAGCTACTCTGAGGAACGTTTCTCCACTCAAACCCTTGATAGGAAATCTATTAGACAAATTTGATGAAACCAGCTTAGTTTTATCTGCTCACACACTGGACCACAAGGAGGGTGATGGCTGGGTACGATGTCATGTGCTCAGCTGTGTCTCAGGAACTCATAGTCCAGTGGGAAGCCAATGGCTGTGGAGGGGACTGTGAGGTCACTTGTGCCTCTGCAGGGGATAGGCCAACAGCAGGAACATGGCTGGGGAAGGGACATGAGGTCACACGTACGAGACGAGCAATCGGGCCCAATCAGCATGGCTTTGTGAAAGGCCGGTCCTGCTTGACCAACCTGATCTCCTTCTATGACAAGGTGACCGGCTTAGCAGATGAGGGAAATTCTGTCGTGGGGGAGGGAATCCGCCGCACAGGCTGTGGATGTTGTGTACTTAGACTTCAGTAAAGCCTTTGACACCGTATCCCACAGCATCTCCTGGAGAAGCTGCAGCTCATGGCCTGGACGGGTGTATCTGTGATGGATAAAGAACTGGTTGGATGGCCAGGCCCAAAGAGTTGTGGGGAATGGAGCCAAATCCAATTGGTGGCCGGTCACAAGTGGTGTCCCCAGGGCTCAGTATTTGGGCCAGTTCTGTTTAAACTCTTTATCAGTGATCTGGACGAGGGGATCGAGTGCAGCCTCAGTAAGTTTGCAGATGACACTAGTTGGCTGGGAGTGTTTATCTGCTGGAGGATGTGATGGCCATACAGAGGGATCTGGAGCTGCTGGGTCATTAGGCTGAGGCCAATTGTCTGAAGTTTAACAAGGCCAAGTGCCAGGTCCTGCACCTGGGTCAAAACAACCCCCTGCAACACTACAGGCTCAGGGGAGAGTGGCTGGAAAGCTGCCTGGTGGAAAAAGACCTGGGGTTGCTAATCGACAGCAGTTGAACATGAGCCAGTGTGTTCCCCAGGTGGCCAAAATGCCAATGGCCTCCTGGCGTGCATCAAGAATAGTGTAGTGGGTAGAACTGGGGCAGCGATCATCCCTTTGTACTTGGTGCTGGTGAGGTCACAACTTGAATCCTCAGTTCAGTTTTGGGCTCCTCACTATAGGAAAGACCTTGAGGTGCTGGAGAGAGTGCAGAGGAGGGCAACAAGGCTGTTGAGGGTCTGGAGCACAAGTCTTCTGAGGAGCAGCTGAGAGACCCGGGGGTGTTCAGCCTGGAGAAAAAGGAGACTGAGGAGAGTCCTTTTCAGTCGCTATAACTGTCTGGAAAGAGGTTGTAGTATGGAGGATGTTGGTCTTCTCCTGAGTAGCAAGTGATAGGATGAGAGGAAATGGCCTCAGCTTGTGCCAGGGAAGGTTCAGAATTTATATTAGGAAACATTTCTTCATGGAAAAGGCTGTGAAGCAGTGGAACAGGCTGCCCAGGGAAGTGGTTGAGTCACCATTCCTTGTGCCTTAGCACAGCTTCTAGGAGGATCTGTTCCATGATCTTCCCACGCAGAGGTAAGAGGATGACAGGTCAGTAGTTTTCAGGATCCTCCTTTCTACAGCAGAGGAGAGAAACACTGCCACACAGTGCAGCTTGGCATGGACATGAGGAGGAAGAAATGTCACTCAAAGGGTAGTGCTGCGATATGAGAAATCATCCAGAAGGAGCATGACATCAGTCCGTCTCCTTGTGTTTCAAGGAACAGAGCATGAGAGTGGAGACACGAGTCAATGTCTGGAAATACCAGGGTGAGAGCAAGGGGAGGAAGCGAGATGGGTGTCTACAGCCTGCAGGGAAACAGAAGCAGCTGTGGGACAGTGTAGGACAACTTGTGGTGGAGATGGGAAAGGGCACTGGCAAGGCTGGATGTCACCAAGAGAACCCAAGTCTTTGTCCCCTTGGCTATGGCAATCATCTCTGCCACCAAGGCCTATGAGGAGACATGTTGTCCTCAGGCACTGGGGGCACCTCATGGCCTCCTTGCACACCCCAGTAAGGCTGGGAACTGTCACAGCATTGTCCTTCACTCAGCATCACACATCCCACATCCCCCTGCCCCAGGAAGAGCCCTGAGCAATGTGTGAGGGACAGGATCTGCCTTCCCAGGGGCTGGGGGTCAGGCCTTGGCCTCTCTGCTTCATCAGACAAAACCAGGGTTTTCTCAGCACCTCAGCTGCCTGCACATTACCCTTTGTTTATCTGCCATCATGGCCTGCAATTCTCTGCTCTAACGAATCCCTGGGGAGGCTTTGCTGGTACTTGCCCTCAGTAGAACTCATTAATACTTCAAGGGACTTAGTACTTCTTTCTTCTGACTTTGACTTCTGGAAAGGTTTGTGCAATCTCTTCACAGCACCTGAGGTTCAAGGACTCAGCACCAAATGCACCATGGGGCTCATTACACTGAAAAAGCTCTAAGAAACCATGTCTCTTCTTGTAATTTCCTTCTAGTCTTGTACAGTTAATTAGAGAGGTTTCCTACTGCAGTTACAGAGAGTGATTTCAAAAACCTTCTCATAGAATTGACTTTTTTTTTTTTTTTTTGGTAAAGGATATAGTTTATTTTTTTTCAGTGTGGAGAAGAGGTGATTGCAGCATTATCTGATATTGACCCAGAGTCTCTCCTAAGGAGATCTGGGCTGGTTGGTGAAGCTGTCCCTTGAACTCTGACACTGTGTGGACAGCCTTGCTCCTCACCTCCCCAACCCCATCATTTCTCTCACTGGCCATCTGGGACTTGCATCCCTTTTCCTTACACCAGACTTCTCCACTGCAGTCTGCGGCTGAATGTTCCAGCTCCTTTGCACCAGCTCCCGTCTGCTCTCCTTAGAGACCTGTCTGCACACAGGCAAAGAGGGACTTTTCTTTACTTTTGAACAAACAAAATAAAACTGATAAGATACATGATTAAAAGAAAACACACTCCTCAACTGTATGCCAAGGACAAACTACCACCAATGAGGTTCACGTTCTCCAAGGCATAGCCATGCAACAAATGATTTAGACAGAAAGGAAATTATAAAATAAACACAATAAAAGAGTTGGCTAAAGACAGAATTAGAAAGACTACTGAAACACAAGGAAGCTTTCAACTCCTTGAAGCTGAGAGCAGCAACTGGATTGTTGACAAGTGTCTGAGTGATCAAACAGTGAGAGGAAGGGAATGCAGAGAGCAATCGCAAGTGCTTGTGTGCAGATCAGCTGCTGGAAATGTGGCTTCAGACATGGTCAGTTTAGTTAGGGCAGGAGGAAATACCTGGAGGATGAGGGAGATCAGATGCACAGCCTAACAGAGAGAGTGCTGAGAAGGCCAATCTAGTGGAAGATCAGTAGTTCTCCTCTTGCCTTTAATGCACATCTTGAAAAGTCTCATTTTGATGTCATGGGAAAACACTGGTATTTAAAGTATTCAAAACAAAGAAAGGAGAATTACAACACCAACAACGTTTGATGCTTAAAGTTGCAAGAAGACATTTCCTTTACATCTTTCATTCGGTTTCTTTTTCCCTCAGTTTTTTAAAAAAATATTCTCTAGATTTCTGTCATACCAAAGCCTACAGCATTAAGAAACATAATTCTTGTGTCTTGCACAGAGTCGAAGGCACCAAAAAATCCACTGCCATGAACTGTCAATGCCACTTTTTACACTTGGCCCAGGGTGAGTCCTGCTTGAAGCTGTTGGCCACTCTTGCCTGATGGAGGAAAGAAGGATAAAAAGATTAATTGAACTGTTCTTTTTAGATGGTCATGTTGATAGTGATCTCAACAGATCTGTGTTATCTGTCTTTCTATGTGATCATAAGGAAAAAAATATATTTATGTGTAGGTAAATATTTAGTAAAATGTATAAGCGTGTCCAGTTACATTTCCTACAAGCACTCTCAAGGAAGAAGCTTTCTTCTGAGGAACTGCTGTTTCGATACTGTCTTTGTCACTCCGCCCCCTGCCCCACTGGCCACTGGGACCAGGGTTCCCTCAGCTGCCTTCCTTGTGCTGACAATATCTTTGGAGAAGCCCTCCTGGGTGCCCTCCCCTTGCATGGCCATTTCAGCCACTGCTCAGCGTTGGCTTTGCCGGCTCCATCCCTACACCCCTAGGCCAGGTGTCTGTCTGTCTGTCTCCTGTTCCCCTCCAGCCTCCATGCACGTCCTTCTGCTGTTTGATCTCCTAGGTCAGGGGGTCCCTGTTCACCAATGCTGACCTCTTGCCAGGCCCTACTTGACTCCCTGACCATCAGATTGGTTTCTTCCTGGGCTTTGAGGAACAGCTCGTTTGTTCTCCAGGACAGCCCAAGGAGATCCTCAGCTAACTGAAATCAGCTCTCCTGCAGGACTGCACTGTTGTTCTGCAGTTGCCCTGCTTCTCCACCATCTCACAGTCACTGGAGCCATGGCTGCCCTCATCCTTAGATCCCCAGCCTGATCCACCTTGTATGTCAGTAAGAAACCAGCCCTAGTCGGCTCGTCCAGTGTTCGTCTCAAAATGCTGTCTTCCACACCCTGCAGGAACCTCCTGGGTTGCTTATGCCCAGCCCTGCTTCCCTCCCAGCAGACCAAGAGATGGTCCAACTTGCCATGTAATCGAGGATCTGTGACCATGAAGCTTCCTCCAAGGCAAGGGCTGTGCACGCCAGGCTCCCCTCTGCACAGAGCTCATCTCCACATCCTCATCCACCCGCCTGCCTTCCTGAGGAGCCCTGCCCATCCATGGCTGCCTTCCCACCACTGAGCTGTCCCACCAGGGCTCTGCAGTCCCCAAGGGGAGCATGTTGCTGCCTGCCCAGCAGAAACAACAGTGCTGGGTAGGAAAGAGGAGAGGCAGGTAAGGGGCAGTGTCTGGGAGGTTGGCTGTGAGGTGACCCCTGGTGCCAGAAGAGGATGATGCAAGGTGAGGCATCATGGGAGGTAGATTTTGAAGTCACATCTTTGGAAACAATCCAACTGGGCGCATGGTGAGACAGGCCTAGTGATGTCACGTGGATGCTGGAAAACACACCCAGCAGTGCTGAGAGCTTGGGAGACGGGAGATGCAGGAGAAGGGGAAGATGACACGGCTGGTTGGGGGTTGTGATTCCTCTTCTATTGCAGTTACCTGGGGTAGATGTGGACAAAGCCAACATGGCCGGATGTTCCACAACATAGGATACCATGGTCAACAATAAAATCTGGGAGAAGAAGGGAGGGGAGGACATTCAGATTGATGGTGTTTGTCTTCCCAAGTAACCGCTACATATGATGGAGCCCGGCTTTTCTGAAGATGGCTGAACACCCTCCTGCTGATGATGCAGTGAATCAATTCCTTAGTTTTCTTTGATTACATGCATAGATTTTGCTTTACCTATAAAACTGTCTTAATCTCAACCCACGAGTTTTCTTTTGTGTTTCCGATCCTCCGCCTCATCCTGCTGTGGGGCAGTGAGTGACAGACTATGTGGTGCTGAGCTGTCTGTCAGGGTTAAACTACGAAACTAATTAAACTCTGCTCCTGGCTCTTTGCTGTGTGAGTGGACTCACTATTGTGTGTGCCTTTGGGTGTGATGGCATGTACACACCTTCTTGGTCAATTCTAAGTGAGGCTAGCAAGGAGGAGGAGGACTCCAGGATCTGGATAAACCCAGGGCTGGAATGAACAAGTGGGTAACATTTCTGAGTCTGGGCTGATCCAAACGCCAGGTCCACATGGGAGGGACCACAGGGGTGTGTGAAACTGCAGGTAAGTTCTATCCGGGATGTACAGACCACTCGTGCAACCTTCACACCAGATCAGCCTGAGAAGGGGAACAGGACAGGGTCAGTACTGTTGCTCATGGTTGTCTAAGTGCTGCTGTTGGTGTGGTGGCTGTGAAGGTGCTGTTGCCTGTTGGAGCTGGTCTATGTCAGATTGTCTGTGTCCATCTTTGTTTCCCTGCAGATACCTGCATTTAGTGCTTTCCCTTTGATGACTCCACCTTGGGCGATGTCTCACTCTGTGGGGTCCTGTCACTGCCCACCCCAGGCACGCCTGGTCCATGTGTATCTCATGGGCTCTCCAGGCAGCTCCAGATTCCTCTCCTGGAGGATTGTCCTCTGCCCCATCATGCACTGGGACAGCCCAGTCTGACCACTTCATGACCACTCCTCATCTCCACTGTCAACAGACAACAAGGGTTGTGTGTTAAATCACATCTTTGTTGTCTATCAGCTACCAACGTGACAAGGAGCTTTTTCCTCAGGCCCTTTTGATGAAATTTCTGGGTCTGTTGTTGTAAGCAGCTTTGGAAGAACAACCAAATCTTGAGGAACTTCACGGAGGAGATGTCATTTCAGTACAGAGATGCTATGAGAGACTAAGCGCTGACACAGTGTTAGAAAAACATTTCTACAGGTTTTAGGTGTTTTAAAAATATTTATAATGGGTTTATTTTTCACAAAAGTGAGCTAAACACGAACAGTTATGTAGGAACGTAATAACCATAAATAACAATATGAGTAATGCTAACTGTCGCATTCGTCACAGCGAGGGAAGACGCAAACACTTACTATAAGTATTGGCAAACTTCTTCTTTATTACAGAGCAGTTCACTTTTATACATGTTCCAATAATTATGCCTACTAGTCATAACCTGATTGGCTAAGATCTAGGGATTACATTAACATAATTCGCCTAGCGACAGACATTCAGTATAATCAGTAATCAGCTTATGCATATTGCAAAACGCAAGCTCATTATTGGTTACAACTTAACTGCCAGCTCCACCCTTAGATCCGCATTCTTCTCGTTACTACATCTGCTTTTCCCAACGAACTTCTAACCGCAAGGCTTTTGTTTGTTACACACTAAATGTCAAGGTCCTTATAACTTTGTCAAGTCAGCGTCTTGCTTGCGGTTCACATGAGCTGAGTTCGCTGCTTATCTAACTCTTGTTCTGCTAACTGTATTAGATTTACATGACCCCTACTATCTAACCATCCCTCCACAGCTAACAAAGTAAAAGGGATAAAACAGGGTACAGGCCTGCATTGGGATACAATTAGACATCATTTGTGGACAGTGATGGAAAGATGATCGGTATTGACAAACACCCATGAAATCACTTTCTTAATGGACTCCTTGAGCTCCTGGTTCCTCATGCTGTAGATGAGGGGATTCACTGCTGGAGGCACCACTGAGTACAGAACTGTCCCCAGCAGTTCCAGGGATGGGGAGGAGATGGAGGGGGGTTTCAGGTAGGCAAACATGGCAGTGATGATGAACACAGAGACAACAACCAGGTGAGGGAGGCAGATGGAAAAGGCTTTGTGCCGTCCCTGCTCAGAGGGGATCCTCAGCACAGCCCTGAAGATCTGCACATAGGAGAAAAGAATGAAAATACAACACCCAAATGCTAAACAGACACCAAACACAAGAAGCCTAGCTTCCCTATGGTAGGTATCTGAGCAGGAGAGCTTGAGGATCTGGGGGATTTCACAGAAGAACTGGTCCAGGGCATTGCCCTTGCACAGTGGCAGTGAAAATGTATTGGCCGTGTGCAGCAGAGCATTGAGAAACCCAGTGGCCCAGGCAGCTGCTGCCATGTGGACACAAGCTCTGCTGCCCAGGAAGGTCCCATAGTGCAGGGGTTTGCAGATGGCAATGTAGCGGTCGTAGGACATGATGGTGAGCATAGAATACTCCGCTACTATCAAGAAGGCAAACGAAAAGACCTGGGCAGCACATCCTGTATAGGAAATGACCCTGGTGTCCCTGAGGGAATTGGCCATGGATTTGGGTACAGTGGTGGAGATGCAGCCCAGATCCAGGAGGGCGAGACTGAGGAGGAAGAAGTACATGGGGGTGTGGAGGTGCTGGTCACAGGCTATGGTGGTGATGATGAGGCTGTTGCCCAGGAGGGCAGCCAGGTAGATGCCCAGGAAGAGCCAGAAGTGCAAGAGCTGCAGCTCCCGTGTGTCTGTGAACGCCAGGAGGAGGAACTGGGTGATGGAGCTGCTGTTGGACATTTGCTGTTTCTTGCCATTGGGGCTCTCTCTAAAAAGGAAATGGCAACTTAAAATCAGGACACACTCCTCTGAGCAAAGCCACTCCATTTTTTCGTATAAATAACCTGAATTGAAATGCATTTCCTTTCTCTGGTATGTGCTGGCTGAGTGTTCTGTGAGGAGCAGGACCTGAGCCCGTGTGCTGCCAAGCAACCAGCTTTGCTCTGCTGCAATGGGGACATGGGAGCTGGTTTGTGACAGCTTTGACGTTCACAAGCAATGTCCATTAATGGAAAAGTTCAATATCTGTACTCGTGACACGTAAGAGCGTGGGCTGCAAAGCAGAGGCTTAGCAGGTCATTATTATGATTTTGTCTGTGTTTTTAATTTTCCACCATCACATCTCATGACTGGATTTTTGTAGGGTTTGAAATCCTTATATATATGACTGAAAATGTGAAGAGCCTTGAGACAGGAGAGGCAAAAGGGCTCATCTCTCTGTGGCTCAGTGCAGAAACAGGAGAGCAGCTTTTACCCATTTGCCCTGTGCTTTCACTTGTGCTGCCTTGAAAACTATTTCATAAACAAATCTCTCTTTGAAAGAAAACCTAAAACTGAAGTCACACTGGAGCAGGTGAGCCCTGTTTGAAAGGGCAGATCTGCAAACTCTTCTCTGTCCAAGCCCAGAGGTGGAGATGTGATGGAGAGAGCAGGACACAACCTCTCACCGAGAGAAGCAAAGGACTCTGGCAGGAGAGTGTGGACCCCAAGGAAAGGCTCAGCACTCCTGGCATCCTACAGCAGAGTTGGGCCTTTCTGGGGGCAGCTGGTGAGCCCAGCAGGACAGGCAGAGCAGAGTCAGGGCTCCTGAAGATGGGATGTGCTAAAGGGACAGTCAGATCATTGCCCAGCAGACAACACCCAGCAGCCATCTGCAGAGAAGGACCAGAAGAGCTCCTGAACTCCCCCTGCTCTGCTGCCTGGAGCTGTCCCTGCCTGCAGCTGTGTCTCTGTCCCCAGGTCTCCTCCTGTCAGTGTCACAGACCCCATCCCAGCCGCTGTGTGCTCAGCTCTGCCCTGCAGACCCCTCCCAGCAGCCGGGCACTGCCCAGGGGCAGCTCTGTGTGGGCCAGCTCTGATGGGAACATCAGGCCAACAATAATGAGCATGGAAAAGTCATCCTGATGCTGTCTGGAAGCCAGGGTGTGTCCATTTCTGATACTCACAAGTTTATTCACTGCTAAGAGTAACAGATTTGGAATTTCAGTGCCTCCTACTGAACTGAGATATTAACTTCTGTGTCCCTTTGGCCACATAGACAACCCAGAGTATGTGACTGATAGAACAGAATCCTTCCCTTTCACAGAGCCCCTGTCCTGCTGTGCTTTTCCAAGCTTCCTGGGCATGTCCTAAAGTGATCCGGAGCTGCGAGCAGCCCCATCCCACACAGCACCCACTCCAAAGCAGGACCCTGTCCAGCCAGAGGTTGCTCCTTCCACCCACAGCTTCTCCCCACAGCACCGTGGGGATCTCCTCAGGCAGGCTGAGCACTGACCCTGGCAGGTGGCAGAGTCCCTGCCCCAGCACAGCCCTAGGGTGCAGGGACCCTGCTTTGCAGGACAGCCCTGGGAACCCCTGGGTGCTCACCCAGCTTCACAGCTGTTCCAAATTCCCTGACAAGAGCCCCCTCCTAACAGATCCCACAAGCTGTGCCTGTGCCAGTTTTAGGAGATGCCTCCAGGAGCTACAGCTGCATTGCCCTGCACCAGGAGACTTACCGGGTCAAGGGCTGCAAGGATTTCTCCTCCAGTGAGCTCTCAGTCATCCTCCCAATCCTGACCACCTTTAATCTCTCTCTGCCTTGCTCGTCTCCCTGAGATCCCCAGGCAGAGCCCTGAGCCCTGCTGTGCTTTGCAGAGGAGCTGCTCCTGGGCAGAGCTGTCTCTCTGCAGCGCTGCCGCTTGCCATGAGCTCCCTCTGTCCCAGGAGCACAGCCCAGCTCAGCAGCACAGGAGCAGCCCAAGGCACTTTAATGACCCCTCTGGTGGGTTTGGTGCTGAGTCCATGAACATCAGACCCTGAGGGGAAGCTGAAGAAACCTCTCAAAAAGTCCAAGTCAGATGCAAACTGCAAAGTTTCTTGCAATGTTAATGGGTCCCACTGAGGAACATTACTGGGGAAATGACTCCAGGATCTGGTTAGAGAAGAAAACTGAAGGCAAAGATGACAGGTCAGGAAAGGCAAGGTGAAGGTCTCTCTGATGCTGAGTAAACCTGGATGTGTTTCATTAACCAAAGGGCCAAGCCCTGATCCCCAGCCCTGGGAAGTCAGATCCTGTCCCTCCCACGTTGCCCAGGGCCCTTCCTGGGACAGTGTGGTGTGGAGCTGTGCAAGGCCAAGGGCAGGTCTATGGTCCGACACCTCCCAGGTTCCTGGTTGGGGACATGGAGGCCATGAGGCCCCTGTGCTCTGAAGACAAGATGTCTCCTCACAGGCATCAGAGGTGGAGACAACAGCCATAGCCAAGGGGAGAAGGAGCTCATGTCTGTTGGGGGCTTTCAGCCTCTTTATATCCCTTGATCATCTCCACAACAACCTGTCCTATGCTGCGGCATCACCTGCACCTCTTTCCCTGCAGGCTGGAGACATCCCCCCTGCTATCCCACCTTGCTCTTGTCTGAGCATCTTCCTTCCTTTGCTGATCTCTCTCCATCCTCCCCAGCTGTTCCTTGAAGCACAAAGCCTTGGGCTAATGCAGACTCCCTCTGGGTGACCTGCTCCACCACAGCACTGTCCTTCCAGTCACATTCCTTTCTGCTCATGTCCAGCCTGGACCTCCCCAGCTGCACTGTGTGTCATTATTTCTTTCTCATGCTCTTTCCCACTATGAAGAAAACTTCCTCCATCTCTGAAATCACCCTTCAAGCACTCTCAGGCTACCCCTACACTACTGCAGCCTCCCCAGCGCTGCTGGGCCAAAGCAGCCCAGGTCCCTCAGCATCCCACACCAAGTGCACGAGGTCCTGAACCCTGCCTTGGCAGAGCCCCACACTCTCCAGTTCCTCCCTGCTTCTCCAAACTGGGAGCCGCACACTGGCACATACCTGTGTGTGTGGGGTTACACCAGTGCTGAACTGAATGGGATGAGAACTTCAGGTGTCTGGGTCCCCACGCTCCTCCTAATGCAGCCCTGTGTGCAGCTGCCTTGTTCATGGTGAGCGTGCAACACGGGCTTGTGTGGCGGCCCTTGTAATGCCCAGGCCCTTCTCCTCAGGGTCACTGCTCAGTGTGTCAGGTCCTGCTCTGTCCTGATGGATGGGGTTATTCTCCTGCCCTCATACAGAACTGGTCACTTCTCCTTTTAAAACTTAAGAGCTTTTTGATGGCTGAATTTCAACATTTCTCAAGGTGTAGACTCTCCCTGTCCTGAAGCTCCATTTGCTCAGCTGTTAATGTTTGCATGCAGATGGTTTAACCTGATAAAAGTGTCTCTCCCAAGATAAGAGCATGAGGAGTTACAGGACACTACGAATATCACCTCCTGGAGAAACTGTGGAGTCTTGAGGGTCTGGTACTCATAATGCCAGAGGTCTGGACTTAGAGGGGAAGTTTCCCTTCATGTGGAAGAGCAGCAGAAATGCTTGGAATTCTACCTGGGGACAGACAATATCAGCTGAAAGTTGAGGAGTCAGCATGAGAGGGCAGAACAACATGGGCAATGTTGTGGTGACTGGACATCAGCTACAGGCTCACGGATCAGGAATAGGAATTAGATGAGGCCTCCTTCAGACAAATGAAAGAAGGCTCATGTTTCCAGGCAGTGTCCTCATGGCAGACCTAAGATATCCCAATATCTGCAAGGTACCAGCCATCCAGGAGGGTTTTAGAACTCATTGACACCATCTTCCTGACAAGGGTGATGGAAGAGTCAGTGAGGTGAGGTGCCCTGTGGGACTTCACACTTATAAACCAGAAAGAGTTGGTCAGGGATGTAACAGTCAGGGATGGAAAAGTGGAGTTGAGGCTCCTGGGAGACGATAACAAGGCAAAGAGCAGGATTTCAGGAGAGCAGGCTTTGGCCTGGTGAGGGACCTCCTTGGGTCCTATGGGATATGACCTTGGTGTCTGCAGTGTTTTTTCTCTCACATTTCCTCCCTCCTCTCTCCCACCTGCTGTTGTGCAGCGTTTTTTACCCTTTCTCAAATATAATATCACAGAGGTGCTGCCAGCATCACTGAGTGGCTCAGATTTGGCAAGGAGTGGGTCCATCTTGGTGCCAGCTGAAGTCGGCTCTGTCTGACATCGGTCAAACTCCTGTTGTGTTCTCAGAGAGGTGACAACTGTAGCACAGCCACACTCACCCCCAGTTCCAAGACTTTGCCATGTAAACCCAGCACAGGGTGACGACGTGTTGGGTGTTACAAACTACTTGATCACGGAGAAGAAATGGAAAAGATCTTCTGTCAGCAACATGGGGAAGTCACTAGTCAATGAGCAGGCTCCTATGGGGAACTGTAATTCCCCTGACATTCACTGGCCAGGCAAACCTACGGGTACCAACAGTCCAGAGGATCTTGGGCCAACTTCTTGACATGTCTACCTGGTGGGCCAACAAGGGTGATGCTCACCTGGATCTGGAACAGGGACACAAGGAAGAGCTGGTGAGGGATGTGAACATCAGCGTCCACCTCGGCTGTCACGACCAGAAAACAGTGGGGTCACAGGTGCCAGAGAGGAGGGAGGAAGGCCAGCAGCAGAGCACAGGCTGGTGGGATCCAGAGGAGAAGACTTTGATATACTGAGGGATGGTGGCTGATAGAGGTGGTGACATGGAAGTCTGTCTGAATGGGTGAAGAAGCTCAGGAAATCTGAGAAGCCTTGCAGGACAGCCTTTTGGTCCAGAGGAGTGTGATTCCTCTTGAGGTGTCCTGGCCTATCTCCTCAATCAAGTCCTGAATCTGTCACTCACTTTCCTACACATGTTGTTTTGTCTTAATCAGAAAATGCTCCAGATCAATAGGATACCACCTGTTCTGCAAATGGGGAGGAGGGAAAGGGGGGAAGGCAATAGAAGTATTGATTTATTGTTCTTTATTATGGAAATACTCTCTGTTAGGCTATTCCTGAAATCTCCCTAATCATCCACACCAGACTTGAAGCCTTTAGGAAGATGATGCACAGAGCCTTGGCTTGTGAGAACATTTTGGATGTTAATGAGCCCTCTGCTGCCATTTTCCTGATCTGCAGCTACTGAAAGAATGAACAAACCTCTGATGAAGTGAAAGGCAGAACTCAAGTTTCTGAAAGTGTTTGGGACTCCAGGAAGGGCGAGCACTGACACAGCTGTGAAGGAAACAACCAGTCGAGGTCCCTGTCCCTAGAGGCTGGTGAAGGAAAGACTTGGAGACACTGGTTACAGGTGGTGAGGGCAATGTGGAGGTGGCTCTGATGCCATGTCAGCCCTTGATGTTTGTTTATCACCAGAATGGCTGAGCCCTGACTCCTGGGGCTTGGTAAGTATTTCTCAAATGTTTTTCAGGGATTTACCTGTGGTCGGTGTAAGTGTTTTGTGGTTTAGGGATGGGTTTTATGTCAAGTGCTGTTGCTTTAACTGCAAGGCTCTGGTTTTCTGTGGAGATGGAAATGCCTGGGTGTTCCTCACAACTCATCCAGCTTCTTTCAGGCACATGGCAATTGTCACCAATCACCTCAATGTCCCAGTCCCAAACTTGCTTGGATCCTCTGTTTGGATCTATACCTATCACTCCAGGATGTTCATGCATCTACCAGGTTCATGGATATCTCCTGAGGTCCATCCAAGTGTGGGCAGTGTAAGAGAGGAGCAGAGCAGGATCAGCTCATGGGCCATGCCTGAGCACAGCCACCCCCAGCAGCAGCCATTCCCCATCTCCCAGGCACAGCCATGCTCATAAGATGGAAATGTCACTAGCATATATGATTAGCCCAAGAGAGGCCTTTCTTCCTTCCATATTCCCAGGAAAATCTTCCTCCTATTCCTCCTCCACCTGCAGACATCAACTGCTTTCCATTTTTTGGCTCAGACATGGCTGTAAGGGTTCACTAAACCATCAGCCATCTCATTGCTTCTCCCTGACATGCCCTGACCCTCTCCCACACCTACACATGGCCAATCATGGCTGCTCAGGGCCTCCCGCTCTTCAGAAGAGGCCTTGAGCTTCTTGGTTCTTCCTGGTGCTTATTATTATCCTCGCTCTCTCCAGAGTTCATGGTGAGATTTCTTGTCCATAACAGCCCCTTTATGAACGTCTTACTAAATGGTTGTCTTTTTATGATCATTTGTACAGAAAGGGTAGTCACAGGAAGCACCCAGTATGTCAAAACTGATGCCGAGTGAAATGCCGTGAAGACCTGATGAGTTACCCCCGTTGCTGTGTCTCTCCTGGAAGGAGTCTGTCCCGAGAAGGGGATCCAGCTTCTGCCACTCTCTGCAGAGGCACATGAGCAGTGTCTGTGCACCTGGGGACACAAAGGCTGACTTTTGCCAGACCACCCTTCATCTGTGTACTTGTGGATGAGGTATGAAGCCTTATAGCGCAAATACCTATTTAATTGTCATTGCCAGAGGGGCTACCACAGATGCAGAGTACTATTTTACAGATATTTAAATATAAGCATCTTAAACTTTTTTTTCTTTAAAAACTGATATTCCTAGACAAATTACACAAGCATTTGAAGGATTATTTATGCCTTTTAACATGATTATCCACAGAAGGCCCATCAGCTTTGCATCTGTCCTGGTTTTCTTAAAAAACAAGTTTCTCTTTTAGTGAATTTCCCTGTCAGCTAAAGCCTTCTAAATAACTGCAGTTTTCCTGAAAGCTAGATACATGTTTCGGTAGACATAGCAATGGAATGCGAGGTCATTGATAAGGCTAGATGTACATTTCGCAAGAGCAGTGAACTGAAACAGGTGACGAAAAATCTGACCAACTTAAGTATTCCATCCCATTCACATCATACTTCATATAAAAGTGAGGGATCACGAGGATCTCGTCCCTTTTCCTTATGGCCGACATTGGGAGAGGACCTTGCGAGTTGTCCCTGCGAACTGAGACCTAGTGACAGACTGAATCCAGCTCTGGTTGGCTGCAGAGTCCAGTCCAGGACTTCGGGTGCTGGCCCTACATCTGCCGGAGCAGCTGGAGGGACTTTCAAGATTGGTTTTGTATATTTTGTATTATTTTCTCTATTTTTATTGTTAGCACTAGTAAAACATTTTTAATTTTTTCCAACCCTCTTCTCTCTGTCCTTCTTTCCCTCCCAATTGCCTGTCCTTAGTGGGAAGCGGGGAGAGGGAGGGGCTGAAGAGAAGAGTGGGGAGAGAGGGTTAACAATACATCTGCCGTGGTTTTATTGTCACCCCGCAATCAAACCACGGCACAAATCAGTTTACAGTTTTAGAAGCAAGCACCCTTTATTGATGCATCGGCTCCACGTTTTTGCCTAGTGGGGGCCCCGAACAATTCCCAGACACAGGCTATATCCACACAGATCATTCATATTCATTAGACTTCTTGGAAATTCTTTGCATATGCATTCCATTTCTTGGAGCTCCTTAGCAAATGTAAATGTCTTTGCGCATGCGCAGTTCAATGTATTGGTCTTTCAAGGGTCCTGGGATGAAGTAAGAAGTCTTTCTCAAACTGTCCACTGCTTGAGCCCGGGTTCTGGACAGGCACAGTCCCTTTGTTATTTGGCTCGAAATCGCAGAGGTTGTAGTAACCGGTCTCAAGCTGGTCTCAAGCTGGTCTCACCACCTTATCTTCTAGGAGCAAGCGCATTGTCTCCTAACCTTCTCCTGCTTATCTTAACAAATATCATTCTGGTTACTTAATGCTTAACGAGTGCCTAAACACCTAACATCTGTGAACCTTATTCTTATTAACTTAGTAAACACCTAAAATCTATGATCCTTATTTGTATAGACTTATTTTATTAGTATTTGCTGATTTTAGGCATCAGGGTTAGGATTCGAGTTAGAGCTAGGAGCACATTGGATTAGAGTTAGAATTAGGGTTAGAGACACTAGGGTTAGGGTTGTGGGTAAGGGCTTATAGGGTCAGGATTAGGTTTAGGACTGGGTTTGACTTAGTCACTTAGGGTTTGGGGATGAGGTTTTGTATTAGGGGTAGGGTTAGGTTTAGGGATTAGGGGTTGGAATTAGGGTTAGGGTATAGGAATTAGGGTTAGGGTTTAGGGATTAGGAGTTAGTGTTAGGGATAGGGTTGGGGTTAGGGTTAGGGTTAGGGTTAGGATTAAGATTATGGTTAGGGTTGGGGTTAGGATTAGGGTTAGGATTATGGTTAGGGTTGGGGTTAGGATTAGGGTTAGGATTAGGTCAAGGGATCAGGAGCACAAGTAGTGGTCTCCTCCGTCCCCACATTTTCAGGGTATGACGAGGAAAGATGCAGGAAAACGCACTAACACCTGGCTGAGGGACTGGTGTCACCGGCAGAACTTTGGGTTTTTACATCATGGGCTGGCTTACATGACACCTGGCCTGCTAGCAACAACTATGACGTTCCTGTCTCAAAAGGGGAAAAGGATCCTGGGGCAGGAGTTAGCAGGACTCATTGAGAGGGCTTTAAAACAGATTTGAAGAGGGACGGGGAGGAAGCCAGGTGTGGCAGAGGCAAACCCAAGGGTGGCATGGCAGCATTTGAGGGAAGTGCTGGTGAGGCCCTTGGTTCTGCAGTCCCAGTGGAGGTAGGGGATGGCGAGACATGTGGTAGGAGAAACACAAGGGTTATCGATGTGTTAGAAACCATGGAAGCACTTAAGGAAGGCCACAAAGGAACTAGGGCTTCTCGCCATAGAATCGTAGAATCATAGAATATCCTAAACTGGAAGGGACCCACAGGATTGAGTCCAACTCCTGTCCTTGCACAGGACAACCCCACAGTTCATGCCGTATGTCTGAGGATGTTGTCCAGTCTCTTCTTGAACACTGTCAGGCTTGGGGCCATGACACCTCCCTGGGGAGCCTGTTCCAGTGTCCAGCACCTCTGGGTGAAGAACCTTTTCCTCATGTTCAACCTACACCTTCCCTGAAGCTGTTATTGTCTGACCAAGAAGCCAGAGAGTCATGGTCAATGGGGCGGAGTCCAGTTGGAGGCCAGTATCTAGTGGAGTCCCTCAAGGGTCAGTAATGGGACCAGTATTGTTCGATGTATGCATCAATGATTTGGATGAGCAAATTGAGTGTACTATCAGCAAGTTTGCTGGTGACACCAAACTGGGAGGAGTGGCTGACACACCAGAAGGCTGTGCTGCCATCCAGAGACCTGGACAGGCTGGAGAGTTGGGCAGGGAAAAAATTAATGAAATATAACAAGGGCAAGTGTAGAGCCTTGCATCTGGGTAGGAACAATCCCCAGGTTCCAGTATAGGTTGGGGAATGACCTATTAGAGAGCAGCGTAAGAGAAAGGGACCTGGAGGTCCTGTTGAACAGCAGCATGACCATGAGCCAGCACTGGGCCCTTGTGGCCAAGAAGACCAATGGTACCTGGGGTGGATTAGAAGGAGGGTGGTCAGTAGGTCACCGAGGTTCTCCTGCCCCTCTACTCTGCCCTGGTGAGACCTCATCTGGAATATTGTGTCCAGTTCTGGGCCCCTTAGTTCCAGAAGGACAGGGAACTGCTGGAGAGAGTCCAGCACAGCCATGAAGATGATGAAGGGAGGAAAGGCTGAGGGAGCTGGGGCTCTTGAGCTTGGAGGAGACTGAGGGGTGACCTCATTAATGTTTATAAATATATAAAGGGTGAGTGTCATGAGGATGGAGCCAGGCTCTTCTTGGTGACAACCAATGATAGGACAAGGGGTAATGGGTTCAAACTGGAACACAAGAGGTTCCACTTAAATTTGAGAAGAAATTTCTTCTCAGTGAGGGTAACAGAGCCTGGAACAGGCTGCCCAGGGAGGTTGTGGAGGTTGTTGTCTCTGGAGACACTCAAACCCGCCTGGACACCTTCCTGTGTAACCTCATCTGGGTGTTCCTGCTCTGGTGGGGGGATTGGATCGGATGATCTTTTGAGGTCCCTTCCAATCCCTGACATTCTGTGTGATTCTGTGATTCTGTGACCAAGAAAGCCCTGCCCTGCAGAGGCCCGATCCCTCCTCTGGCCTCTCTGGGTACCCCTGGGCTGACACCCGGGAGTGCTCCAGGTCTGCCCAACCACAGGAGCCGGTCAAACACGGGCGGTACAGTCGGAGCAAGGGGGTGTTGTCCTGCTGCAGGCTGCACCGGGCAGGTCCAGGGCTGCTGGACGGGGTCACCCAGGAATCCCAGCCTCATTCCGAGCTGTACATTCCCCCTCCCCCCTTTCTCCTCATGCTCAGCTTTCATAGCCTTTGTCTGGTAGTTTTTCCCCTCATTATCTTAGCAGTTTCACCTCCCACCAGCTGGATTTCTCCTTTGTGCTCTGCCAGTTCCAACAGTTTGTCACTTGGTTACATGGTCAGTTTATCCTCAAGCCACTGAGAGCTTCTGGGAGCAGTAAGACAGCAGACACCTTAAGCAAAGTCCATCCTCTCTGCTGCCCACCCTGGAAATCCCTAGAAATCTCTACAAATCCACAAAAGGAGCAGCTTCGCTGCTGTTCAGATCAGCCAGCCAGGTGAACACGGGGCTCGGGGACACACCACAGGGCAACAGGGAGGTCCCGAGGGGACATGAGGGCAAAGGGGGGCCTGGAGGCGCCCCGAGAGCACCCAGGTGCCCAGCTGGCCTGTGCCTCCCCAGGCGCAGGGTCATAGTGGGGCCCTTTGTGACCTCACTTGGTGACACCCACTGCCCTGCATGTGCTCAGCGCAGCCGTGGGCCCCAGCCCGTACTGTCCAGCAGGATGGTGACTGGACAGGGCGCGAGCACGGAGCTGGCGAGAGCCCCCGAACGTAGCCCACGTCTGTCAGAGAATCCGAGAATCATTGTGGTTGGAAGAGACACCTAACATCATCGAGTCCAACCATACCCGAACTCTAGCAGCCCTCAGCAGACTCCCCTCTGCCCTAGGCAGACTCTGGCAGAGGAGTCCCTGAGCGCAGCCCACATCTTTCCCCGCTGCCCTGGGCAGACCCGCGGCACCGAGGGATTTTGCTGAAGCTTCCCCGTTCCTCACGCCTACTCCTTCCCTTCATCCAGCAGGATGGCGGAGAGATCCCCCAGGCGCCGCAGCGTGACCTGGCAGGACAGTCCCCCCAAACCCCCCCAGGGAGGCCTTGGAGGAGAGACCCCCCAGCCCGCCCAGGGCAGCCTTGGAGGAGAGACCCCCCAGGCGCCGCAGGGTGACCTGGCAGGACATTCCCCCTGACATCCCCAGGGAGGCCTGGGAGGAGAGACTCCCCAGCCCCATCATGGAGGCCTGGGAGGAGAGACCCCCCAGCCGCCCCAGGGTGGCCTGGGAGGAGGTTGGGGCTCCCCAGGAGGTCAGCCCTCCACCGGAGCCCTCTGAGATGTCCCTGATCCAGCACCTGGAGATCGGTGAGTGAGGGGCCCTGATTGTCTGGGCAGGGTGGGGGCCAGCATGCGCTCCCTGCTCGACACCAGGATCACATTTCCCCACACGCTGGCAGGGGGCGTCCCACAGGTGGTGGGCACGATGCTGCCTGAAGTCCAGGGCTGCTGCGAGCTGGGAGCCGGCCCCAGCACAGCCTCTGCAGGCAGAGGGGACCCAGCTCCTGCTCCAGGGCACGGGCAGCGAGAGGCAGCTGGGCAGGCAGGAGACAGCTGTGCTGTGGGATGGGGACCTTTCCTGCCCATCTGAAGCGAGTTCCTTACCCGCTGCACTGGGGGCTTTCCCCGTCCTGCCTGGGGTCTGCCAGGCACCCTCCAGCCCTGACACACATGGGGAGACTGTGCCAGGGCAGCGGGCACGGGGCTGGATGGGGGGCAGACCTCCTTCCTCTGCTCTGTCCTGTCTGCAAACCCTCTCTGCAGCCCTCCCTGCTCTCCTCCTTTATTAGATGCCACCTGGTTACCGATGTATGAATTAGAAAAGGGACATGTGGACTTCATTGTGGCCTTTGTCAGAAACCCAGAAAAGGTAACCGTGACAATTTCAAAGGCGGCTGTGCCAGCATCTGCTGACAGGGGCTCTGCTGCAGGGCTGCTGGAGGGTGCTGGCTGGGCAGAGCTGCTGCTCCCAGGTCTCCACATGGCACTGCACCCCTAGTGCTGTGGTGCCCACTGGTTGTGTGTCCCCATCTCATGCTCCTTGTTTGCCTCTCTGCTCCCTGGCTCTAGGAGGAGAGCCAGAAGATGCAGTTTCTTCAGAGCATCTGCGACCTGTGTGCCACCAGCAGGGGCCCCGGCTTGTCCCTGGGCCTAGATCTCTTCTGTCAGATATACCAGCTGGCAGACAATATCAAGGTGAGGGGATACCCGGCGGCTCTGGGGAAGGGATCGAGGCCCCCAGCATTGGCACCCAGTGAGGACACTGTTGGGCAGGGACGGGGGCTGGTGGCACTGGGTGCTGGCAACTGCCAGGTCCCATCCAGGCTGTGCTCTGCAGGTGCTGCTGCAAGAGGAGCCCAGGGACAAACTGCGCACGGCACTGCGGCAGATCGGCATGGGTGCCATTGCCGAATTGAGGTACCTGCCCGTCCCTCCTGGGGACCCCATCCCCCGAGCCCCGTGTCCACCTGCACGAGGCCTCCAGGTGCTGCTCCCAGCACCAGTGTCTGACTGGCCCATCTCTCTTTGCAGCTCAGTGGAGATGGTGCTGGAGGGTAAGGAGACAAGCCTCCTCAAAGCCTGCTTCTCCAGCGTCTTCTTGCTTCCTCCAGAAGAGGAAATGCAGGGCCTGGGCTGTGACCTCTACCATGTGGTAAATGCTGGGGGAGCTACAGTGGCCCCCAGTCTCTCTGGGCTGCTCTCCAGCCACCCTGCGCTGTGATATGACCAGACATCCGAGGCAGGGCAGGGTCTCAGCTCTGCTGTCCCACCCTCATCCCTTTGTCCCCTGCCTGTGGACCTGGTCATGTCCAGTGCTGCAGGTTGCTCTGCCTGCAGCAGATTATTTGCCCCTGGGTCTCTCCCAGGCACAGCGAAGCAGCGCGGGAGTCGTCCCTCAGTGCTGGGAGTTCAGATCAGTCCCCTGGGGGCAAGAGGGGTGGCAGGAAACACTGCCACAACTCCTTGTCTTCTTGCAGACCATGCAAACCATGGACAACATGCTAAATAGGCTGGTGCTCCGGTCTTGTGTCTCCAGAGTCAGTGAGCTGCTGCACAATATCTTCCAGGTCTGGGATGTGCAAAATTTGGACTTCACAAGGGTTGTTCCTCACCCTGGGGGACGGGGTGTCCACGCTGGAGTGGACAGTCCCACCCATGCCGTGCAGAGAAAGCGCACTGCCAGGAGGGTGCCCACCTCCCCGGGGAACCAGGGGCTGCCCACCAGGCTCTTCCGCAGCACAGTGGCCACAGAGGGTGGCATCTGCCTTCCTGCCTGGCCACAGGGCTGGCCCGGGGCATTTGTCCCAAGCCAGCCAGGGGCCCCAGGGCAGGGGCCCCACTACAGGCTTTGCTCAAGACCAGGGGAAGCCTTAATGGACTGGGCCAGTCCAGCTCAGGACTTGAGCTTCTGCTGGAGTGGTGGCTGCTCCCAGGGCTCGCCAGCAGCTTTTCTTTCCCCAGATGCTCATGACCTTCACCAACTCCAGCAGAGCATGTGTGCGGGAGAGGGCTATGGGCAGGATGGCAATGCTGAGCCATTTACTGTCCAACTTACTGAAGGTAAGGACCAGGCACACCCCTCTCTGCCAGGATCCAGCTCTGTCCCAGTCCTGTGTCAGCCGGGATTGCCCAAGGAGCCCGAGGAGAGCCCAGCTCTGGCAGCTCTGCCCGCGTGGGGCTGTTCTGGGAGATGGGGCCCACAGGGCCTTGCAGAGCTCTGACCTGCCTGCATCCAGCCCTGAGCACACTCTTGGGTTCAGGGCTTTATCCCCAGGTGCCCTCAGCCCTTCTGTTCTTCCTCCTCCCTTGCCCAGGCTGATCCCAATGAGGACAGACATGCTTCCTATGCATTGATCCAGATCCCAATTCTTGGACAGCTGATGGGACAGCTCGTCCTGCTCCTGTCATCCAAGGAAGAAGATATCAGATATTTGGCTTTGGATGCTCTTTGTTCCCTCTTCAAAGTCAAGTATCAGCAACACTGTAAGAGAAGCTGTGGTGGGATGGATCCCCCTGCACACCAACATCACCCAATACCTCTGCTAATCTTCCTGGGTGTTGTGATGAGTGGTTCTCCTGCTTGCTGGAGACACCATCATGTCACCAGCCCTGCCCATGCTCCTGAACCCCATGCTCTGTCCCAGGCTGTTGATGGTCCCATGTAGCTGAGCTGCTCCTCAGGAGCATTTTCCCATCTCTCCCGAGGGGCCCGTATCCCTGCCCCGCAGCACTCCAGCCATGCGAGCCGTCCCCCACGTCACCGTTATTCCAGCCATGGGGGACTGAACTGTGCGACTGCATGCAGAGCTCTAGGGCCTTGGAGTTTCCAGGGCCAGGAGCATTCGCACACGTACACTGGAGGCGGGTCAGCCTTTTCATTGCACCGCTCTCCACCACCTCCTCCCCTGGCTGTGGGTCATAACCTCCCTCCTCGGCCATTCCAAGTTCAAAGCTCTTTCCAATATTGGGGAAGCTGCTGTGTCTTACCAACTCTTCTGTGTTTGCCCCGCTCTTTAGGTGCGACACTGCCAGAGGAGAATGCACAGCTCCACAGGGATTGGGAAGCCAAGGCCACCTCCTTGTGCTCTTCGCCCAGCACCACTCACATTGCCATGGTAACGAGCTCCCCTCTTGCTGGCACTCTTGGCTGTGGCATCAGCAGGGGGCATGTGAGAGCAAAGGCCTCCACAATCAGCAGGGCTGGCGTGGCCTCCCTGTCCCTGCTGAGAGGGTTCCTGCTGTCCCCAAGCAGGGACAATGTGAGGGCTGCAGTCCAGTGTCCAGCAGCAGCCCCAGTCCTCCTGGCCACCAGCAAGCCCTTGTTTGTGGCAGGGCCAGCACCCTGTGCCCGTAACCCCAGCCCTCCTCCTGCACCCCGGCGCCTCTCTTCTCATCCTCCCTGTGCAGTCACTGCCACCCCTGCTGCCAGCTTTGCTGCGGGCATGGCTGCCAGCACTGCCGGGCGTCTCTGCAGGGCTGCTGGCACTGCCCGGCTGAGCAGCAACATCAGGGCACTTGGTGTGACATGTCTTCGCTGCCTCCCTTAGCTCTTTGAAGAATTCCTCCAGCCTTCTGAGAGGACAGACATGGTCCTGCTGTTCATCAAGGCAATGACTGACTCCAGTACCTTTGACAAGGAGGTGGCCAGAAACCCACTGGACGTGGTCACGGGAAACCCTAAACTCTGGTTGGTGGATGTAAGTGGCCTGTGGTTGGATTGCCCTGCCCTTCGGCCCTGTCAGGCCTTGTTCCTCCCTCCATCCCTCTCTTCGTCCCAACCCCTGGTGTCTTGGGCACCTGAAGCCACCTGAAGGCGGCAGAGAGGGATGGAAAGGACAGCTGAGGAAATGGCTGCACTCCAGTGGGTGCACCATCCTCACCTGTGTCCCCTCCAGGTGCCAAAGATCACGACCTGCATCCACAAAAACCTGGAGAGCATCAACACGACACCAGCCTGGCAGAAGGTGCAGTCCCTGCTTCTGCTGATGGCCAACAGGAGCCCTGGGGAGGTGGTCTCGACGCTGCTGACAATCGCATCACCAGGAGACAGGTACTGGCCCCAAAAGCCATGAGGACTTGTTCCCTGTGGGGAGAGGGGCCTGGAGATGCTCTGGCTGCCAGAGCCAAGGAATCCTGCAGGACACCCCCGAGGAGCAGGACCCTCCATCCCACCACGCTTTCCAGCCCTGGGGCTCAGCCAGGCCTGCAGCAGCCACAGCTGAGCCAGCCAGCCCAGAGCCCCCTACCACGCTCTGCCAGCCCCACGGGAGCACCAGCTCAGCCCTCTGCTGCTGCTCAGGGCATCCCAACCATCCTGCAGCGCTGAGCCCAGCCACGCTGCTGTGGCCAAGGCTGCCCTGCTGACAGAGCGCTCTGGCTTGCAGTGCTGCCCTGCCACTGTGAGAGGTGGTGCTCTCTATGCCCCAGACTGTGCAGAACGTTTTGAAGGAGCTGCTCATCCAACTCCAGGACCTGAAGAGCAGGCTCTTCTGCATGCACCTGGAGGACTACTGCCTCGTTCGCTTGGCTGTGAGTTACCGGAAAAAGCCCCCGGTGCCCTTGGCCTGGGCTGCCCTGGGAACCAGGAGCTGCACGGTGCCAGGAGCCCCAGCAGCTCTGCCGGTCACTCACTGCTGGCTTGCTTTCAGATGCTGGCCAGCAGTGATCTGCCAGATGGGGAGTTCACTCCGACCTACGCAGCCTTTAGGTTTCTGAAGGAAGAAAGGCCGGCCATGCTCTCTCTGGTGCTCAGGGGCATCATGACGCTGTCGGAGAGAGACAAGATGGTGAGTAGGGTGGCAGCCGGGAGCCAGGGCAGTGGGTGAGGGCTTGGCCTTGGCTAGCAGTCAGCACTGGGGTGACTGCTCCTAAGGACCTCCCTGCCATGGTGGGGCCTGGTGGCTGCCTGGGGAGCTCTCCAGGCATGGACCTGGTCCCAAAAAGGCAACTCTTCTTCATATAGTCAAGAAAAATGAAGGTCATGATGCCAGACCTGATGCAGGTCCTGCAGTATGGCAATAAGGCCATCAAGATGAAGGCACTGGTGATCTTCAGAACCGTGATGGCTCAGCTGAAGAAGAAGGAGGCCAGCCCCATCGCTGTGCCACTAGCAAAATTTCTCCTGCCCTTCTTTGATGACGTAAGGCTGATGTATAAGCCCGAGCCCCGCGCATGGGCACTGGACAATGACAACTGCCCTTCTGCCCAGCCACTCAGAGCAGGGGCTTCTCTCCTTTCTCCCCGGGGCTCTTGTGGGATGGTTTCTGAGTTCTGCAGCCCAGCCCATGTTCTCCCTGCCAGCTGCTCCCACAGCTCTTCCCCACCGTGGCTGCTGAGGCTGGTGGGGGATGCTGGGACGGCACTTTGAGGCACAGGTACTGCCTGGGCAAGTCTCTTGAGTGGCCCTTCACACACCCAGGGCTGCAGATCTGGCCCACAGCTCCAGTGTGCAGAATGCCGCCCTGTGTATCTCCCCTCACATCAGCCATGCAGGAGCTTCTGCTCACCGTGGGCAGAGAGCTGCTGGTGCTCCCATCCTACTGTGCTTCTCCCTCCCAGGAGCTGAGCCAGCTGAGAGAGAGCTCCATCAGCCTCTTCAGAGACCTGACGAAGATGGTGGTGCGGAACGACAAGAGAGAGATGAGGAACATTGTGCGACTTGGCCTGCTCCCTCTCTTCTTCCATATGAGTGACCAAATGCAGAGCGTGGCCAAGGTACAGATTTCAAAGCTGAGCAGTGATGCAGGGAAGAGACCCCTGGCCATTTGGGCCAGGGCATGTCCCAGC
Source organism: Caloenas nicobarica (assembly GCF_036013445.1). Taxonomy (NCBI): domain Eukaryota; kingdom Metazoa; phylum Chordata; class Aves; order Columbiformes; family Columbidae; genus Caloenas; species Caloenas nicobarica. The sequence continues at coordinate 1,108,750 of NC_088259.1, forward strand.
TCCCTAAAGGCAGAATCACCCCAGGAACAAAGCCCAGAGGAGGAGGACGCCAGTTCTCCTTACCCAGACGGTGGTGCCATCTCCCAGCTTCTGCTGTTCCGCAGGCCGCCGGGGAAGCCCTCTTTGGTGCAGCAGAGCTGCTCAGGTGGAAACAGCTCAAACACCTGGTGCAGACAGAGCAGACATGGCGGATTGGAGAGAGCTTGGTGAGGACAACCCCCAAGGGCCAGGGCCCAGGCTGGACAAAGGCTGCCGCACATGTCTGGGCTGTGGGCTCTGCAGATGTGCCTCGCCTGCCCTGCTTCAGCCCCGAGCTGCATCCTTGTTCCCTGTCCTCAAGAACAGAGCCCCCAAGGGCTCTTCTCTCTGCCCCACAGCCAGCGGGAGGGAGGGCTCTCAGCACCCCTGGAACCCCTTGGCCTGTGTCTCTCTCAGCCTCAGCCCCACAGGGCTCCTGGCTGGGACACGGGAATGGCTGGGGAATGGTAAGGGGAAGGTGGGTTGCTTGGAGGAGGGACTGGTCCAGCCAGCTGGGGAGGGACAGCAACATGCTCATCCCCTTGTGCTCTCTCCAGCTGGAGCACGACAGGAGCAGAGCTCAAGAACAGTTGAGTCAGAGCCTGCCGTACCTGAGGGATGCTCAGGCCAGCTTGCGAGAGGCGGCCGTGAGGTTCATCGGTGAGTCACAGCCCCCGGGGTCCCTCTTTCGGCAGCCTGGCCCCAGTCCCCGCCACTGTCCTGGCACAAGGAGCAGCCCTGTGGCTGACAGAGCCCCGGCTGCCCCGTGCAGGGCCTTCGCCTCCTCTCCCAGCCCTGCCCACTCAGGCGGCCTTGGTGGCCGCCTTGCTCGGTCCCACCACCTCAGCTCCTGGTCTCCCCTGGGGTCAGCTCTGATGAGGGGAGGAACAGGGGTCTGACAGAACTCTGTGCCCAGGGCTGGCTGCGCGGCCCCTCAGGGACCCAAGCAAGGAGGAGCTGGCTGAGATCTGCAGCGGTGAGCAGGGAGTGTGCTCGGGAGTGGATGCCTGGGGGTCTCTGCAGGCGCGGGACATCATCTGGGCTCTGCTTCTTTCTGTTGCAGCCATTCAGCCCTTGGAGGAGGACGGTGAACCCTCCATCTGCTCCCTGGCAGCTCAGACCATCCTCATCCTGAGCAACGCAAGGGAGCAGCCAAAATCGCGATGGACCCTGCGAGCCCTGTGCTGCTGGCCCCGCTAAGCCCAGTGGAGGTGCAGCTTTTCTCAGGAGAAGGGCTGGATTTTAATAAAGCTGGAGGAGAATTCCAAAGCCCTGGTGTCATTCAGATGTGCAGCGCCCTGAGCGTGCTGAGCAGATGGTGCCGTTCCTGGCCTCTCCCGCTGCCGCAGGACGTCTGTCCCTCAGCACAGCCTGGTTCCAGGCGTAGTTACGGTGCCGGCGGACGGGTGCTTGCTGGCCCCCAGGCCCTGCCCTGCGGCGCACAAGCAGGGGAGGCGGATGGCCGTGCGGGTACGGCAGGCATGGGGGCAGCAAAGACACGCAGGTTTAGAGTGGGGTTGGTCCCAGCGCCTCAGGAGCTGTTTCCCACCGTTTTGCCCTCAGCTCCCACCATCCCCCGAGGCTTTCCACGGTGCCACCTCAGTGAGCAAGACCCTCTGCTCCGGGCTGCTGGGCCTCGTCTCTCACGCTGCCCTCCCCTCATTGCCAGCAGCTGCCGCCCGGCGCTTTCACCCTTTCCTGGAGACGCTTTCCCAGCGGCACTGCCGGGCTGAGCCGGGGTGGTGGCGGGTTCATAGAATCACAGAATGGTTTGGGTTGGAGGGACCTTCAAAGCTCATCTAGTGCCACCCCTGCCATGAGCAGGGACATCTGCACCAGCTCAGGTTGCTCAGAGCCCCGTCCAGCCTGGCCTGGGATGTCTCCAGGGATGGTTCAGCCACCACCTCTCTGGGCAACCTGGGCCAGGCTCTCACCACCCTCAGGGGCAACAATTCCTTCCTCATGTCCGGCTTCGATCTCTCCTCTTTTAATCTAAACCATCAGCTCTTGTCCCGTCTCAATGGGCCCTGCTAAAAAGTCTCTCCCCATCTTTCTTATTGGACCCTTTTAAGTACTGAAAGGCCGCAATAACGTCTCCCTGGAGCTTCTTTTCTCTAGCTGAACACCCCAGCTCTCTCAGCCTGTCCCCCCAGCAGAGCTGTTCCAGCCTCGGGTCATTTCGGTGGCTCCTCTGGCCCCTCTCCGGCAGGTCCATGTCTGTCCTGTTCTTAGGGCTCCAGAGCTTGACACGGGACTCCAGGTGGGGTCTCACCAGAGAGGAGACCTGCTGGCCATGCTCCCTTTGATGCAGCCCAAGATACGATTGGCCTTCTGGACTGCAAGTGTGCATTGCCAGCTCATGGCCCGTCTTTCATCCCCCAGCACCCCCAAGTCCTTCTCTGCGTGGCTGCTCTCAACCCCTTCATCCCCAGCCTGGACTGGTACCCGGGCTTGCCCCAATCCAGGTGCGGGACCTTGCACTTGGCCTTGTAGAACCTCATGAGGTTTGCATGGAACCACTTCTCGAGCTTGTCCAGGTCCCTCTGGATGGATCCTGGCCCTCAGACGTGTCACCTGCAGCGCTCAGCTTGGTGTCATCCGCAAACTCGCTGCGGGTGTGCTCGATCCCACCGTCTGTGTCGTTGATGAAGGTATTAACCAGTACGGACCCCTGAGGGACACCACTTGTCACCAGCTGGTCAATTTGGGATGCCCTGACTCTGTGCCCCCAGCAGCCCCAGGGGGTGTGGCTGAAGAACCAGTGGCCATCAGGGAGGACCCCTGGCTTCTGGCCCAGCACAGCCACGGGGTGCTGACCCCCAGATCCGCAAACCAGGGACAGGGGCACCTATGGCTGCTGGGCAGTCACAGAGCTGGGGAGGCGCTGACCGAGTGCCGGCTGGAGATCCGGGGTGCAGGGGGGTCCCCCATACCTGAGGGAGGTAACTGATATCTGGGGGGCACTCTGGGTCTGGTGGAACCCTGGGGTCTGGGGGGGGCAGTGGCAGTCCCCCAACACGTGCCTCTCCCTGCACAGTGCCCCAGCGAATGTGATAGTGAAGCAGGACAGGGGGGGGGGGGGGCGCGATTTCTGGGGACCTTGGGGGCTTTGGGAAGGGTTAATTGGAGGGGTTAATTGGTGGGGTAGTTTGAGGTGTGTTTAATTAGGGGCTGTGCTTTTTGGGGTGGTGTACATCTATCTTGGGGTGCCTGTTTAATTTTGGAGGTGGGCTTAATATTGGAGGAAGTTTAATTTGGGGGTTGTTTAATATTGGGGGTGTCTAATTCTGCAGATGTGTGTTTAATTGAGGCAGCTGTGAATAATTGGGGTTTGTTTAATTGGAGGGCTTAATTGGGGGGTGTAGGTTTAATTAGGGAGCTGTATTTAATTGGAGGGGCTGTGTTTTATTGGGCGGTGTTAAATTATGGGGTGCTTTATTAGGGGCATTAATCCTGGGGCTCCATTTTGGGGGTGCAGCACTCCCTGGGATGCCCTCCCCGCCCAGGGCCAGAGGTGCACAGGGTCGGGGGGTGACGGTGGCACTGGCCGCGCCAGCAGCAGGAGGTCGGGGAGCGGGAGGCCGGGGCTGGTGGCTGCAGTGGCCACTGTCACCTGGTTGGTGGCCTCCCCGCCCTGGGTCACCTGTGGGGACAGGGACGTGGTGAGGGGGGGATGGCATGGGGGGGCAGGGGCATGTGGTGAAGGGGAGACATGGAGGGGGGGCCGTGGGAGGTCGTGGTTGTGGGGACAGGCTGGGGGGGACAGGGCTGGAGATGAGGGGACATGGAGGGAGGGGACAGGGGCACCGGGGAGGGAACGCAGGCAGGGGAGGCAGGGACATGGCTGAGGGGACAGGTTAGGGAACAAGGCCAGAACTGAGAGGACACTGCCCCAAGGCTGAGGGGACAAGTGGGGGACATGGCCCCATGGCTGAGGGGACACAAGTTGGGGGACAGAGCCAGAACTGAGGGGACATCCTTCCATTGCTGTGGGGACAAGTGGGGGACACGGCCCCAGTGCTGAGGGGACAAGTGGGGGACACGGCCCGTTGCTGAGGGGACACAGCCCCGAGGTTGAGGGGACACAGGTTGGGGGACAGGGCCAGAACTGAGGGGACACCCTGCCGTTGCTGAGGGGACAAGGCCTCGTTGCTGAGGGGACACAGGTTGGCAGACATAGTCCCAAGGTTGAGGGGACACATGTTGGGGGACACAGCGCCGTGGCTGAGGGGACAAGTGGGGGACACGCCCCGTGGCTCAGGGGACCCCGCTGCCCCCCGAGGCCGCCTCTCACGCCCCTCAGCCGCGGGCAGTCGCTCTCCACGAGCGGGCAGGCCCGGCGCTGCCCGGACTCCCTGGGGCAGGGAGCGCGACAGCCGGCCCGGCCGGGGGGCGGCCCCGGGAGGACACGCCCCGGCCGGGGGGCGGCCCCGGCGCTGGTGCTGGCGCTGCTGGGGCGGTGGCAGGAGCTGCCGGGGCGGCCTCGGGCTGCAGGTGAGCGGGACGGGCGGGTCCCGCCCGGGATGGTGCCCGGGGGCGCTGGGCCCTGTCCGGAGCCCGGGACGGCCCTGCCGGTGACATTCGCAAATCATGAGGGGCCGGGTCCCTCCCTCACCGGCCCAGCGGCACTGCCGTGAGCCCGGGCGGGGACGGGCCTGAGGGGGCGGGTTCTGTGCAATGACGGGCCGGGAACAGCGACGAGGAGCCAGTTCGGCTGCTGGCGGCTCATTAATAGTCACGAGGGGGCGGGCAGTGCCCGGGCATCTCATTAATAGTCATGAGGGGGCGGGCTGTTTTTAATTGGAGGGGGCCGAATTTATTGTGGGAGGCATATTTAATTGAGGGCCGTATTTAACTGGAGGGGCTGTGTTTAACAGGGTGGGGCCTGCCTGCCTGCCTTTATCTGGAGAGTGTGTTTAATTGGTGTTGTGCTTTATTGGCTGGGATTAGTTCACAGGGGGCACCTGGGGCTCCCCCGCAACGCTGTGCACCCAGCACACGGGGGTGCGGAGGAAGAAGAAGGGGGGGTGGTTTTGGGGTCCCCAGCACTGTCCTCCCCTCCCCCCCAGCCCATGGGGCTGTGGCTGCTCCAGGTGTGGGGGAGACTTGGGGGCTCCAGGGTGGGTTTTGGGGTCCCTAACTCTGCCTCCCAGCCCACGGGGCTGTGGCTGAATGCATCCCCAGGTGCATTAACCCCCGAGCAAGTGTGTTCCAGCAGGTCAGACCCCACTGGACAATCTGGATTGGAGCCTCTGCACGAACCGAAGTGGTTTCACCCTGACCGGGGACAGGAGTCCGGGCACCTGGGGCTGACACTGAAAGAGGCGGCAGAGTCTGAGCCTCCATCACCTAATCCTTGTGCACAGAGAGCTGGATTAACTGCGTGAACCCCAGCTCTAGCACAGGCAAAACGAGTGGCGTGCACATGGAGCCATGCGGAAAGAAAGAGGACTCCTTACCTCACAAAGGTTACCAAGAAAACACGGGGCTGAGATATTCGAACTGTTAGAAGCTGTTTTTGAAACTAAAAGAAGCAGCAATTTGCATTGTAAAGCACACCAGTCTGGGCAAACTGATAGTGTTAAAGGAAATCACAAAGCTGATCCAGTAGCAAAAATGGGAGCAAATGAGAAAGTAATTGGAGCGTTAATTCCTCAAACAACAATAAATATGGAAGCGCCTAAATACAGTGAAAAAGAAGAGAAAATGGCTGAAGTAGTAAAGTGTAAAAAGAATCCTGGTGGATGGTGGGTGACATCTACTAGACAATGTCTAGTCACTGCTCCTAGTATGCAAGAACTATTGCAGCAAACTCATGAAGGTGTTCACGCCAGAGCAGATGCTCTGTTGACAGTAGCAAACGTTGAGAGACGCTGTAGGACCTCAAATGATGAGCTGTGCAGATCAACTAGTAAAACAATGTTTGATTTGTTGTAAAAAGAATCGTAAAATAGCATTAAAACCTCCACCAGGAGAGGTAAAGAAGGGAAATTTTCCAGGTGAGTATTGGCAAATTGATTGAATTACTGAAATGCAATAGTTACAAATATCTTTTAGCTTGAGTAGGTACCTTTTCTGGATGGCCTGAAGCTTTCCCGGGCCAGATCAACAAGGTTTGGAATTCCAGTAGGGATCTCGTCAGACAGACGCCCTCATTTTGTAGCAGAACCGGTGCAGGCAATGTCTGCCTTTTTAGGAATAAAATGGGATTTCCTTCCCCCTTGGTGAACCCAGTCTGGTGGAAAGGTAGAAAGAACGAATCAATCCTTAAAGACACAGTTAGCTAAATTATGCCAAGAAACACACTTAAAATAGATATAGTGTTGTATCTACTGCTCTGATGAGAATTTGAATTACTCCTAGGGTAAGGGGGAAAGTAAGCCCTTTGGAAATATTGTACGGGAGACCTTCTTCTGTGAATTTGACTGGAAGTGCAGACCAGGTGCAAATTTCTGGAAATCAGATACTTCCTGAATATTGACTGTCTTTGGGAAAAACTCTCTCATCCTTGAATAGGTCTGTCCAGGAGGCAGCAGCTTCACCCTTGGATGTGCCGGTGCATCCTTTTCCACCAGGAGATCAAGTGTATCTTCAAACCTGGACAGACGAACCTCTCAAAGAGAAGTGGAAAAGGACTGTACATGGTACTGTTAATTACAAACATTACTCAAAGGAGTTAACTCTTGGATCCATAACACGAGGGTGAAGAAAAGTCCTGAAGGACTGTGGACGGCTCGAGAGGCTGCTCCACTGAAACCAAACATCAGAAGAATTTAATGGATTGTTCTTGGGCTAATAGTACAGCGTATGTTGACTTTGAGTGTTTACAGGGAAGTATGTCATTTGCTGTTGTAATTTCTATTTTTTTAGCAATATTTTTTTAGTATTGTTGTAGCTATGAGTTGGAACAACTTCCGGCTTCCCCATGGGGCTGCAAGGAGGCAACGAGGCCCAGGTGCCATGAGGACAACATGTCTTCTCATAGGCCTCAGTGGCAGAGGCAACTACCATGGCGAAGGGTACAGAGAGCTGGGTTCTGTTGGTCCCTTCCAGCCTCACCAGCGCCCTTTGCCATCTCCATCACAGGCTGTTCTACATGGTCCTACACCTGCCCCTCTTTCCCTGCAGGCTGTAGACACCCATCTCGCTTCCCCACCTGCTCTCACCCCAGCATTTCTGTCCCTTCACTGATGTGTCTGCACCCTCACTGGCTGTTCTTTGGAACACAAACTATGGGCTGATCCAGCTCCCTCTGGGTGACCTCTTGCACCACAGCACTGCCCTTCCAGTGACATTTCTTCCCCCTGATATCGGGTCTCCACCTTCCAAATAGCACTTTGTGACTTTTTTTTTCCTCTTCTGCTTTTTCCCATTACCAAGGAAAGCTCAGCCACATCAGAAACTGCTCTTCATGCAGGGAAACCAACCCATTAGGCTTCTTGTGGTCTCTTACCCGACCAGAGGGAAGACACCTCACCATGATCTTCAAAATCCCACGACTGCTGCTGGCCTTTCAGCTTCTCTGATAGACATGACCATGTTCCTGCTGGTGTCCCGTCATGTTCCCAGGTGGAATGGACATAACAATGCATCTCCAAGGCCTCTTCCTGGGTAGAGCCTGTGGGTACTTAGGCAGACATACCTTCCCAGCTCTATTCCTTCTGCTGGGCTGTCACCTCCAGGAACAGAACTGACCTCACTGTCTCCTTCACAGCCAAAGTCTCTGAACTCAATTATGAGTTTCGTAGACACAGGTGATGTCATAATCCCATACCCACCCATCACCTGCCTTATGGGCTGGGACCTTACTAGATGAAAGTATGCTTGTGTTATCAAATTGATAAAATCTATTTCCTACTAAAGATCTGAGTGGAGAAGTATTCTTTACAGGAAGGTGAAATGTTGACACCTTTTCTATGTCCTCCCTGCCTCTTTTATTTTTTTATTTTTTTCCTTCTTCCTGGTTGCTAATTGTGAATTTGCTATCCAAAGTGCAAAGCCAATCCCACACCCAGAGATGAGATATCATTTATTACAGAGTTGTGCAAGTCTGGATGCTGGAATAAAACCAGCACATCAGATAGAGATGGAACAGCCATTAGATACAAAATCTTATCCCTACATTCAGACCCTCACGGCAGTACTGAAGAGCCAAGTGATTACACAATGGCATATTGGTCACATAATCGTTTTACCACTACGCATACTCATTGAGGAAGGGTGCCGGGCTGAACCTGGGTCTCTCATCCTAGCGATGTGTATTTTAGTATTATAATGAGCGTATAAGGAGAAAAGTTCAGCTAAAGGACACTTTCTGTAACAGTCTTGAGATACATGTTAAAACAAGACTCAACTAATAGTGCAGGCTCCAGAGTGTCTGCACTGCAAGGACAGTATTCTTTGCAGGTTCTGATTAGGTGTTTTAAAAGTCACTTTTATCTTTGTTAGAGGAGCAGACTGACCAAAACTGGGAGGATTTACATATTTTAGGTTAGCAATTGCAGGCAGGATTCATTATTTTAACTGGTTAGGACTACATATTCTGTCTTGCAAAACACCTCTCCAAGGTAAAGATTCATTGAATCACATAATAACTCAGATTTGAAGAGAGCCCTGAACATCATCTTGTCTGACCCTCCTGCTCAAGGCAAGGTCAGCCAGATGATGTTGTTCTAGGCCTCTGTCCAGCTTTGCATCATCCACAAAGGAGCTGAAAATGTGCTCCGTGACATCATGCAGGGGGAGAATAAAGCCATTCAACAGAGTTGGCCCAAGTACTCGTCGCTGAGGGATGCCACTAGAAACTGGCTAAATGGAGGACTTTGTACCACTGATGATATTTGGGCTTGGTCATCCAGCCAACTTCCCACCCATCATAACATCCACATCTTCATCCCAGATCTCAGCAATCTGCTCTAAGGCCACCACAGGAGACCATGTCTGGGGCCTTGCAAAACTCCATGTACACAACATGCCTTTCTTTCCCCTGCCCATTTGGGGTCAGCAATCCTTTCCTTGTCCTACAACTGATGGCTGCAGGAGAATGTGACCCGTCCCCCTCCCAGGGACAGACATAGGCTGACCAGCCTGTAATTCTCCCAGTTCTCCTTCCTGCCATTCTTGAAGATGGGTTTGACGGTTGCCTTTCTGAGGGACCTCTGAACCCCTCTGATTACTCTGACACTTTTGAGACCACAATCCAGAATTTCCCACAGGGAAAGAGGGGCAGATGTAGGACTGTGTAGAGCAGCATGTGATGAAGATGGGAAAGGTGATGTAGCAAATAGAGACACTTGCGATGAGCCTGTCCAAGGCAACTGAGATGAATCTCACCGGGCCACTAGGGTTTGTCCCTGGAGTAACACACAGAAATATCAGGGTTCTGTCAGGCGTCCACATCTGAGCTGGCCTCCTGGACTCTTAAAACACATTGAGATATTCAGGGTCAGACACTTTCCCTTTTACACACAGATACAAGAGTCACAGTGTCTCTCTGGGCTCCTGTTCCTGTTCCCAAAGGATGGGAGGCACCTCAGGCCCATGGTGTGTCACCATGTTCTGCATTCATCTTTGATATCCCTCATCATTAGCAATGGACATTGTTTCAAGGAAGCACATCACATTATTGCATTCTGGAGGTTTCCTATGGGATATTAGTCCCAACATGATGTGACCTCAATGGAAAAACAAGGAAGAGCTGATGGTGTTTGTGCTCAGGTTCATGTCACCTCACGTACATGATGTGCATGCTCACATCTCATCTGTACAATGCAAACATGGACAGCTGAAATACTCAATCAGTGTCATTCCATGGAGGGACAAAGAACCTCTCTGAGCTGGGGTGAGATGCCAGTGCTGGAAAAGGTCGTTGTGAGGGGCCAGTCCATGATGATGCTCTGGGGCAGCTTTTGTGGGGTGTCCAGTGCACAGGGGCACAGCCCAGACCCTGCTCTGCTGGTCCTGCAGGTCTCTGGCAGGAGGCCTGGCTGTGAGAGGACACTGCTGTGTGCCCAGCCCTGCACACACACACTGTTCAGCTGTACACTGATGTTTGCATGTGTGTGCCATTTTCTTGTGCATGTTTTTGAGAGAAGGTTTGGAAGTAGACCTAAACCTTCAGGACCTGCCCTGAGGAGATCACTTTTCTTTATAGAAGTACTGTTATGAAGCCCAGCTCTGTCACAGAAGTGCCCATTGCCTGTCCCTGTCTGCGCTCACAGGACTGACACACAGCAGGACGGTGACCAAGCTGCCAGAGCACTCAGGCCTTGCACCAACACAAGGGATGAGAAGGAGAGTGTGGGAGTGGAACGAGAACAGCTCTGGAAGGCCAAGTGCTGGTGCTCCCTGGCAGTGCTGCCATGCTGGACTCTTTTCCCATCCTCCCATGTACACAGGAACTGTCCCTGCAGATCCAAACAGGCCTTGGTGAAAGGATCCCATGAAAAAGAGTCACTACAGGACTCTTCATTTTGTTTAAATACAAAAAGAGTATGGCCAGTGGTTATAAAAGAAAAGCAGACAGTGAATTTGAAAGGGGATGGAAACATTATCACAATTAAAAAAAAACCACCACCAACAAAACAGAGAGATGACAGGCTGGGCCTGTAATTAGTTTCATTAAAACTCCTGTGTAGAAACAGATGGGCAGTTTCTTGCTTCATAAAAGACTAAGATAAGAGTGTCCACAGGGCATCCTTGAGCTGCTTGTTCCTCATGCTATAGATGAGGGGGTTCACTGCTGAAGGCACCAAAGAGTACAGAACAGACACCACCAGGTCCAGGGATGGGGAGGAAATGGAGGGGGACTTCAGGTGGGCAAACATGACAGTGCTGACGTAGAGGGAGACCACGGCCAGGTGAGGGAGGCACATGGAAAAGGCTTTGTGCCGTCCCTGCTCAGAGGGGATCGTCAGCACGGCCCTCAAGATCTGCACATAGGACACCACAATGAACACAAAACATACAAATCCTATTAAGAGACTAAAAACAAGAAGCCCAAGTTCCCTGAGGTAGGAGCCTGAGCAGGAGAGCTTGAGGATCTGGGGGATTTCACAGAAGAACTGGTCCAGGGCATTGCCCTTGCACAGTGGCAGTGAAAATGTATCGGCCGTTTGCAGCAGAGCACTGAGAAACCCAGTGGCCCAGGCAGCTGCTGCCATGTGGACACAAGCTCTGCTGCCCAGGAGGGTCCCGTAGTGCAGGGGTTTGCAGATGGCAATGTAGCAGCCGTAGGACATGATGGTGAGCAGATACATCCCTGCCGAAATGAAAAAGACAAAGCAGAAGACTTGGGCAGCACATCCCATGTAAGAAATGGCCCTGGTGTCCCACAGGGAATTGGCCATGGACTTGGGGAGAATGGTGGAGATGGAGAGCAAGGTTGAAGAGGAAGAAGTACATGGGGGTGTGGAGGTGCTGGTCACAGGCTATGGTGCTGATAATGAGGCCGTTGCCCAGGAGGGCAGCCAGGTAGATGTCGAGGAAGAGCCAGAAGTGCAAGAGCTGCAGCTCCCATGTGTCTGTGAAAAAGCAACAGGAGGAGGAACTGGGTGATGGAGCTGCTGTTGCACATTTGCTCTGCTAGTGAACATGAGAACCTGTCATAGGAGGAGAAGACAGTGACAAGTTAGGGGAGACTTCTCTGAGCAAAATAAACATGCCATTTCTCATGAAAAACCTCATCCTTGAAGGAGGTATGTGTCAGCTAATCCTCTTTTTCTATAAAATGACAAACATGGGTCATCACAGCTTAAAATGCAGCTTGGGCACCTAGCTTCCATGAATACACTTCTGGGGCAAGACCCCCTGGGTTGGTGTCAGAACTGAAACGGACCCACATTCCCACCCCAACCCCAGAGAGTAAGAGCACCAGGGACAGGTGGAGAAACAGGGAAGAACACTGCAGTGCTAGCGAAAAATAAAGCAAGGACAGAAAGGCAGACAGGCATGATGTGAAACCTTCTCCTTACCTGGCTGAGCTTCTGCCGCTCACATGATGACACTGTAGAGCAAGTACTTTTAGCACCTTTTTTGTGTACCATGTTCCAGAAACCCTTCACCTGGAGGTTCAGCTGCTAGAGGTGGAGACTTGTGACCTAGACCCCATGGCTTTGGGGAAGAGGGTCTGCTGAGGAGGAGAGGAGACCAGGGGATTCCACTGGGAAATGTGTCTGCACTGCAGAGGATGGCAGGGGGGTTCCTGAATCCCCTCCCCAGCATTTCTGGTCCCAGCTCCCTCTCCCTGCCCATGTCTCTGCTGCCTGGAGCTGTCCCTGCTGGGAGCTGTTTCTCTGTCCCTGAGTCTGCTCCCTGTCAGTGTCACAGATCCTGTTCCCCATGCTCAGCTCTGTCCTGCTCACACCTCCTGGCCCTGGGCACTGCCCAGGGGCAGCTCTGTGTGTGCAGGGGCTCAGGAGCAGCTCTGACAACTCCTAATGAGAACTGGGGTCTAGGTCCTTCTCCAGGGCAAAGGAATAAATTCCTATGTCCTACTGCCCACCCAGCCAACCAAGAGTGGAAAAAACTCAAAACTTAAAATCCCCCTATCAGAAAAATACTTCCTCGGTGTCCTTCAGAAGGAACCTCTGCAAATGTCCTGGGGGTGAGCTGGAGCTGTGAGCTGTCCTGACCCATGCAGTTCCCTCTCAAAAGCAGAAGGACACTGCCCTGCCAGGGGGTTGCTCCTTCCCCCCACAGCTTCTCCCCTCAGTGTTGTTGGGATCTCCCCGGGCAGGCTGAGCGCTGACCCTGGCAAGCAGCACAGTCCCTGCCCCGGCACAGCCCTGGGGTGCAGGGACCTTGCTCTGCAGGACAGCCCTGGGCACCCCTGGGTGCTCACCCAGCTTCACACCCTGCAGCTGGGAGAAGGCAGCTGTCGTGCCCTGTCCATGCAGGGAATCCCTGCTGAGGAGCAGATCCTTCTCCTCCACACCAGCCATGGAATGTGCCAGCTCTGGGAGATAACTGCAGGATCCTCCTCTGCACCACCCTGCACCCAGAGACCCAAGCAGGTCCCTCAGCAGGCCAAAGCCTGCTCTCCTGAAATCCTGCTCTTTGCCTTGTTATCATCTTCCAGGAGCCTCAGCTCCACTTTCCCATCCCAGACTGTTACATCCCTGACCAACTCTTTCTGGTTTATAAGTGTGAAGTCCCACAGGGCACCTCACCTCACTGACTCCTCAGTTACCCATGTCAGAAAGATATTGTCAATGAGCCCCAAACCCCTCCTGGATGGCTGGTACCTTGCAGATATTGGGATATCTTAGGTCTGCCACAAGGACACACCCCTGGAAACATGAGGCTTCTTTCATTTGTCTGAAGGAGGCCTCATCTAATTCCTCTTCCTCATCAGTGAGTCTGTAGCTGATGTCCTTGTTGTTCTGCCCTCTCATGCTAACTCCTCAACATTCAGCTGACATTCTCTGTCCCCAGGCAGAGCTCCACACATTCCTGATGTTCTCCCACATGAAGGGAAACTTCCCCTGTAAGTCCAGACCTCTGGCATTATGAGTACCAGATGCCCAAGACCTCACAGTTTCTCCAGGAGGGGCTATTTGTAGTGTCCTGTAACTCCTCATGCTGTTATCTTGGGAGAGACACCTTTATCAGGTTAAACCATCTGCATGTAAACATTAACAGCTAACCAAAGGAGCTTGAGAAACTTTGGGATTCACCTATCAGAAAGCTCTGAAGTTGTACAAGGAGAAGGGGCAAATTCAGTACCGGGGCAGGAGAATAACCCCATCCATCAGGACAGAGCAGGACCTGACACACTGAGCAGTGACCCTGAGGAGAAGGGCCTGGGCACTACAAGGGCTGCCACACAAGCCCATGTTGCACGCTCACCATGAACAAGGCAGCTGCACGCGGGGCTGCATTCGGAGGAGCGTGGGGACCCAGACACCTGGAGTTCTCATCCCATTTGGTTCAGCACTGGTGTGACCCCACACACACGGGTGTGTGCCAGTGTGCGGCTTCCCAGTTTGGAGAAGCAGGGAGGAACTGGAGAGTGTGGGGCTCTGCCAAGGCAGGGTTCAGGACCTTGTGCACATGGTGTGGGATGCTGAGGGACCTGGGCTGCTTTGGCCCACCAGTGCTGGGGAGGCTGCAGCAGTGTAGGGGTAGCCTGAGAGTGCTTGAAGGGTGGTTTCAGAGATGGAGGAGGTTTTCTTCATAGGGGGAAACAGCAAGAGAAAGAAATAATGACACACAGTGCAGCTGGGGAGGTCCAGGCTGGACATGAGCAGAAAGGAATGTGAGTGGAAGGGCAGTGCTGTGGTGGAGCAGGTCACCCAGAGGGAGTCTGCATCAGCCCAAGGCTTTGTGCTTCAAGGAACAGCTGGGGAGGATGGAGAGAGATCAGCAAAGGAAGGAAGATGCTCAGACAAGAGCAAGGTGGGATAGCAGGGGGGATGTCTCCAGCCTGCAGGGAAAGAGGTGCAGGTGATGCCGCAGCATAGGACAGGCTGTCGTGGAGATGATCAAGGGATGTAAAGAGGCTGAAAGCCCCCAACAGACATGAGCTCCTTCTCCCCTTTAGCGATGGCTGTTGTCCCCACCTCTGATGCCTGTGAGGAGACGCCTTGTCCTTAGAGCATAGGGGTCTCATGGCCTCCTTGTCCCCAGCCAGCAACCTGGGAGGTGTCGGAACATAGTCCTGCCCATGGCCTTGCACAGCCCCACACCACACTGTCCCAGGAAGGGCCCTGGGCAACGTGGGAGGGACAGGATCTGACTTCCCAGGGCTGGGGATCAGGGCTTGGCCCTTTGGTTAATGAAACACATCCAGGTTTACTCAGCATCAGAGAGACCTTCACCTTGCTTTTCCTGACCTGTCATCTTTGCCTTCAGTTTTCTTTTCTAACCAGATCCTGGAGTCATTTCCTCAGTAGTGTTCCTCAGTGGGACCCATTAACATTACAAGAAACTTTGCAGTTTGCATCTGACTTGGACTTCTTGAATGGTTACTTCAACTTCCTCCAGGGTCTGATGTTCATGGACTCAGCACCAAACCCACCAGAGGGGTCATTAAAGTGCCTTGGGCTGCTCCTGTGCTGCTGAGCTGGGCTGTGCTCCTGGGACAGAGGGAGCTAATGGCAAGCGGCAGCGCTGCAGAGAGACAGCTCTGCCCAGGAGCAGCTCCTCTGCAAAGCGCAGCAGGGCTCAGGGCTCTGCCTGGGGATCTCAGGGAGATGAGCAAGGCAGAGAGAGATTAAAGGTGGTCAGGATTGGGAGGATGACTGAGAGCTCACTGGAGGAGAAATCTTTGCAGCCCTTGCCATGGTAAGTTTCTGGGTGCAGGGCAATGAAGCTGTAGCTCCTGGAGGCATCTCCTAAAACTGGCACAGGCACAGCTTGTGGGATCTGTAAGGAGGGGGCTCCTGTCAGGCATTTTGAACAGCTGTGAAGCTGGGTGAGCACCCAGGGGTGCCCAGGGCTGTCCTGCAGAGCCAGGTCCCTGCATCCCAGGGCTGTGCCGGGGCAGGGACTCTGCCGCCTGCCAGGGTAAGTGCTCAGCCTGCCTGGGTAGATCCCATTGCATTGGAGGGAGAAGCTCTGCATGAAAGCAACAACCGCAGCAATGCAGGGTCCTTCTGCTGTGCACAGGGTGCTGCCTGGGTCAGAGCTACTCACATCTTCAGATCACTGCAGGACATTCTTAGGGGACTTTTAAAAAAGTGCAGCAAGGCAGTGGTTACCTGAAAGGGAAGGATCCTGTTCTTTCAGTCACTTACTCTGGGTTGACGAGGTGGGCACTGGGGCATGGAAACTCATCTCTTGGTTTAGGAGTAGGCACTGAAATTCCACATACATTTCTGGGAGTATCAGAACTAAACACACCGTGGCTTACAGACAGGATCAGGATGACTTTTCCAGCCTCATCAGGGCTGGTCTGATGTTTTCATCAGGTCTGGTCTGATGTTCCCACCAGAGCCGGCCCACACAGAGCTGTCCCTGGGCAGTGCCCGGCTGCTGGGAGGGGTCTGCAGGGCAGAGCTGAGCACATAGCGGCTGGGATGGGGTCTGTGACACTGACAGGAGGAGACCTGGGGACAGAGACACAGCTGCAGGCAGGGACAGCTCCAGGCAGCAGAGCAGGGGGAGTTCAGGAGCTCTTCTGGTCCTTCTCTGCAGATGGCTGCTGGGTGTTGTCTGCTGGGCAATGATCTGACTGTCCCTTTAGCACATCCCATCTTCAAGAGCCCTGACTCTGCTCTGCCTGTCCTGCTGGGCTCACCAGCTGCCCCCAGAAAGGCCCAAATCTGCTGTAGGACGCCAGGAGTGCTGAGCCTTTCCTTGGGGTCCACACTCTCCTGACAGAGTCCTTTGCTTCTCTCAGTGAGGGGTCGTGTCCTGCTCTCTCCATCACATCTCCACCTCTGGACTGGGACAGAGTTTGCAGATCTGCCCTTTCTAAAAGGCTCTCCTGCTCCAGTGTGAGTCCAATTGTTTGGATTAATGTGATTAATTTGAATCATTTTCATGGCAGCACAAACTGAAGCACAGGACAGATGAGTAAAATCCTGATGGACGCTTCTGCTGTCTGACTCTGCACTGAGCCAGACAAAGCTGAGCCTTTTTGCCTGTCCCGTCTCAAGACTCTTCACATTTTCAATCACAGAAATGAGGACATCCAACCCTAAAAAACCCCAACTCACCTGATGTGGTGGTGGAAAATAAAAAAACACAGATAAAATATTTATCAAGACATGGCAATTGTCTCCTCTGGAGCCCAAGCCCTTGACAGTCATGAGCACAGATATTAACCTTTTTCATTGAAGATAGATTACATCTGCCATTCCATGTGAACATTGGAGCTTTCACAGACCAGCTTCCCTGTCCCCACTGCAGCAGAGCAAAGCTGGCTGCTTGGCAGCACACGGGCAGAGGTCCTGCTGCTCACAGCACACTCACCCAGCACACAAGAGAGAAAGGAAATGCGTTTCAATTGGGTGGTAACTATGAAAAATGGTGTGGCTTTGCTAAGAGGAGTCTGTCCTAATTTTAAGTTGCTTTTTCTTTTTTTGAACAGAGCCCACATGCCAACAAACAGCAAATGTCCAACAGCAGCTCCATCACCCAGTTCCTCCTCCTGGCGTTCACAGACACACGGGAGCTGCAGCTCTTGCACTTCTGGCTCTTCCTGGGCATCTACCTGGCTGCCCTCCTGGGCAATGGCCTCATCATCATCTCCATAGCCTGTGACCCGCACCTCCACATCCTCATGTACTTCTTCCTCCTCAACCTCTCCCTCCTCGACCTGGGCTTCATCTCTACCACTGTACCCAAATCCATGGCCAATTCCCTCTGGGACACCCGGGCCATCTCATATGCAGGATGTACTGCACAGGTCTTTTTTCTCTTTTTCTGTGGTACAGCAGAGTATTCTCTCCTCACAGTCATGTCGTACGACCGCTACGTTGCCATCTGCAAACCCCTGCACTACGGGACCCTTCTGGGCAGCAGAGCTTGTGTCCACATGGTAGCAGCTGCCTGGGCCACTGGGTTTCTCAATGCTCTGCTGCACACGGCCAATACATTTTCACTGACACTGTGCCAGGGCAATGCTGTGGACCAGTTCTTCTGTGAAATCCCCCAGATCCTCAAGCTCTCCTGCTCAGACTCCTACCTCAGGGAACTTGGGCTTCTTGTGGTTGGGCGTCTTAGTAGTGTTTGAGTGTTTTATTTTCATTCTTTTCTCCTATGTGCAGATCTTAAGGGCTGTGCTGAGGATCCCCTCTGTTCAGGGACGGCACAAAGCCTTTTCCACGTGCCTCCCTCACCTGACTGTGGTGTCCCTCTACATCAGCACTGGCATGTTTTCCTACCTGAAGCCCCCCTCCATTTCTTCTCCTTCCTTGGATCTGGTGGTGTCTGTTCTGTACTCAGTGGTGCCTCCAGCAGTGAATCCCCTCATCTACAGCATGAGGAACCAGGAGCTCAAGGATGCCTTGTGGAAACTCATATCTTAGTGTTTTCTGAAGCAAGAAATGGCCCATATGCTTCTACATAGCAGTTTTAATGTAACAAGTTACAGGTCCAGCCTCTCATCTGTATTTTCTGTTCTTATTGGCGTTTTTTTTTTATGGTGATAACGTTCTCATCCCATTTCTAATTTGCTGTCTGCTTTTCTTTTATAACCATTGGCTTTGTAAATGCAGAGCCATGATCTGTGTGTATTTAAACAAAATAAAGCATCCTGTAGTGACTTCATTTTCACTATATCCTTCCTGCAAGGCCTTTTGGAGCTGCAGGGACAGTTCCTGTGTGCATTAGAGGAGGGGAATTGCCAGGGAGCACCAGCGCTTGGCCTTCCAGACCTGTTCTCGTTCTACTCCCACACTCTCCTTCTCATCCCTTGTGTTGGTGCAAGGCCTGAGTGCTCTGGCGGCTTGGTTACCGTCCTGCTGTGTGTCAGTCCTGTGAGCGCAGGCAGGGACAGGCAATGGGCACTTGTGTGACAGAACTGGCCTCAGAGCAGCTTTCCAGAAAGAAACGTGATCTCCTCAGGGCAGGTCCTGAAGGTTTAGGTCTTCTTCCAAAGATTCTCTCAAGAAAATGCACCAGGGTACAGCCAAACAGTGTGTGTGTGCAAGGCTGGGCACACAGCAGTGTCCTCTCACAGCCAGACCTCCTGCCAGAGACCTGCAGGACCAGCAGAGCAGGGTCTGGGCTGTGTACGTGTGCACTGGACACTCTGAGGAAGCTGCCCCAGGGCATCATCATGGACTGGCCCCTCACAGCCACCATTTCCAGCACCGGGCTGTCAACCAGATTGGAGAATGTGTTCCTGAAAGAGTAGGTCAGAAGTTCATGTTTGCGTTTTACAGATGAGATGTCAGCATGCACATCATGTGCAAGAGGTGAGATGGACCCAAGTGAGCAGAAACAACATCAGCTATTCCTGGGAGTTCCATGAAGGTCTGTGGGACAGACAGTGTCTCGAGGTCACTTCACATTAGGAGTAACAGCCCATGGGAAACCACCCACTGGGATCTTCTTCCTTGAACTGAGATCCTCGTGTCCATTCCTCATGATGTAGGATATCTCAGATGAGTGCAGAGCAGGATGACACACCACAGGGCTTAGGTGCCTCCCATTTTTGTGTGTGACTCCAGGAACAAACCTCAGTGGACCAGTGAGATTCATCTCAGCTGCCTTGAACAGGCTCATTGCAAGTGCTCCTGTCTGCTACATCACCCTTGCCCATGATCCTGGGTTGTGCTTTCAAAAGTGACAGCAGAATCAGAGAAGTTCTGAGGTCCTTGGGAAAGGAACACGTCAAACCCATCTTCAAGAGGGGCAGGAAGGAGAATTTGAAGAATTATGGGCTGGTCAGCCTACCTCCATCCCTGGGAAGGAGATAGGCCGCATCTTCCTGCACCAATCTCCAGGCACCTGAAGGACAAGGAAGGGATTGCTGAACCAAAATGAGCAGAAAACCCAGTGAGGAGTCCCCAGAAATGCTCTGAACCCATTCCAGAGCTTTAGACCCCCGGGAAAGAGCTCAGTGACAGTGCAGCCCATCCAGTTGCATCTGTGTCCCTCACTGAGCAGCACAACCAGTGTGGAGTTACTCCACGGTTCACAAGCGACCCAAACTTCTTTAGCCTGTTGAAGTAGAGGCTGAGGAAACATGCTGTTTTTACTGAAATTGAGTTAATTTTCTTCATGCATTTTGAATCTCTCTCCTTCATAGCTAGTACGGTCTTTTGTTTAGATTTACTATGAGAATAATGAGATAACGCTGTTTCTTCCCTGGGATAGAGTTATTTTTTTCTTTTAGCAGCTTTACAGTGTTTGCCATTTGGTATGAAAGGAATGTCAGAACTCACTGATATCTTGGCTGTTGTCAGGGAAACCAAGGACTTCTTTGGCCATCCAGCTGCAGATGCAACTTGGCAGGAGGGGACACAGACAGGACAGCATCTGGATGGACATGCAGGCTGATAAATGAAATATTCCTTATGATTAGTGTCATGCTCAGTGTACAGCTGGAGCCAGCTTTTAGGGCTTGTTGCATCTGTTACTTCGGGTTTTCCAGCTAGTTTTGTTAGTTCCATTCAGAAGTTTCATTCTGTCAGGAGTTTGATGTTAGTTCAGTCTTTTGCCATTCTGCCGTTTTGCAGTTGGCCTTTGGGCCTTTCTGCCTGTTGCCTTTGTGCTCTCTCTTGCTGGGATCGGCTGTTCAGGACCAAGTTGCTTCCTTCTGCAGGACTGGCTGTTCCGTGTGACTGGAGTTACATGAGGGATTGCGCTGAATATATTTTCTTAATTTAATCTATTTCTATTTAATTTACCTTGACTTTGTCAGTGAAACCAAGGACTTCTTTGGAGTCCAGCTGCAGGTGCAAATTGGTAGGAGGGGGCACAGACAGGACAGCACCTTGATTGACATCTAGGTTAATCAATGAGCTATTCTCTACCATTAGCGTCATGTTTGTTATAAAGCTGGAAATGCCTTTTCCAGCTAGTTAGTTTCGGTTTTCCAGCTACATTGGTTAGCTCTGTTGGGAAGTTCCATTCTATTGGAAGTTCAGTTTTATGATGTTTTGCTGTTTTTCAGTTGGCCCTTGGGCCTCTCTGCCTTTTGCACTTTTACTTTGTCTTGCTGGGATCAGCTGTTCAGGACCAGGGTGCTCCCTTCTTTTGGGCTGGCTGTTCAACACAACTGGAGTTACGTGAGGGATTGCACTGAGTATCATATATTTTACTTTATGTATATTTTAGTATAAGTATATTATTAGTAATAGTGTATTATTTTTATTATTTTTATTGTTGTCTTATTTTTTTTTCTAAACCCACAAGTTTCTCCCTTCCCTTTCAGTTCTCTCCCTTATCCCACTTGGGGACTGGGAGGAGGATGTGAGCAGCTCTCATGGTCTTAGTTGGTGGTTGTGTTAAAACCATGGCAAGAAAGAGTAGTAGTAGCTCCAGAAATCTTGAAAATTGTTTTCCAAGATGATGGCACTTTTTTTTTTCTTTTTTTTTTTTTTTTTTTGGAGAGGGAAACAGCATGAGAAAGGAAAACTGTCAGAAACTTCAGCTCTGGAGGTCCAGAGTGGACCTCAGGATAAAGAAATGTCATTGTGAGCACAGTGCTGTGGTCATTCAGAAGGACTCTGGATCAGCCATGACTTTGTGTTTCAAGGAACAGTGGATGGAGATGGAGAGACAGCAGCACAAGTGGGGACACACTGGGGTGAGAACAAGATGGAGAAGTGCATGGGGTGTCTGCAGCCTGTGGAGAAACAGCCACAGGCCTGGAACAATGTAGGATGGACTGTGGTGGAGATGGCCAAAGGTGCTGGCAAGGCTGGATGTCCTTAAAAGACCCAAGGTCTTTGTCCCCTTGGCTATGGCTGATGTCCCTGACAGTGAGGCCTAAGAGGAGACACATTGTTGTCATGGCCATGGCACCCCATTGCCTCCTTGCACCCCCCAGGGAGTGTCACACCATTGTCCTGCACTGGGCATCATCCCCACATCCCCAGGAAGAGCCCTGAGACACACGTGAGGGACAGGATCTCCCTTCCTAGGGGCAGGGGCTCAAGGTTTGACCATCCTCCTTCATCAAACAAATCAAGGGTTTTCTCAGCATCAGAGCTGCTGCACTTTGCCTTTGCCTGATGCAATCACTGCCTCCAATTATCTCTTCTAACGAGTCCCTGGGGAGGCTTTGTCAGAAACAGCCCTCAGTGGGGCCCATTAATGCTTCAAAGTACTTTGGAGTTTGCTTCTGACTTGACTTCTTGAGGAGATTCTTCAGTCTGTCCTTGGTATCTGAGGTTCATGGAGAGCACCCAATACACCATGGGGCTCATTAAAACACAGAAAGCCCTAACGAGCGATGTTTCTTTCTGTAATTTTCTTCAAATCTTCAGGACTTGTAGAACTAACTGGAGAGGTTTCAATGGGACACTTAATGATGAAGATTTCAAAGAAGATTTCATAAGGGAGGGTTTTTTCTTTCAAGGGTATTTTCTGTCATTTTTCAGTGTATAGAAGAAGTGACAGCAGCATTCTGCAATGGACATTGACCCAGAGGGTCTCCTGAAGCCATCTGGACAGGCAGGAGAACAGTCCCTTGAGGCTGGACACTTTATGGACAACCTTGCTCCTCACCCTCCACCCCCAGTCTGCCAGTTCCCTCCTTGGCCACCTGGGACTTGCACCACTTTTCCTCACATCAGACTTCTCCACTGAGCTCTGCAGGTGGATGCTGCAGCTCCTGTACACCAGCTCCCACCTGCTCTCCTGTGTAAACACTACACAATTTCATAAACTAAAACACTTTCCTCAACTGTGTGTGTAAGCTGGATCTAATGAGGTCCACCATCGAAAAGGGACATCCACACAGGAACTGTTCTAGACAGAGACATGGGAAAAGATAGGAATAAACACAAGTAACATGTTGACTACCATGTTAATTAGAGCTCTGAAGAATGGGGCAAGTTTGTAACTCCCTGAAGGTCAAAGCAGAAACCAGAGACTTGAGAGGCAACTGAGTGACCAACGAGCAAGTGGAGGAGGAAACCTGAGAGCACTGGGAAGGGCAAACGTCCAGACAGTCTGCTGGGAAGTTGTCCTTTGACATGGACATTTAATCAGGAGAGGTGGAAACTCCTGAATGATGAGGGAGATGAAATAATAGAGTGTTGGTAGTAGAAGTACAGGGGAAGACCAATATTTCTTCTCCTGCCCTTAGTACACTTCCCCATAATTCACTTTTTGGCTTTTTTAAAAAAAATTTAATACATTAAAAAAAAAACAAACAAAAAAACTTCAATCAAACAAACAAAAAAAACGAACAAAAGAAACGAAAAACCCCATAAAACCAAAGCAAAACCCTCCCCAAACCAACTAAACAACAACAACAACAAACCAAAACCAAAACAAAAAACAACAACAACAACAACAAAGTGCACCTTTGCAGGCAGACATCAGTCAGCAGTTGTCTCACCATAATCAGCCAGTGCCAATTTAGGGGCCCCAGTGTACCCGAGGTGCTGGCCTGGGATTGGCATCTATCACAGAGGACCTGGGGGAGACCAGAGCACCTTGCAATGCAGTGGAGCCTGGGCAGGGGTTCCCAGGGCATCTACACTGGCACCAGGTGTCTGTGTCCCTGTAGCTGAAGACATTTGTGTCCTAAATCCATTCCCAGTTCTGGAAAACTCGTAGCTAATCCTCTTTCCCACTTTTTTTCTCTTCCTGTTTCTCCACTTCCTCTATCGCGTGCCGCTTTATGGGCAAAACAATAAATTTAACACTGTTAGATTGAATTACAACCCCTTGGCCTTTTGGTTGCCTTAATTTTGCACTTCGTCATCAAGGTAAACAAACCATCACGAGTCCATCATCAAATGGACCATGACATTAAATTGGTGTCATGGACAGGGTTCTGAGAATACAGAGGAGTGCAGGTACTGTGTGGTCTGTAACAGGGGAAGAAAGTTTCGCTCCAGCCACACCTGGCCCTGCACCCGATAAGGTGAGAGGTGTCCAGAAAGCAAGGGCGAATTCAGATTTCCTGCACACCGCACACGCCTTGGTGTTGAGCACTCCAAACTTGAGTTGAGGGCTCTGTCTCTGGGATCTCAAAGTGCAAAAATGGGTGTTGCTCTCATGTTGATGAGAATTGTCTGCTAGAGAGAGTGAAGGGGCAATTTTGAGTGTTTGTGTAACTAAGTTGAGCCTTCCCGTAGCAGATTTTTGGCCCCTCTAACCACTCGGGAAAGAGAAAGGTGACACAGCAGTTGCTGTGGGTATGTGTAACTAAGTTGTGCCTTCCCAAAGTGGGTTTGGCCCCTTCATAATAAGAATGACTGAAAAGGCTGATAATCAAGAGTTTTGGTTAGGGAAAGATTGAGGCTCGTTCTACACACTTTTAGCAAAGTATGGAGCTCGACCCTCCATATCTGGAGAAGACTGGGCTTGTAATAATTGGTCTAATTTACAGAGTGTAGTGGACGGAGTGATTTCTCTACAGACTAAGTTTAGATCAGGTAAGAACAAAGCTATGCTCTGTGCTGTCGTAGGAGCCAGCCTAGTAGCAGCGATTGAAGATCGTCTCAGGCGACGTAGTAATGAAAGCAAAATTATAGAATCCCTTGAAAATCTGGTGCAGATTTTGCAAAAGTCAACCTCCAATTTAGAACAACAATTAAAAAATTGTTCACAACAACTAGAAAAAGCGAGGGAAGAAAACGGCTCATTACAAGCTACTCGAAAGGAGGAATGTTTAAAAAACACAGGAGTGCTGAGGGAGCAGGAGCTAGAGGAGAAAGGTATCTGACAAATAAATCAAATTTACTCTCAGAAAGAATTGGAGGAGACGAGAAAACGTTATGAGGAATACCCACACATGAGACCCTTAGTGAAAACAGAATATTTTTATGCAAATGTGGAGGATACTGACCCTCACATTACAACTAAGAAATGCCTTACACTGCCACCGAGCTGGCCAAACTAAAGAAAGAGTATGGGCGCCTCCCTAAAGAACTGAGTACGTGTGGTGCGTATCCCTAACTGGGAGAGACCAAATTCAGTTAAGTGAACAGGAAGCTAATGGTTACTGGGGGCATGAAGTTTTCTTAACAACTGGTGACAGATGTGCCCCATGGTCCCTAACCCAGCGAGCTGCTTATTGGTGTGGAGGGCTAAACTCTTTAGATAGGGGAGAGCCCCTGGCAATCACTGGCACACCTGATCAATTGCTAGAAAGTGCACACAAAGCAGCCTGCTTGCAAATGATACATGAAAGAAAATTGATTCCCGAATGTGATTCCTCAATGATGCTGGCAGTGAGTCCTGACACGATGACAACTGTGAGGCCACTAAGAGCCAAAATTTCCCATTCCTGGACACCTTGGGCCACTCAGGGTAAAATTTCCTGTCCATGGACCCATCAGGGCACCAAGACATAAAATGGCACATCCTTGGACCTCTTGGGCCACTGAGAGCCAGAATGTCCCATGCCAGACCCTGGATATGCCATCCCTGGAGATTTTGAGTTGCGAAGACCCAGGACATCCGTTCTCTGAATGTCCCATCCCTGGAGACGTTTGGCCACCAAGACCAAAATCATCCCATCCCTGGACACTTTGAGACACCCAGGCCAAGTTGTCCCATTCCTACACCCAAGATGTCCCATTCCTGGACACATTGGGGCACCAAGATACAGGATGTCCCACCTCTGGAACTTTTAAGCCACCAAAACCCAAAATGTCCCAACTCTAGCCATCTCGGGCCACTAAGACAAAGATGTCCCATGTCCAGGCATCTTGGGCCACCAAGACCTACAATGTCCCAACCCTTGGACCCCTTAGACCACCCAGGTCAAGATGTCCCATTCATGAACACAAGATGTCCCATCCCTGGATACTTTGTTCCACCAAGACCAGGATGTACCATCTCTAGATATTTTGGGCCAATCAGACCCAAGATGTTCCATCTCTGGACCCCTTAGGCCACCCAGACCAAGATGTCCCATCCCTGGATGCTTCGAGGCCACCAAGACCCAGGATGTCCCATCTCTGGACCCCTTGAGCCACCAAGACCAAGATGTCCCATTCCTGGACCACTTGAGCCAGCCACACCCAGGATATCTCATCCCTAGAAGCCAATTGTCCCATCTCCAGCCCCCTGGGGCTAACAAGAGCCAAAATTTCCCATCCCTGTATCCCCTGGGCTACTTAGAGCAGGATGTCCCATCCCTGAACCCCTTAGGCCACCAAGACCTAGAATGTCCAATCTCTGGATCCAAGATGTCCCATCCCTGGACACTTTGGGGACACCAAGACCCAGAATGTCCCACCTCTAGACCCAAGATGTCCCATTTGCAGCCATCTTGAGCCATCAAGACATTAGATGTCCCAACCCTTGAACCCCTTGGGCCACCAAGAGCAAGAATGTGCCATCCCATACCCCGGATGTCCCATCCCTAGACATTTTGGGCCACCCAGACCAAGATGTGCCATCCCTGGATGCTTCGAGGCCCCCAAGACCCAGGATGTCCCATCTCTGGACCCCTTGGGACACCAAGACCAAGATGTCCCATCTCTGGACCCCTTGGGCCACCAAAACGAAGACGTCCCATTCATGGACCACCTGGGCCACCCAGAACCAGCATGTTTCATCTCTGGACATCGTGAGGCCACCAAGACCCAGGATATCTCATCTTTGGACCAAAATTGTCCCATCTCCAGCCCCTTTGGGCCATCAAGAGTCAAAATTTCCCATCCCAGTATCCCCTAGGCTCATCAGGGCAAGATGGACCCCTTAGGCCATCAAGACGTAAAATGTCCCATCCCTGGACACTTTAGGCCACCAAGAACAAGGTTGTCCCATCTCGGGACCCAAGATGTCCCATCTGCAGCCATCTTGGGCCACCAAGACCTTAAATGTCCCAACCTTTGGAGCCTTTGGACCAACCAGGTCAAGATGTCCCATCCTTGGACACTGTGAGGTCACAAAGACGCAGGATGTCTCATCCCTAGATCCTCTGGGGACACCAAGTCCTAAGATGTCCCATTTCCAGCCCCCTTGGGCCACCAAGGCCAAGATGTGCCATCCCTGGACCCCTTAGGCCACCAAAGACCTATAATGTCCCATCCCTAGATCCTTTGGTCCACTGTGAGCCAGGATGCTCCATCTTAGACCTCCGATGTCCCATCCCTGGAAACTTTGGGCCACCAAGACCAGGATGTACCATCTCCAGTCGTTTTGGTCCACCAAGTCCAAGATGTCCCATCGCTGGTCCCCTTAGGCCACAAACATCTCCTCCAATGTTGTCCCACCTGGGGAATAGAGAACCCAAGACCCCAAACACTTCTCCAACTTTGTCCCACCTCATCTAGAGGGTGGAAAACCCTAAGACCCCAACCATCTCCCTAACTTCACCCCATCTCATATGGAGGATGTTGAACCCCAACCAAGACCCCAAACATCTCTCCAACTTTGTCCCACCTTATCTAGAGGGTGGAGAACACCAAGACACCAAACATCTCCCCCAGCGTTGTCCCACACCACCCAGAGGATGTTGAACCCTAACATCTCACCCAATTTTGTCCCACCTGGAGGATATTGAACCCCAAGACCCCAAACACCTCCCCAACTTCATGTCTTCTTCACCTGGAGGATGTTGAACCCCAACCAAGACCCCTAACATCTTTGCCAACTTTGTCCCACCTCATCTGGAGTGTGGAGAAACCAGGACTCTGAAACACCTCCTGCAGTGTTGTCCCACCTGGGGAATGGAGAATCCAAGACCCAACCATCTCCCCCAACTTCATCTCTCCTCATCTAGTGGGTGGAGAACTCCAAGACCCCCAATATCTCCCGCAGTGTCGTCCCACCTGGAGGATGTTGAACCCCAACCAAGACCCGCAAACACCTCTCCAACTTCATGCCTCTTCCCCTGCAAGGATGGAGAACCCAAGACCTGAACCATCTCCCTCTATGTTGTCCCACTTCACGCTGACGACGTTGAAGCCCAAGACTCCAAGATCTCCCCAACTTTGTCCCACCTGGAGGATGTTGAACCCCAACTGAGACCCCCAAACATCTCCCCAGCTTCATCCAACCTCATCTGGAGGATGGAAAACCCAAGACCCCAACATCTCCCGTCAACTCCTCCTGATTGGTGAGTGGAGGGGGTCAGGCCTGTGGGTGGGGTCTGTGGGCAGGGCCTGCCAGGGGCAGTGGCCACTGCTGGTCTCCCAGGGAAGTTCGTCTGGATCCATTTTGGGGCCACCAGGAAGTTGGTGTCACCCAACAAGATGTGTGAGTGGGTGGAGGGCCCAGCAGGGGAATCTGGTTGGCCGGCATCTACTTGTCCATCATCCATCTGTTCATCTGTCTGTCCCTCGACATGGCCATCCCTCCATCTCCTCATCCCACCACCCATCTGACCCCCATTCTCCATCTCCTGGTGTCTCCACCCTCCTCTGTCCATCCCCATCTTCTCACCCACCTCCTGATCCCTCCATCTCCATCTCCTGGTGTCTCCATCTCCTCGTGTCTCCATCCATCTGTCCATCCCCATCTCCTCACTCACCACCCACCCGAGCCTCCCTCTCTTAGTGTCTCTATATCCTCATCCATCCATCTCCTCACA
This sequence comes from Caloenas nicobarica, assembly GCF_036013445.1. NCBI lineage: Eukaryota > Metazoa > Chordata > Aves > Columbiformes > Columbidae > Caloenas > Caloenas nicobarica. Next base: position 1,136,891 of record NC_088259.1, read on the forward strand.
TCTCCCTCTCCTGGCCCCTCCATCTCACAGAATCACAGAAATCAGAGATTGGAAGGTGTAAGAGTTGGTTCAAAGAACAGTATTTGCCTGAACATCGCCATGAGGGACTTGGAGAACAAATGCCCTGATAGAAAGAATCGGACAATGACTTGGAGAGATGCCTGAGGAAAAGAATTGTGTTGTGCAGGTCTCTCTGACCTGGGGGCTACAGGTAACAATAGCTGCTGTATGGATTTCACCTGCTGCCTCAGCCAAACTCGCCCCCACCTCCTACCTGCAACTAAGGCCAATTAAGAAGAGCATGCACAGAGGATTGACGAAGGTCTTGAGGTCACCCAACAGACCAGTAAGAGACCCCTGAATTGAGGTGACGCAGGAGCAGACGGGTTCTGGCAAGCGAAGCAGGGACTCTTTGGGCCTGTGCAGTTCAGCCTGCATTGCAAAACCAAGGCAGTGATTGGCCTCAATCCATGGGAGCGAGCGGGGTTGAAGAAGCATAAAAGATGATGCCCAGCTGGACATAGCTGAGATCTCCCTACGAAAGGATCACGGATCATGACGGAGGACCAGCAGGATGCTGTACAGGGCCTGAGACCATAGCGATGCCTTTGGAACTTGTGGTGGTAGCCAACTCTTTTTTTCCCCTTCCTTTTCTTTCCTTTTTCTCCTCTCTCTCTATCGCGTGCCACTTTACGGGCAAAATAATAAAGTAAAACTGTTTGATTGAATTATAACTCCTTGGCATTTTGGTTGCCTTAATTTTGCGCTTCGAGATCAAGATAAATGAACCATCACAAGTCCATCACCGAATGGACCATGGCACCTTCCTGGCCACAAGGGCCCAGTGCTGGCTCATGGTCATCCTGCTGTCCCCCAGGACTCTCAGGTCCCTTTCTCCTACACTGCTCTCCAACAGGTTGTTCCCCAACTTATACTGGAACCTGGGGTTGTTCCTACCCAGGTGCAAGACTCTACACTTGCCCTTGTTATATTTCATTAAATTTTTCCCCGCCCAAGTCTCCAGCCTGTCCAGGTCTCCAGCCTTCTGGTGTGTCAGCCACTCCTCCCAGCTTGGTGTCATCAGCAAACCTGCTGATAGTACACTCAATTCCCTCATCCAAGTCGTTGATGAATATTTTGAATAATACTGGTCCCAGTACTGACCCCTGAGGGACTCCACTAGGTACAGACCTCTAACTGGATTCTGCTCCACTGATCATGACTCTCTGGCTTCTCTCCTTCAGCCAGTTCGCAGTCCACCTCACTACCCAATCATCCAGACCACACTTCCTCAGTGAGGATGCTGTGGGAGACGGTGTCAAATGCTTTACTGAAGTCAAGGTAGACCACATCCACTGCTTTGCCATCATCTAGCCACCTTGTTATGCCCTCATAAAAGTCTATGAGGTTGATCAAGCACGAGTTCCCCTTGGTGAAGCCCTGTTGACTGCCCCTAATGACCCTCTTCTCCTTGATATGCCTTGAGATGGCACCAAGGAGAAGTTGTTCCATCACCTTCCCAGGGATGGAGGTGAGGCTGACCGGTCTAGAGTTACCCGGGTCCTCCTTCTTACCCTTTTTGAAGACCGGAGTGACATTTGCTTTCCTCCAGTCCTCAGGCACCTCTCCCACTTCCCAAGACTTAGCAAAGATGATGGAGAGTGGCCTAGCACTCTTTCTAGTAGCTGTGGCTTGGATTTAGTATGAGAAGAATGTTGATAATACACTGGTGTTTTGGTTGTTACGAGATATTAAAAGTCTTTTCATCTTCCCATAATCTGCCAGATGCAGAAGAATTTGGGAGGGAGCAAAGGTGACCCAAGCTTTATATAAAACAAAGTTGTACAGGGGTCAAATACCAGTGCTTGGAAATGATCAGTGTTGTGGGCAGTAAGTGATTTCATTGTGCATCACTTTTTTGTATAGTCTATTATTATTATTATTATTGCTATTATTATTATTATCATTGTTTTCTCTTCCTGTGCTCTTCTAATAAACTGTTCTTATCTCAATCCATGAGGTTTTTTTCTTTCCCCTATGTCTCCCCCATCTCACTTGGGGAGGTGGAGTGAGTGAGTGAGTGAGCGATTGTGTGGTCCCAGTTGCTGGCTGGGATTAAACCACAGCAGTCCTCTTTGGTGCACAACATGGTGCAAGAAAAATTTGAGATAACAACAGATTAAGCAGAGCATATTAAAGGATTTCTATCTTTTAAGAGATGTGGGTCACAATATCAATTAATCTGTTCTTGATATTCATTTATTTGATCTGATCTCTGCTCCTGTTTTTGCGGTACAAGTTAAAGATGGGTGCTGGAGTTCACACATCACTGTGCTCTGCAATGATTAGTGGTGTTTTGCCTGGGAAATTTGTTATTAGAACACTGACCTTGAGTTTAATCTGATATTTCAGCTTTATAATGAAGACATTAGTGTTCTTTGGCCACTATCATGTGGAGACAACTATAATTACACCTCTTCTTCCAACAGTGTTTTTATGGAGGAAATACAGAATGGCACCTTTTCTACCTTCTTCTATGATGTTTCCTCCTTCATCACAATAACTTATCATTACCGTGAACAGCCTTTGGTAGTTAAAATACTTCTATTAGTATCTCTTGAGAGTATTGTTTCTGTTTTGTCAAAGATTAGCAAGCAATTTAAGAATATCATCCAGATATCTGCCCCAAGGCTGAGTGGCAGAGTGTGTGGAATAGCATCAGCAAATGCCTAGGACCATGTCTGCCTCAAGTGTTTTGGAACTTGACCCTTGAACAAGGGTAGAATCCTGAAAAATAGTAGGATATTCAGAAGATGTGTGGTGTCACCCTAGCAATTCCAGGGAGACACAGATCACTGCAGTGTGCTGGGGCCTGGCCCATGTCTACCGAGCCCTGTTCAATGCTGTTCAGTACCCCCGAGGGGAAGAGAAAGTCTCTGGATCTGAAGACAGCACAACCACCACTATGGCTACTCCTACCCTCACAATGGGCACTGATGCTACTCAGTCCCCAGCAACAAGCACTGCAGCTACTCAAACCCTGGTGACAGGCACTGCAGATGGGCCAGAGGACAAACCCATGCCAGTATCGGTGCCACCTATACGAAAGAAGAAAGTTTAGAAGCAGAAGTCAGCTCATTTACTAAGAGATGATGAAAAAGCAGGGCCATCATGAGAAGGGGAGGAGGAAGAAGATGAGATGGCAGCCTCCTGATTCCTATCCCTGAATGAGCTGTGAGACAAGCAAAAATATTTTGGGCATTGTCCAGACAAGCACACTGTCGCTTGGTTGCTCCAGTGCTGGGATAATGGGGCCAAAATCTTGAATTGGCGGACAGGGAAGCCAAGCAGCTGAGATCCCTTTCTGCGAAAGGAGGTATTGACAAAGTAATTGCAAAAGGGGCACAAGCCCTCAGCCTCTGGAGGCAACTCCTGTCAGGCATAAAGGAAAAGTATTGCTTCAAGGAAGATTTTACATGTAATCCAGGGAAGAGGAATACCATGGAGAGAGGAATCCAGTGCCAGAGGGACCTGGCCATGCTAGAGGTGACTTATAGTAACCTGGACAACACACAGTTACCAGAAGTTCCATATGAAGTCCAGCGCACTTGACCCATGTGGCAGAAAGTTGTACGGGGCAAACCTTTCACAAACCCATTTTGACTGGGCCTGATCATATGGTTCTCTTGTAAGTGCTGTGTGATGTTACTCAAGATCATCTGCTCGATGACCTTACCCTGCACTGAAATCAGACTGACAGATCTGTAGTTCCCCAGATCCTCCTTCCTGCCATTCCTGTAGATGGGCATCACGTTTGGCAACTGCAGAAAAGCTGTAACAACCAGGTGCAAACTTCAGTGGAGAATCTGATGTAAAGAAAAGTGATGTAACTCCCAGGGGGAGTTTGCTTGCTTTGCTTTCTGAAGCAGAAAGGAGAAGCCATGACCTCCAGGCATTGGGAAGGGGGATCCTGTCCCTCACACACAGCTCAGGGCTCTTCCTGGGACTGTGGGATGTGGGTGTGCAAGGCCGAGGGAAGGACAACACTGGTACAACAACTTCCAGCTTCCCCATGGGGCTGCAAGGAGGAAATGAGGCCCCAGTGCCATGAGCACAACATGTCTTCTCCTAAGCCTCAGTGGCAGAGACAACTGCCATGGCCAAGGGGACAGAGACCTGGGTTCTGTTGGTGCCTTCCAGCATCACCAGCGCCCTTTGCCATCTCCATCACAGGCTGTTCTACACGGTCCTACACTTGCCCCTCTTTCCCTGCAGGCTGTAGACACCCATCTCGCTTCCCCACCTGCTCTCACCCCAGCATTTCTGTCCCTTCACTGATGTGTCTGCACCCTCACTGGCTGTTCTTTGGGACACAAACCATGGGCTGATCCAGCTCCCTCTGGGTGACCTCTTGCACCACAGCACTGCCCTTCTAGTGACATTTCTTCCTCCCGATATCCTGTCCTCACCTTTCAAGTTGCACTTTGTGACTTTTTTTTTCCTCTCTCCTGCTTTTTCGCTCCACCAAGGAAAGGTCGACCATCCCAGAAAATGCTCTTCATGCAGGGAACCCAACCCGTTAGGCTTCTTGTGGTCTTTTACTTGACCAGAGAGAAGTAACCTCACCATGATCTTCTAAATCCCACGACTGCTGCTGGCCTTTCGGCTTCTCTGACAGACATGACCATGTACCTGCTGCTGTCCTGTCATGTTCTCAAGCAGAGTGGACATGACAACGCTCTCCAAGGCCTCTTCCTGGATAGGGCTTGTGGGTACTTAGGCAGAGGTTCTTTCCCAGCCATGTCCCTGATGCTGGGCTGTCACCTCCAGAGGGAGAACTGACATCTCTGTCCCCTTCACAGCCACACGCTTCCGACTGGATTATGAGTGTCTGAGACACAACTGACCTCAAAACACCGTACACCTCCATCACTTGCCTTATGGCCCAGGACCTGACCAGGTAAAAGTATGCTTGCTTTATGAATTTGATGAAATCTATTTCCTACTAATGGAGAATGAGAGAATGGAGAAACATTCTTCACAGGAAGTGCTGTATTTATGTTGACACATTTTAAATCTCCTACTCTGCCTGTTTATTTTTTTTTTCTTCTTCACACATATGTTCATTTTACCAAAACCTCTCCAAGATAAAGATTCATTGAATCATAGGATAACTCACATTTGAAGAGAGCCCTGAACATCATCTTGTATGACTATCCTGTCAGGGTCAACCAGGTGAGGTTATTCAAGCCCTCTGCCCAGCTTTGCACCATCCTCAAAAGAGCTGCTAGTGCACTCGTCACGTCATACAGGGGGAGAATAAAGACATTCAACAGTGTTTGCCCAATGCTGGTCACTGAGGGATGTCACCAGTAACCGGTTGCACAGAAATATTTGTACCTTTTATGACATTTGTGCTTGATCATTCAGCCAAGTTTCCACCCAACATCCATTTCTTCATCCCAGACAGCACCAATCTGGCTATAAGGACACCACGGGAGACCATATCTCAGGCCTTGCAAAATTCCATGTACACGACATACCCTGCTTTCTCCTGTGCATTTTGTTTCAGCAATCCCTTCCTTGTCCTTCAAGTGCTGGGAAATGGCTACAGGAGGACATGACCAATTCCCTTCCCAGGGACAGAGGCAGGCTGACCACCCTGCAGTTCTCCCAGTTCTTGTTCCTGCCCTTCTTGAAGAAGGCTTTGATGTCTGCCTTTTGCAAGGACCCCACAACCTGTCTGGTGGCTCTGTGCTTTCAGAGTACAACCCAGAATCACGGGCATGGCTGATGTAGCAAACAGGAGCACTTGCAATGAGCCTGTCTAAGGCAGCTGAGATGAATCTGACTGCGCCTATGGGGTTTGTTCCTGGAGTCACACACAGAAATGTCAGAGTTCTGTCAGGTGTCCACATCTGAGCTGGCCTCATGGACTCCTTATGTACCCAGGGATGCTCAGAGACAGATCCTTCCCCTTCTACACACAGAGGTAGGAGTCACAGTGTCTCTCTGACATCCTGTTGCCACTCCCAAAGGATGGGAGGCACCTCAGACCTGTGGTGTGTCATCCTGCTCTGTACTCATCTGAGATGTCCCACGTCATGAGGAATGGACATAGGGACCTCAGTTCAAGGATATCTCAGTGCTGCATTCAGGCGATTTCCCATGGGGTGTTCCTCCCAACATCAAGTGACTTCAAGACCTTTTCTGTGCCACAGGCCTCCATGGAATCCCAAGGAATAGTTGATGGTGTTTGTGCTCACTCGCGTTCATGTCACCTCACGTACATGATGTGAGTGCTTACATCTCATCTGTACAATACAAACTCGCACTGCTGAACTACTCATTCAGTGTCCATCCATGGAGGGAAGAACAAACTCTGTGAGCTGGGGCGGGAGGCCAGGGCTGCAAATGGTGGTTGTGAGGGGCCAGTCCATGGTGGTTGACCTGAGGATGCTTCTGAAGAGGAGTCCAGTGCATACGGGCATAGCCCAGACCCTGCTCTGCTGGTCCTGCAGGTCTCTGGCAGGAGGCCTGGCTGTGAGAGGACACTGCTGTATGCTCAGCCCTGCACACAAACATTGTTTATCTCTACACTGCTGTTTCAACCCGCAGACTGCTTTCTTTTGCATGTTCTTGAGAGAAACTCAAGGAAGACCAAAGGCTTCAGGCCCTGCCCATAGGAGATCACTTTTCTTTACAGAAGAACTGTTATAGAGGCCAGCTCTGTCACAGAAGTGCCCATTGCCTGTCCCTGCCTGCGCTCACAGGACTGACACACAGCAGGATGGTGACCAAGCTGCCAGAGCACTCAGGCCTTGCACCAACACAAGGGATCACAGAATCACAGAATCACAGAATGTTAGGGATTGGAAGGGACCTCGAAAGATCATCTAGTCCAATCCCCCTGCCAGAGCAGGAACACCCAGGTGAGGTTACACAGGAAGGCGTCCAGGAGGGTTTTGAATGTCTCCAGAGAAGGAGAATCCACAACCTCCCTGGGCAGCCTGTTCCAGTGTTCCGTCACCCTCAATGAGAAGAAGTTTCTTCTCAAATTTAAGTGGAACCTCTTGTGTTCCAGCTTGAACCCATTACCCCTTGTCTTACTGTTGGTTGTCACTGAGAAGAGCCTGGCTCCATCCTCGTGACACCCACCCTTTATATATTTATAAACATTGATGAGGTCACCCCTCAGTCTCCTCTTCTCCAAGCTAAAGAGACCCAGCTCCCTCAGCCTTTCCTCATAATGGAGATGCTCCACTCCCTTAATCATCTTTGTGGCCCTGCGCTGGACTCTCTCCAGCAGTTCCCTGTCCTTCTTGAACTGAGGGGCCCAGAACTGGACACAATATTCCAGATGAGGTCTCACCAGGGCAGAGTAGAGGGGAAGGAGAACCTCTCTCGACCTACTAACCACCCCGCTTCTAATACACCCCAGGATGCCATTGGCCTTCCTGGCCACAAGGGCACAGTGCTGGCTCATGGTCATCCTGCTGTCCACCAGGACCCCCAGGTCCCTTTCCCCTACACTGCTCTCTAATAGGTCATTCCCCAACCTATACTGGAACCTGGGGTTGTTCCTGCCCAGATGCAAGACTCTACATTTTCCCTTGTTATATTTCATTAAATTTTTCCCCGCCCAGCTCTCTAGCCTGTTCAGATCTCGCTGGATGGCAGCACAGCCCTCTGGCGTGTCAGCCACTCCTCCCAGCTTGGTGTCATCAGCAAACTTGCTGATAGTACACTCAATTCCCTCATCCAAGTCATTGATGAATATATTGAATAGTATTGGTCCCAGAACTGACCCTTGAGGCACTCCATTGATCACGACTCTCTGGCTTCTCTCCTTCAGCCAGTTTGCAGTCCACCTCACTACCCAATCACCCAGTCCACACTTCCTCAGTTTTGCCGTGAGGATGCTGTGGGAGATGGTGTCAAATGCTTTGCTGAAGTCAAGGTAGATCACATCCACTGCTCTGCCATCGTCAATCCACCTTGTTACGTCTTCATAAAAGGCTATGAGGTTGGTCAAACACGACTTCCCCTTGGTGAAGCCATGTTGACTGTCCCTGATGACCCTCTTATCCTTGATATGTCTTAAGATGGCACCAAGGATAAGGTGTTCCATCACTTTCCCAGGGATGGAGGTGAGGCTGACCGGTCTATAGTTGCCCGGGTCCTCCTTCTTGCCCTTTTTGAAGACCAGAGTGACATTTGCTTTCCTCCAGTCCTCAGGCACCTCTCCCGTTTCCCAAGACTTGGCAAAGATGATGGAGAGCGGTCCAGCAATGACTTCAGCCAGCTCCCTCAGCACCCGAGGGTGCATCCCATCTGGATCCATGGATTTATGGATGTCCAGATTGCTTAACTGGTCCCTAACCCAGTCCTCATCAACTGAGGCAAACTCCTCCATAGTCCTCACTTCCTCTGTGGCCTCAGGGGTACGGGGCTCCTCAGGACAGCCTCCGGCAGAGTAGACAGAGACAAAGAAGGCATTCAGTAATTCTGCCTTCTCTGTATCTTCTGTCACCAGGGCACCCACCCCGTTCATCAGTGGGCCTACATTGCCTCTGGTGTTAGTTTTATCTGCCATGTATTTGAAGAAGCTCTTCCTGTTGTCCTTGACCCCTCTCGCCACATTTAACTCTAAGGAGGCCTTAGCTTTCCTTGTTGCCTCCCTACATCCTCTGACAACAGCCTTATATTCTTCCCAAGTGGCCAGCCCCTCCTTCCATGATTTGTAAACCCTCCTCTTCCACTTGAGTTTGCCCAGCAGTTCCCTGTTTAACCACGCAGGTCTCCTGGCTCCCCTCCTTGACTTCCTGCGCGTCGGGATGCACTGATCTTGAGCTTGGTAGAAGCAGTCCCTGAATGTTAACCAACTATCTTGGGCCCCTTTACCTTCAAGCAGCCTTGCCCACGGGATTTCCTCCAGCAATTGTTTGAAAAGGCCAAAGTTGGCCCTGCTGAAGTCCAGGGTTGCAATTCTGCTCAGTATTCTGCTCCCACCACAGGAGATTCTGAACTCCACCATCTCATGGTCACTGCAACCAAGGCAGCCCCCCACCTTTACTGCTTCACCCAGCCCCTCCTTGTTAGCAAGGACGAGATCCAGCAGCGCTCCTCTCCTAGTTGGCTCCTCCACCATTTGCATCAGAAAGTTATCGTCAATGCACTGGAGGAACCTCCTAGACTGAGGCTGGCTGGCTGAGTAGTCCTTCCAGCAAACATCAGGGTAGTTAAAATCCCCCATAACAACCAGAGCCTGTGACTGTGACGCCACGCACAGCTGCCCGTAGAAGGCCTCATCAACATCCTCACTCTGATCTGGTGGCCTGTAATAGACACCCACAACAGTGTCACCCCTGCCAGCCTGCCCCTTAATTCTCACCCACAGACTCTCAACTTGCTCCTCAACCGCACCTGGACAGTACTCTATACATTGTAGTTGCTCTCTCACATAAAGAGCAACTCCACCACCATGCTTGGCCGGCCTGTCTTTCCTGAAAAGGACATAGCCATCCATGACCACATTCCAGTCATGTGAGGTGTCCCACCATGTCTCTGTTGAGAAGGAGAGTGTAGGAGTGGAACAAGAACAGCTCTGGAAGGCCAAGCGCTGGTGCTCCCTGGCAGTGCTGCCACGATGGACTCTTTTCCCCTCCTCCCATGCACACAGGAACTGTCCCTGCAGCTCCAAAGGGCCTTGCAGGAAGGACATAGTGAAAATCAAGTCACTACAGGACCTTTTATTTTGTTTAAATACACACAGATCATGTCTCCTCATTTACACAGCCAGTGGTTATAAAAGAAGAGCAGACAGTGAATTAGAAAGGGAATAACAACGTTATCACCAAAAAAAGACAACTAATAACAACAAAAAATCCAGATTACAGGGAGGGCCTTTAATTAGTTACATCAAAACTCCTATGCAGAAACAGAAGGGCAGTTTATTGCTTCAGAAAACATTAAGATATGAGTTTCCTCAGAGCATCCTTGAGCTCCTGATTCCTCATGCTGTAGATGAGGGGGTTCACTGCTGGACGCACCACTGAGTACAGAACAGACACCACCAGGTCCAGGAAAGGAGAGGAGATGGAGGGGGGCTTCAGGTGGGAAAACATGGCAGTGCTGACAAACAGGGAGACCACGGCCAGTTGAGGGAGACACATGGAAAAGGCTTTGTGCCGTCCCTGAACAGAGAGGATCCTCAGCACAGCCCTTAAGATCTGCACATAGGAGAAAAGAATGAAAATAAAACACCCAAATACTACTAAGAGACTAACCACAAGAAGCCCAAGTTCCCTGAGGTAGGAGTTTGAGCAGGAGAGCTTGGGGATCTGGGGGATTTCACAGAAGAACTGGTCCAGGGCACTGCCCTTGCACAGTGGCAGTGAAAATGTATTGGCCATGTGTATCAGACCATTGAGAAACCCACCTGCTGCCATGTGGACACAAGCTCTGCTGCCCAGGAGGGTCCTGTAGTGCAGGGGTTTGCAGATGGCAATGTAGCAGTCATAGGACATGATGGTGAGAAGGAAGTATTCTGCACCAAACAAGAAACATACAAAGACGACCTGGGCAGCACATCCTGCATAGGAAATGACCCTGGTATCCCACACTGAGTTGGCCGTGGATTTGGGGACAGTGATGGAGATGGAGCCCAGGTCGAGGAGGGTGAGGTTGAGCAGGAAGAAGTACATGGGGGTGTGGAGGTGCTGGTCACAGGCTATGGAGATGATGATGAGGTTGTTGCCCAGGAGGGCAGCCAGGTAGATGCCCAGGAAGAGCCAGAAGTGCAAGAGCTGCAGCTCCCGTGTGTCTGTGAATGGCAGGAGGAGGAACTTGGTGATGGAGCTGCTGTTGGACATTTGCTCTGCCTGTGAACATGGGGACCTGTCATAGGAGGAAAAGATAGCGACAAGTTAAGGGAGATTTCTCTGAGCAAAATCAAATCAATTTCTCATACACCCTCCCCTGCTCCACACCCCCTTGTCCTTTTCCAGACCTTCCTTCAGCTCCGTGGCTGAGCCCTGAGTGGTGCTGGCTGGAGGTGCAGTGAGGAGCAGCGCCTGTGCCCGCTGGCTGCCCAGGAGTCAGCCCTGCTCTGCAGCAGGGGGTCATGGGAACGGGGGGGCAGGGGACAGACCTGAGGTTCAAAGTTGTCATCTGAAACTGCTGCTAGTGAAGAAGGATCTGTCAGCACCTGCACAGTGACAGAGAATGAAACAGGATGGTAAAGTGAAATTTGAAAGGTTTGGGTTTTTTACACCTTCATAGAATCACAGAATGTTAGGGATTGGAAGGGACCTCGAAAGATCATCTAATCCAATCCTTCAACTCCCCTGGAGAGTCTTCTTTGGTGTCAGAAACCCTCAGTATTTCTGCTCTACTCAAGGAGAACAGAGTGAGTACTGTGAGGCAAGAGGAGACCTGTGGATCAGTGCAGAGTGAGGGCAGCTGGTCTGTTCCTCTGTCTTGCTCCCAGCTGCCCTGGGCTGGCATCTTTCTATGATAGAGGGTGATCACACTGCCATGTTACCCTGAAAAGCCACCAGGCACTGCTGAGAGCAGAGGTTTGCAGGTTGGAAAAAAGGACAGATCAGACTAAGGCTGACGGGTTCAGCAGATGTGATGCTGCTGCTGTCCACAGGCAGAGGAGTGGCTGAAGGGATGTTACAAGGCTTCTGGCAGATGTGCTGATCACTCAGAGTCGCAGTTCAGGAGTCTCAGTGACTTGTTAAAACTGGAGAGCTCCTTTTGCATTTATCCTTCCTCGACCCCCCACCCTCCAAGTCTCGGAATAGGAAACTGAAAGGACAGACTCAGGAAACCTCCTTATCTTTATAGTAATACCTGTATGGATCTTCTCCTTGAAACCTCCTATTGGAAGCAGTCTGGAGTGAGCTGGAGCTGTGAGCTGCCCTGACCCACGGAGAACTCAGCAGCAGAAGGACCCTGCCCTGCCGGGGGTCGCTCCTTCCACCCACAGCTTCTCCCCTCAGTGTTGTTGGATCTCCCCGGGCAGGCTAGGTGCTGACCCTGGCAAGCAGCAGAGTCCCTGCCACGGCACAGCCCTGAGGTGCAGGGACCCTGCTCTGCAGGACAGCCCTGGGCAGCCCTGGGTGCTCACCCGGCTTCACACCCTGCAGCTGGGAGAAGGCAGCTGCCGTGCCCTGTCCACACAGGGAATCCCTGCTGAGGAGCAGATCCTTCTCCTCCACACCAGCCATGGGATGTGCCAGCTCTGGGAGTTAATTACAGGATCCTCCTCTGCACCACCCTGCACCCAGAGACTTACTGTGTTAAGGACTGTGAAGATTTCCCTTAGAGTGATCTCTCAGCATCCTCCCACCCCAGACTGTGCTTCCCCTCTCTCTGCCTGGCTTCTCTCTTCTCAGCACTGCAGGCAGAGCCCTCAGCACTGCTGTGCTTTGCAGAGGAACTGCTCCTGGACAGAGCTGTCTCTGTGCAGTGCTACCGCTTGCCATGAGCTCCCTCTGTCCCAGGAGCCCAGCCCAGCTCAGCAGCACAGGAGCAGCCCATGATGTCCCTTCCTCTGTCCCCTCTGGGCTCCCTCGAGCTGTCCCTGGGGCTCCAAGGGTACATCCTTTGAGACAACGTGAAGTAATCAGTGATGTTGATTCTCGCTCCTCTGCACAGACACTTCTTGCCAGCATTGTACTATTCCTATTAGAAAATGGTATGAAAATCATCTCCTCTTGTTCCATCATTAGACAGGACACCAGAAAGGTTACAGCAAAGGACCAAATTCCTCCAAGCTGGGAGAGGAATATCTTCAGTTGAATGAATTTAGACATTTTATTCTGGTTTTATACTCCTAGGTCTAAAGAGACATTCAGCAATCTTTGACCATCACATGTCTGTGCTCTGAAGCAAAGCCTTTGCACACATGGGCTCTTGGACACTTGGTACCAGGTTTCCTTGTGGCAGGTCAGAGGTTTCCTGGTGCCACAGCTGGGGTGGTTCAGCCCAGACGTGAGGCAATGTCCTCAGCCAGGGACCTGACTGGGTGAGCTGGAGCTGTCAGTGTTGCAGACAGAGCTGTGACACGGATGGAATAAACTGCCAAGGCAGGGTGGCAGAAGTTAGTTCATCTGGTCTTCAAGGACAGCAGCCTCCAAGCACAGCAACGGTCCAGAGCAAAACTCAGTCTAGACCTGTAAGGCAATTCAAGGGCCCCATAATGAGCTGTTAGAGCCTCAGGAACAGTTAAAGGAGAAACAAAGATGCTGTGTTGCTACTGATGAATTTAATAACGGAAAGAAGTGATATTCTCTGTGTCTCTTGTTCTCCATCTTCACTAGCAAGGTCTCTCAGGCCTCTGTGACTGGAGGCAGAACAACCAGCGGTGGATGCGGATCAAGTCAGGGGTCACTGGAACTAACACAATCCTTTCTAGTCTATGGGACAGGAGGGGCAGCATCCCAGGAGCTGAGACAGCAGGATGATGTCACAGTGAGGCCACTCTCCACCATCTATGGAAGCTCATGGAGACCGGGGGGACTTCCTCACCACTGGCGGCTCTCACACATTGTGTGCACTTTTCAAAAATGGCCAATGGATGAGCAGGGGAACTAAGGGCTGTGCCCCAGAACATGTCCACTGGGACCCCATTTCTGGGTGTCTGGAAGAGAAGGTGACGGGGTTTGCCCAGGGCAGGTTATGCCTGTCCATCCTCTTTGCTTTCTGTGAGGAAAGGACAGGGTTGTGGACATGGGGAGAGCAGTGGTGTTCTGTTACCTGGAAGTCAGCAAGGCATCCAGCATCATCCTCCACAATATTCTTGTGTCCAAGGTAGGATATTATGGTCTGCATCAGTGTATGAGTAGATGGGTAAAAACCAAGATGGATGGTTAGGCTTAGAAGGACAGTAGATAAAAGGAGAAACTTTCCAATCATGAGGACAGTCAAGCACTGGAAGCTGTTTCCCAGGAGTGCGCACTTACGGTGTCCCAGAAAGTGTCCAAGATGTGTTTGTATAAAGCCCTGAGTAATCTGGTCTGACCCTGCTTTGAGCAGGAGGTTGTTCAATACACCTCCCGAGGTCTCATCCAGCTTGAACGATGCTGTCCTTCCTTACCCTTCATGTTTTCAAAATAGACTAAACTCTCAGGTTTTCCCTGACAACAGAAATAATTCACATGACGTGCAGGGCTGCTTTACAAGTAACCCTAAACAGCCCTGACCACAACTTTTGCATCCCTTTTCATTTGCCCCAACCCAAGTTCTTCTTTTTTGCTGTCCTAACACCGTTCCAGAAAGAACAGGCCACCTTGTTTATCCTATCAGAGCAGGTTGCTCAACAGGTGTCAGCATCCATGTAGAGAGTCTGCACATCAGCCAGGCAGCAAAGCCATCGTTACAGAAATGGAGATGAGGCTCTTGACCAGCTCCTTGCACCCAGCAATTGGCATTCCTGAGATTCCTTGGAACACTGGAAGAGCAGAGCATGTGATTCCTCGTTGGGTATCCTGGCTTGTCTCCTGACCCATGTGGGGCTTCAGGCTGTGAAGAGAATCAAAACCAACTTTTCATTTTACATGGCGTCAAACAGGGTGGATAAAGGGAGCTCAGAACTCCAGTCTCTGCTGCACTATAAGGCTTGATACCTTATCCATAAGTACATATCTAAGTGGTTCAGATAAAGCATGGTCTTGCAAAAGTCACCCTTTGTGTCCCCTGGTGCATGGACATTGCTCATGTGCCTCTCCAGAGAGTGGCAGAGGCTGCATCACTTTCTCAGGAGAAACTCCTTGCTGGAAAAATACAGCTAATGGGGTGGCTCAACAAGGTTTTTTTGCATTTCACTGGGTATCGGATTTGATATATTTGGTGCTTTCCTGTGATCACTCCTTCTGCACAGATGATCACAGAAAGACAACCGTTTTGTAAGAGTTGGTTACAAAGGTCCTGTCATGAACAAGAGAGCTCACCATGAGCTCTAGAGGGAGTGAGGAAGTTTATAACAAGCACCAGGAAAAACCAAGAAGCTCAAGGCCTCTTCTGAAGAGTGAGAGGCCCTGAGCAGCAGTGACCGGCCATGTGTGGCGTGGGAGGGTCAGGGGATGTGAGGTAGAAAAGGGTGATGGCTGATGACTTCAGCAAATCCTTACAACTATGTCTGAGCCTGCAAGTGGAATGTGGTTGATGTCTGTGGGTGGAGGGGGAATAGGAGGAAGATTTTGGGGGGGTTATGGAAAGAAGGCAGGCTTCTCTTGGACTAATCATATATGGCAGTGACATTTGCATGCTGTGGGCATGGCTGTGCCTGGGAGATGGGGAATGGCTGCTGCTGGAGGTGGCTGTGCTCAGTCATGGCCCATGAGCTGACCTGCTCTGCTCCTCTCTTACACTCCCCACGCTTGGATGGTCCTCAGGAATCACCCATGAGCCTGGAGGAAGCACCAGTGTCCTGGAGTGTTGGCCCATTACTGGAGGACAAGAGTGAAAGGTCTGAGAGACACATGGGAGTGCAGGAAGAGAGTCGTCTGTGCGTAGCAGTAAGTATGTTAAAGAAGAAGACCTGAAGAGCATGGGCTGGTCATGCTAATGTGGAATAGATTGATTTTTCTTTTTTATTTTCGGGCAGCAGAAGAAGGAACATGTGCATTTCAGTGCTGGGGCATGGATCCAAATTGAGGATTCAAGCAAGTTGGGGACTAGGAGAGCTCAGGTGATCGGTGACCATTGCCAGGTCTATGAAAGAAGCTGCATGGGTTTGGGAGACCTCACAGGCATTGCCAAATCCTCAGAAAACCAGAGCCTTGTGGTAACAGTAACAGCACTTGGCAACAAACCCACACCCAGAACACAAATACCCTTCCAGTGACCACAGGCAGAGCCTTGAGAAACATTTGACTGAAAGGGTCTCCTTTGCCAGGCCCTGGGGGTCAGGGGTTGGCCATTCTGATGATAAACAAACATGAAGGGCTGACATGGCACCAGAGCCACCTCCACATTGCCTTTACCACCTCTGACCATTGTCTCCAGGCTTTTCCTTCAGCAGCCTCCAGGGACAGGGAATGCTTGTGTCAGCGATGGCCCTTCGTGGGGTCCCAAACACCCTCAGAAACTGGGGGTTTGTTTCTGCCTTTCACTTCATTAGAGGTTTGTTCATTCTTTCAGTAGCTGCAGCTCAGGACCATGGCAGCAGAGGGCTCATTAACATCAAAAATGCGCTTACAAGCCAAGGCTCTCTGCAGCACTTGCCTAAAGGCTTCAAGTCTGGTGTGCATGATTAGAGACATTTCAGAACTGTAGCCAAACAGTGAGCATTTCCATAATAAATAGGAATAAAGCCAAATTTCTTCTATTTCCGTCCCCCTCCCAATGCCCTCATTGCCAGAACAGCTGGTATCCACAGTCTCCAATAAATATTGATCTAGAGAATCTCCTGATGAAGAATGAGTGTTTCAGAGAAGTGGGTGCCTGACGCACCACTTGAGCGAGGAGACAGGCCAGGACACCTCAAGAGGAGTCACACTCCTCTGGACAAAAAGGTGGGTGTTCCTGGGAATCTCATATGCCACAGCACAGCAACACTTGTGTTCAGGGAGCTGATCAAGTGACCCATCTCCTTTTCTGTAATGGTGTCTGAGTTTGCTCAGGTAACCCCTGACTTGAGCCCCATCCACTCCTGGGTGTTCTTCAGACTCCTGCCTTCAGGAACAAAGTCCCAGGAGACCTTGCTGGTGGAGATGGAGGCAAAGAAGCCATGAAGTACCTCAGTCCTGTCTGATTCTACTCTTATGAAGTTCAGCAGCAGGCCCACGTTAGCCTTGTCTATTCTTTTACTGTAAGGAAGCTGTGTCAGCTGTGTCAGCCTCAGGGTCTGCTGCCAACCTGCCTTCAAATAATCTCTTCCCATTGCCCAGAAGTCACTGCGAGTGTTGCTGTTCTCCTTTGGGCAGCGTGGTGCTCACCAAGCACAACCAGAGCTGTTCCTGTGCCAGGAGGAGACTTCACACAGAGCCTTGGCTGATGGTGACAGTTCCCACCAGCCGTCCAGCTCTGGAAGGCCCAGATGCCACAGAGGGGACACTGACTGGTTGTCACTTCTCTTGCAGGAAAAGGATTGAACAGCAGAAGGGAAGCAGGACGAGAGGGTCCATGAGGTCAGAAAGCACATCAGACAGCTGGTACAGTCATGATGACAGCAGAGAAGAGAAAGAGATGCAGTAACCTGGCTGGGACAATGCTTCTGACGTGACACCTGCCACACAAACACAGAGACACATACATCACCACATAATGCTGAAAGCAGAAGTTAAAACACATGAAGCACCATGGATCAGCTAGGAACCATCCACATGCTATGTGGGAAGGATGATATACCTGGTGACAAGAACATCATCTGCCAAAGGATGCAACAGGAGAGCACTCGAAAATGAAAGATTAGATAATTTGGAGCAGCAGCTAACCTAACAATATCAAAACTAAATACAAATTCTGGATGGTTGCCTATGGATGTAACATGGCACGCATAGAAGGCAACTGTACAGGGAGAATGAATAAATTGGTATAATATGTATCAAATGTCAACAGCACACAGAACACTCCCTCCCGGTAGAAACTAAAGCTACACTATTTTTTTAAAAAGTGCAGTACATTTATTATAAACATTCAGACAGGGAAAAGTTAGGGTTACACTTCCCCTTAAAAATGTTTTTATTTCATGCGGTTATTTGATGGCATCAGTGTGGAAAGTTTTTCTTTCCTTTTAGTGTCTATGGAGACAGACAGAGGCCTTGGTGGGTCCTAGAAGAGGTGGGAAAGGTGCCTGGGAGGGAGGAGAGCATGGGGAGATGGGGACAGAGGTGCAGACACAGCAAAGAGCCGGTGTTGGCAGTGAGGACACTCCTGCTGTGCAGGTCCTGCTGAGGTCACAGCCCCAGAGCAGGTGACAGACATGAACGGGCCACTGGCTTGTGCTGGTCCCCGGTGGAGCAGAAATCCCCCTGCAGCCTCTGGAGCTCCACGCAGGAGCAGTGTCACTACAACGACGGTCCTTTCTCCACCCCTTGTTCCACCCCATGGACATAAGGCTCAGGTCCCACACGATCCAATGTGTCCTCACCAACCACCGCTCCCCTGCCCACCCTTTGATGTCACACACGGACAGTTGCCCTCAGTCCATGGGCCGCCCCTGTGAAACAACCATGAAATGTCACAACACCCCGTTGAGCTCATGGAGTCCGTGGCTTTGGGCTCCGTCTGTTCCGTGGCCGCTCTGGACAGCACAGGTGTCAGTTCCGTGGGGTCACGGGCACCAAACCCAGCTCGGGGGTGGGAACCAAGAGGGTCCCCTCGTGTTCAGGGCCCAAAGCGCAATCTGTAGCATCTGCCCATCCTTTTGAGTGCCCAGAGCCTCCTTCTTGGGGCACAAATCCTCATTTTTAGGGTCCCAACGTGTCTTTTATCACCCATGGCCTTTGTTCAGGGCCCACAGTTTCATTTTCCGGTGGAGCTCATCGCCTGGCAACAACCGCCCAGGAGTCCATAGAGTCAGTGGACCCAGGACAGCCAATCACATTTGAGGAGGTGGGGAGAGTCATGTGACTAACAGGTAACCAGCCAATCAAGCTTTGAAGCCAGCAGGAAAGGTGGCGAGAATTGGCCAGCCGGGCAGCGTTCAGGGGCGGGCTGTGCTGGCTGCACCAATCACGACTGGCAGGAGTGCAGCACATGGATGATTGACAGCATGATTGCTGCTAAACTGAGGAAGTGTGGACTGGGCGATCGGGTAGTGTGGTGGACTGTGAACTGGCTGAAGGAAAGAAGCGAGAGAGTTGTGGTTCAATGGGGCAGAGTCCAGCTGGAGGCCTGTATCTAGTGGAGTCCTTCGAGGGTCAGTTCTGGTACCAGTATTATTCAAAATATTCATCAACGATTTGGATGAGGGAATAGAGTGCACCCTCAGCAAGTTTGGTGATGACACCAAACTGGGAGGAGTGGCTGACACTGGAAGGCTGTGCTGCCATCCAGAGACCTGGACAGGCTGGAGAGTTGGGCAGGGAAAAAATTAATGAAATATAACAAGGGCAAGTGTAGAGTCTTGCATCTGGGCAGGAACAACCCCAGGTTCCAGTATAAGCTGGGGAATGATCTGTTGGAGAGCAGTGTAGGGGAAAGGGACCTGGGGGTCCTGGGGGACAGCAGGATGACCATGAGCCAGCACTGGGCCCTTGCGGCCAGGAAGGCCAATGGTACCTGGGGTGGATTAGAAGCGGGGTGGTTAGTAGGTCCAGAGGGGTTCTCCTGCCCCTCTACTCTGCCCTGGTGAGACCTCATCTGGAATATTGTGTCCAGTTCTGGGCCCCGCAGTTCCAAAAGGACAGGGAACTGCTGGAGAGAGTCCAGCGCAGAGCCACGAAGATGATGAAGGGAGTGGGGCTCTTGAGCTTGGAGAAGAGGAGACTGAGAGGTGACCTCATTCATGGTGATCAATATGGAAAGGGTGAGTGTCACGAGGATGGAGCCAGGCTCTTCTCGGTGACAACCAGTGATAGGACAAGGGGCAATGGGTACAAACTGGAACACAGGAGGTTCCAATTAAATATGAGAAGAAACTTCTTCCTGGTGAGGGTGACAGAGCCGGGACTAGGCTGCCGAGGGAGGTTGTAGAGTCTCCTCCGCAGACATTCAAAACCCACCTGGACACCTTCCTGTGTAACTTCATCTGGCTGTTCCTGCTCCAGCGGTGGGATTGGACTGGATGATCTTTAGAGGTCCCTTCTGTCATGGTCCATTCGATGATGGACTCATGATGATTTGTTTTTCCTTGATCTCGAAGCACAAAATTAAGGCAACCAAAATGCCAAGGGCTTATAATTCAATCAAACAGGGTTACTTTATTATTTTGCCCGTAAAGCAGCACACAACAGAGAGAGTGGAGAAAAAGGAAAGAAAAAAAAGGAGGAAAAAAGGGTTGGCTATCACCAAGAGTTCCAAAGGCGTCCCTATGGTCTCAGGTCCTGAAATCAGCATCCTGCTGGTCCTCCGTCATGATCCGTGATACTTTGGTGGGGACATCTCAACGATGTTCAGTCACGAGCCATCTTTCATGCTTCTTCACCCCACCTCACTCCCATTGATTGAGGCCAAATTCCGCCTTTGTTTTGCAATGCAGACTGAACTGCACAGGCCCAAGGAGTCCCCACTTCGCTTGCCAGAACCCGTCTGCACCTGCGTCGCCTCGATTCAGGGGTCTCTTACTGGTCCATTGGGTGATCTCAAGACCTTCAGCAAGCCTCTGCGCATGCTCTTTTTCGCTGGCCTTAGTAGCAGGTAGGAGGTAGGGACAAGTTTGGCTGTGGCAGCAGGTGAAATCCATACAGCAGCTATTGTTACCTGTAGCCCCCAAGTCAGAGAGACCTGCACAACACAATTCTTTTCCTCAGGCCTCTCTGAAAGCCATTTTTCAATTCTTTTGATCAGGGCATCTGTTCTCCAAGTCCCTGATGGTGATGTTCAGGCAAATAGTGTTCTTTGGACTGACTCTTACACCTTCCAATCCCTGATTTCTGTGATTCTGTGAGATGGAGGGGCCAGGAGAGGGAGATGTGAGGAGATGGATGGATGAGGATATAGAGACACCAAGAGAGGGAAGGTCAGGTGGGTGGTGAGTGAGGAGACGGGGATGGACAGATGGATGGAGACACGAGGAGATGGAGACACCAGGAGATGGAGATGGAGGGATCAGGAGGTGGGTGAGAAGATGGGGATGGACAGATGAGGGTAGAGACACCAGGAGATGGAGAATGGGGGTCAGGTGGGTGGTGGGATGAGGAGATGGAGGGATGGCCATGTGGAGGGACAGACAGATGAACAGATGGATGATGGACAAGTAGATGCCGGCCAACCAGATGCCCCCTGCTGGGCCCTCCACCCTCTCACACATCTTGTTGGGCGACACCAACTTCCTGGTGGCCCCAAAATGGATCCAGATGAACTTCCCTGGGAGAGCAGCAGTGGCCACTGCCCCTGGCAGGCCCTGCCCACAGACCCCACCCCCTCCACTCACCAATCAGGAGGAGCTTATGGGAGATGTTGGGGTCTTGGATTTTCCATCCTCCAGATGAGGTTGGATGAAGTTGGGGAGATGGTTGGGGTCTTCGTGTTCTCCACCCTCTAGATGAGGTGGGACAAAGTTGGAGAGATGTTTGGGGTCTTGGGTTCACTACTGACCAGATGGGACAACATTGGAGGAGATGTTGGGTCTCAGCTGGAGTTCAATCTCCTTTGGGTGAGGTGGGGTGAAGTTGGGGGAGATGTTTGGTCTTGGGGTCCAACATCCTCTAGGTGAGGTGTGATGAAAGTAGGGAGACAGTTGGGGTTGAACATCCCCAGGTGAGGAGGGGGTAAGTTTGGGGAGAAGTTTTGAGGTCTTGGAGTTCAACACTCTCCACATAAGGTGGGACGAAGTTGGGGGAGATGTTGAGGTCTTGGACCTCAACAAGGGGTCCGGGCATGGGACATCTGGGCCTGGGTGGCCCAATGGAGCTGGAGATGGGACATCATAAGACTTGGTGTCCCCAAAGTGTCCAGGGATGGGACATCCTGAGCCTTGATGGCTTCACAGGGTCCAGGGATGTGACATCTTGGCCTGGGTGGCCCAAAGTGTCCAGGGATGGGACATTCTAGGTCTTGTTGGCCTAAGGGGTCCAGGGATGGGTCATCCTGCTCTGAGTAGCCCAGGGGATACAGGGATGGGAAACTTTGGCTCTTGATGGCCCAAGGGGGCTGGAGATGGGACAATTTGGGTCCAGGGATGAGATACCCTGGGTCTGGGTGGCCCAAGTGGTCCAGGGATGGGACATTTTGATCTTGGTGGCCCAAGACGTCCAGGGATGGGACATCTTGGTCTTGATGTCCCAAGATGCCTGGACATGGGACATCCTGGGTCTTGGTAGCTGAAGGGGTCCAGAGATACGACATCCTGGGTCTTGGTGGCCTCACATTGTCCAGGGATGGGACATCTAGGCCTGGGTGTCCCAAGGTGTCCAGGGATGGAACGTTTTAGGTCTTGGTGGCCAAATGTGTCCAGGGATGGGACATCTGGGGTCTGGGATTGGGCATTTTATGTCTTGGTGGCCTAAGGGGTCCAGAGATGGGACATCCTGGGTCTTGGTGGTCCAAAGTGTCCAGGGAATTGACATCTTGGCCTAGGTGGTCCATGGGTTTGGGGCATTTTAGGTATTGGTGGCTCAAGGGGGCTGGAGATGGGACATATTGTGTCCAGAGATGGGACATCCTTGGTCTTGTTAGCCCAAAGTGTCCAGGGATGGGACATCTTGGTCTCTTTGGCCTAAGGGTCCAGGGATGGGACATCTTGGCTCTGGTTGGCCCAAAATGTCCAGGGATGTGACATCCGGGGTCTGGGATGAGACACTCTGGTTCTCGGTGGCCCAAGGGGTCCAGGGATGGGACATTTTTGGTCTTGATCACCCAAAGTCTCCAGGGATGGTACATCCATGGTCTGGGATTGGACATTTTATGTCTTGGTGGCCGAAGTTGTCCAGAGATGGGAAATCTTGGCCTGGGTGGGCCAAGGGGGCTGGAGATGGGACATCTTAGGACTTGGTGTCCCCAAAGGGTCTAGGGATGAGACATCCTGGGTCTTGGTGTCCTCACAGTATCAAGGGATGTGACATCTTGGCCTGGGTGGTCCAAGAGGTCCAAAGGTTGGGACATTTAAGGTCTTGGTGGCCCAAGATGGCTACAGATGAGAAATTTTGGGTCCTGAGATGGGGCAACCTGGGCCTTGGTGGCCCCAAAATATCCAGGGATGGGACATCTTGGCCTGGGTGTCCCAAAGTGTCCATGGATGGGACATTTTAGGTCTTGGTGGCCCAAAGTGTCCAGGGATGGGACATGTTGGCCTGGGTGTTCCAAGGATGGGACATTTTGGGTCTGATTGGCCCAAAGTGTCCAGGAATGGGACATTTTAGGTCTGGGTAGCCCAAAGGGCCCAAGGATAGGATGTTTTAGGTCTTGGTCAAAAAATGTGTCCAGACATGGGACATCCTGTGTCTTGGTGACTTCATAGGGTTCAGGGATGGGACATCTTGGTCTTGGTTGCCTAAAGGATCCAGGGATGGGAAATTTTGCCTCCTAATAGCCTCACAGAGTCCAAGGATGGGACATCTTGTTGGCCTAATGAGTCCAGGGATGGGACATCGGGGGTCTGGTTGGCCCCAGGTGGCTGGAGATACAACATCTTGGGTCCAGAGACAAGACATCTTGGTCTTGGTGGCCCAAAATGTCCAGGGATGGGACATCTTGCCTGGGTAGCCCAAGGGGGCTGGAGATAGGACATCTTGGGTCCCGGGATGGGACATCCTGCATCTTGGTGGCCCAAAGTCTCCAGGCATGAGACATCTTTGATCCAAAGATGGGACATTTTAGTTCTTGGTGGCCCAAAGTGTCCAGGGATGGGACATCTTGATTTTGGTGGCCCAAGGTGGCAGGAGATGGGACATCGTAGGACTTGGTGTCCCCAGAGTTTCCAAGGATGGGTCATCCTGGGTCTTCGTGGCTTCATGGGGTCCAGAGATGGGATATCTGGCCCTGGGTGGCCTAAAATGTCTAGGAATGGGACATCTTGGATCCAGGGGTGGGACATTTTAGGTCTTGGTCCGAAAGTCTCCAGGGATGGGATATCTGAGGTCTGGCATGGGACATTCTGGCTCTCAGTGGCCCAAGGGGTCCAGGGATGTGCCATTTTAGGTCTTGGTACCCTAATGGGTCCAGGGACAGGAAATTTAACCCTGAGTGGCCCAAGGTGTCCAGGGATGGGAAGTTTTGGCTCTTACTGGCCTAACAGTTTCTTGGGAAGGGACATAGCAGCAGCGAGATTGGCTCCGGTAGTGGTGCCAGCCACAGCAGTGTGTCCGGCTGTGGCCACGTCTCCTCTTTCACCAGGACCAGGCCATGGTGGGGTGGCCACCTCCCTGTCCTGCCAGAGGATGCATCTCTGCAACCCCTGCCCCGCTTTTAAAGGGGTGCCTGGGCGAGGCCCTTTGTGACATCACCAGTGACATCACAATGCCCTACTGTGGCAGCTGCACATCCCCCTGAGATCCAGAGCCTTCAATGGGGCAGTCGATGGCTCCTTAGCACCTTTTTTTGCCCCACTGTGCCTGTCCCCACATGCACACCAGGGTGGTACCAAGGTGCTGACAGACATGTCCTCCCCTACCCTGAGCAGGGTGACTTCACCTCCCCCAGCTGGGGGAGGCAGGAGGGGTGGGACCCTCAGTCAATTGACAGGGTCCTCAACAAAGGAGGTGCCCAGAGAAGCTGAGAAGCTTCTGGACTATGTTGTAATGCCCACAGCCTGTCATGTCCCACACTCAGGTATGAGTGTGGAGTGGAGGGAATGGAGGTTCTAGTTTTCCTGTTTATGGGAGAGACTTTCATCCTCGGTGGGGGAGGGAGCTGAAGGTATAACAGGTAGGACTTCTTTCATGATTTGTGAATGTTCTTTTGGATTATGCCACCTTGATACCAGTTTACTCAGTTTATCAAGGGGTAAGCTCTCCATTATATCTCTGGGAACTCCCTTTTTAATTCCCAAACCCCACCATTGTTGTCAGATCTTAGGTTGTTCTCCCTTTCCTCTTTTTATATGCGGATGCTCCTTTCTTGGAGCACTGGTAGCAGCAGCAGTACTGGTAGAAAGGGGCAGATTCTTGACTTCAATATGACGGATTCCTCTCGACCTTTCTTCTGGGATTTTTACAGGGCCATATTTCCTATTATAATGTATCAATTCTTGTGCTACTTCCCCTCACGTCCACACCTTTTTAGTATTTGGTTGGTTGGGGGAAGTCGGGGCAGGGGTAAAGAGTGAATCAATGGTAGTGTCAGGTCCATCCCTCTGGCTCCCACTTCTGGTACCCTGGCTTCTAATCAAACCTTCCAGTCTTCCTACTGGGCTCATCAATGCGATTGTCCTTTGAAGGTTAATACCAGTAGGTTTAAGTGACTCTGGAAGTCCCCTTATCAAGGGAGTCATCATGTCAGGACTCACTGCCAGCATCATTGAGGATTCACATTCGGGAATCAATTTTCTTTCATGTATCATTTGCAAGCAGGCTGCTTTGTGTGCACTTTTTAGCAATTGATCAGGTGTGCCAGTGATTGCCAGGGGCTCTCCCCTGTCTAAAGGGTTTAGCCCTCCAGCCCAATAAGGAGCTCACTGGGTTAGGGACCATGTGGCACATCTGTCACCAGTTGTTAAGAAAACTTCATGCCCCCAGTAACCATTAGCTTCCTGTTCACTTAACTGAATTTGGTCTCTCCCAGTTAGGGATACGCACCACATGTACTCAGTTTCAGATTTTTTAGGGAGGTGACCATACTCTTTCTTTAGTTTGGCCAGCTCGGTGGCAGTATAAGGCATTTGCTTAGTTGTAATGTGAGGGTCAGTATCCTCCTCATTTGCATAAAAATATTCTGTTTTCACTAAGGGTCTCATGTGTGGGTATTCCTCATAATGTTTTCTCGTCTCCTCCAGTTCTTTCTAAGGGTAAATTTGATTTATTTGTCTGATACCTTTCTCCTCTAGCTCCTGCTCCCTCAGCACTCCTGTGTTTTTTAAACATTCCTCCTTTCGAGTAGCTTGTAATGAGCCGTTTTCTTCCCTCGCTTTTTCTAGTTGTTGTGAACAATTTTCTAATTGTTGTTCTAAATTGGAGGTTGACTTTTGCAAAATCTGCACCAGATTTTCAAGGGATTCTATAATTTTGCTTTCATTACTACGTCGCCTGAGACGATCTTCAATCGCTGCTACTAGGCTGGCTCCTACAACAGCACAGAACATAGCTTTGTTCTTACCTGATCTAAACTTAGTCTGTAGAGAAATCACTCCGTCCACTACACTCTGTAAATTAGACCAATTATTACAAGCCCAGTCTTCTCCAGATACGGAGGGTCGAGCTCCATACTTTGCTAAAAGTGTGTAGAATGAGCCTCAATCTTTCCCTAACCAAAACTGTTGATTATCAGCCTTTTCAGTCATTCTTATTATAAAGGGGCCAAACCCACTTTGGGAAGGCACAACTTAGTTACACATACCCACAGCAACTGCTGTGTCACCTTTCTCTTTCCCGAGTGGTTAGAGGGGCCAAAAATCTGCTACGGGAAGGCTCAACTTAGTTACACAAACACTCAAAATTGCCCCTTCACTCTCTCTAGCAGACAATTCTTATCAACATGAGAGCAACACCCATTTTTGCACTTTGAGATCCCAGAGACAGAGCCCTCAACTCAAGTTTGGAGTGCTCAACACCAAGGCGTGTGTGGTGTGCGGGAAATCTGAATTCCCCCCTTGCTTTCTGGACACCTCTCACCTTATCGGGTGCAGGGCCAGGTGTGGCTGGAGCGAAACTTTCTTCCCCTGTTACAGACCACACAGTACCTGCACTCCTCTGTTTTCTCAGAATTCTGTCTGTGACACCAATTTAATGTCACGGTCCATTTGATGATGGACTCATGATGGTTTGTTTACCTTGATCTCGAAGCAATCAAAATGCCAAGGGGTTATAATTCAATCAAATAGTGTCAACTTTATTATTTTGCCTGTAAAGCGGCACGCCTGTAAAGCGACACCCATTTCTGGGTGTCTGGAAGAGAAGGTGATGGGGTTTACCCAGGGTAGGTTGTGCCTGTCCATCCTCTGCTTTCTGTAGGCAAATGACAGTGTTGCGGGACGTGGGGAGAGCAGTGGTGGTCTGTTACCTGGAGGTGAGCAAGGCAATCAGCATCATCCCCCACAATATTGTTGTGTCCAAGGTAGGATATTATGCTCTGCATCGGCGTATGACTAGATGGGTAAAAACCATTCTGGATGGTTTGGCTTGGGAAGGTGCTATAGAAAGGGAGAAACTTTCCAATCATGAGGACAGTCAAGCACTGGAAGCTGTTTCCCAGGAGTGCGCATCCACTCTGTCCCAGAAAGTGTCCAAGATGTGTTTGGATAAAGACCTGAGTTATCTGGTCTGACCCTGCTTTGAGCAGGAGGTTGGTCGAGACACCTGCTGAGGTCCCACCCAGCCTGAATGATGCTGTCCTTTCATTCCCTTCATGTTTTCAATTTAGGGACAGCTTTCAAGTTCTCCCTGACCACAGGAATAATTCACATGAGGCGCAGGGCTGCTTTACAAGTGCCCCCAAACAGCCCTGACCACATCTTGTGCATCCCTTTTCATTTGCCCCCACCCAGGTTCTTCTGTTTTGCTGTCCTCATGCCCACTTTGTTCATCCTTTCAGAGCAGGTTGCTCAAGAGGTTTCAGCATCCATGTAGAGAGTCTGCACATCAGCCAGGCAGCAAAGCCATCGTTACAGAAATGGAGACGAGGCTCTTGACCAGCTCCTTGCACCCAGCAATTGGCACAACTTGTCTTCTGAGATTCTCAGGAACACCTGAACTTGAAGTGCAGAGCATGTGAGTCCTCATTGGGTATCCTGGCTTGTCTCCTGACCCATGTGGGGCTTCAGGCTGTGAAGAGAATCAAAACCAACTTTTTGACTGGGGTAGTTTCATTTGACGTGTGTCATGCAGGGCAGATGAAGGCAGCTCAGAACTCCAGTCTCTGCTGCACTGTTGGGACTTCAGAGACTGGAAATGCAGGTGATGATGCGTGTCAGTGCACACCACATAAACATTCTGGGTGCGTTTGTGCCTTTGCACCAACCTGACATCTGTTCCTTGGCCTTCTTTGGCTAAAATAGAAACAACTCCCCTATGCCACCTCCCCCTCACACCAGAAAAAAAGGAGAACAGGTGTGGAAGAGGGAGAATTTGGGGGCAATTGTGTCCAAGAGGTGTACTCTTTCAATGATAAAAAAGGTAGAGGAGAGAGAAAAAACACTGGTCTAAGAACTTCATGCAGGACGTCAGCTGCCAAGACGTAGCATCTAATTTGAGAAGCAACAATGACTGTTGGGAATGAAATTAAAAACTTTTATTCATCATTATCACTGAGAATAAGGAGTTCCTTGTGACTCTTATTAGTGATTGTACTACTATTGAAAAACAGCCTTGAGTGCATCTCTGTTGTCCCTCGGCTCCAAAGCTCAGCCTGCTCAGATTTTGAAAGGACGACTTCAGACCTCTGCCCTCCAAATCTCTACAACCGTCTCTCATCGAAGGTCTTTTACCCCAGGAAGGGGAAAACTCCCAAGTCAGGCAGCAAACCAGTGCCCAATCTGCCTGGAGAGCCAGGACAGTTGTGCCACACAACAGCCTCCCTCGAGGGAAGCTGGAGGTGATGGGAATTGAAATGGTTTCGACTGAAATCATAGAATCAGAGAATCATTTAAGTTGGAAAACACCACGAAGACCATTGAATCCAACTGTAAATCTAACACTGCCAAGTCCACCACTAAACCATATCCCTTAGCAGCACATCTGCACATCTTTTAGGTACCTCCAGGGATGGAAGCTCCAGTCCTGAGCTGGCAGGACAACACTGGCTGCAGGCTGGTTGGCAGAGTTTCTTACACCCTTCACTGAGCAGGGAAGGGTGTTGGGAGATGGGTGCACACTTCAGTTTCCCACATCCCAGGATGGTGCCCGACCCATCCTTCCCGTGGGCTTTGGCTTCCTATTTCTTGAGATGTAAAGCTGATGGCCCTCTGTGGATAATCCTGTTAAAATGCATCAATAATCCTCCAAGTGTTTGTGTAATTTCTCTAATAGTATCAATATATTTTAAAAATTATAATCCAAAAGGAAACAAAAGGTTAATCTGCCTAAATATAAATCTCTGCAGCACAGCAGTCTGCGTCTGCGGTAGCCATTCTGGGCAGTGCCAATTATATGGGCATTTACACTATAAGGCTTGATAGCCCATCTACAAGTACATACCTAAGTGGTTCAGATGGAGGGTGGTCTTGCACAAGTCACTCTTTGTGTCCCCTGGTTCCATGGACACAGGGTTTGTCTCTCCAGAGAGCGGCAGAGGCTGGATCCCCTTCTCAGGACAGACCCCTTGCCAGAAAGACACAGACACAGGGGTAACTCTGGGTAACTCATTCACATGAAAAACATCTGAAGGACAAGGCCGTCATTAGTCCCAGTCAGCGCTGGTTCATGAGGGTAAAGTCTTGCCTGACCAACTTAATTTCATTCTAGGACAAGGTTACCCACCTAGTTGACCAAGGGAAGCCTGTCGATGTGATGTTTTTGGATTTCAGTAAAGCCTTTGACAGTGTCTCTCACAGGATCCTCCTGGACAAGATGTCCAGCACACAGCTGGGTAAACACACAGTGCAGTGGGTGAGCAATTGGCTGACGGGCCGGGCTGAAAGGATTCTAGTAAATGCGGTCATGTCAGGCTGGCGACCAGTCAGTAGCAGGTTCCACAGGGATCCATCTTAGGGCCAGCACTCTGCAATGTCTTTATAAATGACTTAGATGCAGGATTTGAGGGATTGCTTAGCAACTTTGCCGATGACACAAAATTGGGGGGAGCTGTCGACACTCTGTGGGGCAGAGAGGCCCTGTAGAGGGATCTGGACAAACTGGAGAACTGGGCAATTACCAACCGCATCAAGTTCAACAAGGGCAAGTGCCAGATTTTATACCTGGGACACAGGAACCCTGGATGTACAGACAGCCTGGGGGACGTGGTTGCTGGAGAGCAGCTCCACAGAGCGGGATCTGGGGATTCTGGTCAACAGCAAGTTGAACATGAGCCATCAGTGTCCCTGGAGCCAAGAGGGACCCATGTCCTGGTGCATCCAGCACAGCACGGCCAGCTGGGCAGGGAGGGGATTTTCCCGCTCTGCTCTGCACTGGGGCAGCCTCACCTGGAGCATTCACTGTGTGCAGGGCTGGGGACACAGGAGAAAAGGAGATAAAGCTACTGAAGAGTGTCCAGAGGAGGCTACAAAGTTGGTGAAGAGTTTGGAGTGGAAGCCGTATGAGGAGCGGCTGAAGTCCCTGGGTTTGTTCAGCTGGAGCAGAGGAGACTGAGGGCAGAGCTCATGGGGCTGCAGCTTCAGCAGGGGAGCAGGAGGGGCAGGGCTGAGCTCTTCTCTCTGTGACAGTGACAGAACCCAGGGAACGGCAGGAAGATGTGACAAGGGAGGATCAGTTGGACATGAAGAAAAGGTTCTTCACCCAGAGGTGCTGGACACTGGAACAGGCTCCCCAGGGAGGCATCACAGCCCCAACCTGACAGTGTTCAAGAAGACACTGGACAACGTCCTCAGACATATGGTGTGAACTGTGGGGTGCCCTGTGCAGGGACAGGAGTTGGACTCAATGACCCTTGTGGGTCCCTTCCAACTCGGGACGTTCTATGATTTTATGATTCTGATCTTGGTCTTCACCACCATTGGTCGGGAGGACTGTCAGTCTCCTCCCCTGAGCTGATCCTGCAGCTGATTGGCTGCCTGGGCCACGAGTCTACTCTGGTTTGGGGCCCACCCTGCCCTGAGGTGATGCTCTCTCTGATTGGCTGCCTGAAGGGTCAGTCCTCCCATAGTACCCGCCCTTCCCCCCCACCGAAGCTCTGTTTCCTCTGATTGGCTGTCTGGGATTTCCCCTGGGTCCTCCCATCAAATGATTGGACAGACTGCTTATCAATCATCCATGTGCTGCACTCCTGCCTGCCGTGATTGGTGCAGCCAGCACGGCCGGCCCAGCAACATGGCCCAGTTTGTTTAGCTCTCACCACCTTTCCTGCAGGCCTCAAGTCTTGATTGGCTGGTTGCATGTCAATCATATGACTTGCCCCGCCTGCTCAAATGTGATTGGCTGTCCTGGGTCCACTGACTACCCATAGACTTTTGGGCGGTTGTTGCCAGGCAACGATCTCCACCTAAAAATGAAACTGTGGGCCCTGAAGAAATGCCGTGGGTGATAAAAGATGTGTTGGGTTGGTTCCCACTCGAGCTGGGTTTGGTGCCTGTGACCCCACGGAACAGACGCCTGTGCTGTCTCCAGCTCTGTCCCCATCTCCCCGTGCTCTCCTCCCTCTCAGGCACCTTTCCCACGTCCTCCAGAAGCAACCAAGGCCTCTCTCTATCTCTGTGTTTGTGTGGCAGGTGTCACATCAGAAGCATTGTCCCAGCCAGGTCACTGCACCTCTTCCTCTTCTTCCTCTGCTGTCATCATGACTGTACCAGCTGTCTGGTATGCTTTCTGACCTCATGGACCCTCTCGTCCTGCCTCCCTTCTGCTGTTCAATCCTGTTCCTGCAAGAGAAGTGACAACCAGTCGATGTACCCTCTGTGGCATCTGGACCTTCCAGAGCTGGACGGCTGGTGGGAACTGTCACCATCAGCCAAGGCTCTGTGTGAAGTCTCCTCCTGGCACACAAACAGCTCTGGCTGTGCTGGATGAGCACCACGCTGCCCGAAGAAGAACAGCAACACTTGCAGTGACTCTTGGGCAATGGGAAGACATGATTTGAGGGCAGGTTGGCAGCAGACCCTGAGGCTGTGCCGGGGGTGACCACATTTGAGTAATTCCAGCAGGAATTTGGAAAGTCCCTTCCCAGCTGTGAGCGCCAGGCCAAGGGCACGGGGTAGAAAAAGCCTCAACCTCCGAGAGCCCCAGCCCCGCACTGGCCTCTGTCCCCAAATTAATAAAACTTCTAAACAGACTCTCCCTGTACCTGAATTATCTTCGTTTTTAGAAACAAACGAAGAAACAAACAAACAAATCAATGTGTACTTCTGGATGAGAATGGACCAGGTTCAGGACCAGGACCAGGGGTGCTGCAGGAGCAAGTATCTCCCAGCACGGACAGGCTGGGGGACCTGTTGAACTCACCACCCCTTGGCCCCACCATGGCCCAGTTCACCAGCCCTGGGCCCGAGGGCTCAGTCCAGGGGCAGCCCCACAACCAGGGTCAGAGCGGTTCCTGCTGCTGCCTCCAGTGAAGGTCACCAGCCCCAGTCAACCCTGAGCCAGAGTGCAGGTGTCTGAGCTGGGCTGAGGTGGAAGGGGCTGGAAAACAGCTCATCGGGAGGAGGTGATGGAAGAAGGTGCCACATGTGTGGTACCGGGGATGAACTGACACGCTCAGTTTGGTGTCTGGATCCGTGCTGGGCTTGCACATGGACTAAGCCCCAGTTCAGAGCACAAATTGCTGTTCCCAGCCCTGAGTGCCAAGCGCTGTTCCTGCTCTCTCCTTCCTGGTGCGACCCGAGCGCACCACTGCCCTGCCTGCTCCTGCCTTGGGGTTGGGGAACTCGGGGTCAAAAGGAAAGACAGACTCGTGCAGTTATGGGATCTCTGAAGTGTCCTGGGATTGCTTTGCTAATCACTCTGTAGTGTTTCCTGGGCTATGAACTCGATATCGGCACGTGGAGGCAAATAAGGCCATGAAATGACTTTCCAGTTAAGGGTTTCCTCCTTACAAAAAAATACACTTCCATTTTCTCATAGGCAACAGCCTGAAGGATGGAAGCTGAAGCAGCATCTGCCTCTTGTGAAAACAGCTAACAATAGATGGTTCCACTCAAATCCTTAGTTCGTCGCTGCATAGGAAAATAGTACTTTAATCTTTGGTGTACAGGCCTTGCTGATGTTCCTGTGCAGGCAGGAAGTGTGTGGATGTCAGGCTTTCTGCAGATTTGTGACTGATTTTTCCTGTTTCTTTTCATAAGGACAATCTTGCTGTGTATTCCTGAAGTCTCCCATAAGCTGGTGGGTTGAGAGAAGGACAGGGAGCTCCTGTTAGCTTAGGGAGGACCAGTCAGCATCACAGGCAAAGCAGACTGGAACTCGACTTGGTGAAAATTACTGGAATTTATTGAGAGATGAAACCGGAACTTCTCCCCCATCTTTGGGCGGATTACCATGCACCCTGAACCGATGTAGGCAGGTGTAGTCCGGGTGGCCCCAGTTGCTCAGCACTTGTAGCCTGATGTAATTCACGACCCCAGGGAGCTCATTCTTAAATGACAAGAAGAAATGAGTCGCCTTTTCCTCTCTGGCACGTGACCACTCACAGAAGTGCCGCAGTGACGGGCTCGTTCAACAGCTTCCTTCCTGCTGCCCTGCGAAGGCTTTTGACCTGTCGTGGTCAAGACGTTCTTATCCTGATCTCCCTCTTTGGGCCATGAGAACAGCAAAGGAAGAAGCAGCTACCAGATGCCTCAGCAAATACACTGGAAAGTTCTCGCCTGCTTTGGGGCACAGGTTCTACAGTCAGAAGACCCAGTGGTGGTGTCAGTATAATGTCTTGTTGCCTTCCCTAGAAAGCAGGGGAAACAGAATGGGCTCCCTGTCACTACTCACTGCCAGCACCAACAGAATCCTCAGGAAGCCCAGTATTTCTGGTCTTTAACTGGCAGACCAGCAGGCGTGCATCCTACGGGATGTGGTTGCTGGTGTGCACTTGGGGTCCAGACAGTCAAGCTGATTCCAGCTTCAGCTGTGGCGCTTCTAAGCACTGAAGTTTAAACCCAAAATGAAAGAGAAGAAAACCAGCAGTCCAGGAAGTTAAAGCAGGAGAAAGGCCAGCATGGCACATGCTCAAGGACAGGGCTGCCTGTAGCCCTATGGCAGGGAAGCGTCTCTCCATCCAGCTGCATTTCTCCTCCTCTCCTACAGTTCTCCTCCCTCTTTGTCCCCATACCTTCAGCTGGAAGGTCTGACTGGGATTCAGCGCTGCCAGGAAAGTGAACTGTCCCAGGAATGTTCCCTGCTCCTCGTGTTCTTCCTTGAAGCCCTACAGAAAGACGGGGTGGAGAAAACAAGAGCGGCTGGTATCAGCATGGGAAGACTGAACTTCAGTCGGTGAAGTATGGGGTTATTTCAGCTATGTAGTCCAAGGACGATGAGCACAAGGAAAAGATGAGCAGCTGCAGGTGGGCAGCACGCCACACTTGCCTACTCAACGAGTCCAAGCTGCCAGTCAGAAAAGGAGCAGACGCTCCCAGTGAGAGGGAGGTAACCTGAGGATCACAAATGCCCACTGGGACTGGAAGCCAAGGAGGTGCAGGACCGTGCACTGTGCCAGCTCCTTTTCCCTGTGGCTCCTGGAGTAGCATCTTGCCCAAAAGCTTCTTTTTGAGTGGTACATTGAATAAAACAGGAATACAATGGGAAGAGAGTGACTCCAAAGAGGCTGTTTGTTCTGAGAGCCAGGAGGAAGCTTCAGGCCACTGGACTCTCTGACCCATCTTCACTCCCCGCTAAAAAATGCTGTGCAACCCCCTGCTTCCCACTCCAGAGAAATCACTTACATAGACAGCAAAGTTCTTTGGAGCTCCGGAGATACTTTCTCCGTGGAACGGCTGTCCCTGAGATATGGTCCATGGTGACTGCCCTGGGAATGACTGGCACAGACAGCTTGATGAACACATGATCCTGACTTCCTGGGAAGGGCCAGCAGTTTCCAGGATGATTTTCCGGCTGAAAGGACAAGAAGAAACTACATCGACATGGAGAAGGTTGCCCTGGCTCTCATTCCTGCCACGAGCACCAGTGGAATAAGAGTTCATTTGGCCAATCAGGTCTGCTCTGAACCACAGCCACGGCCTTCAGTAAGACCCTGTGGATATCGAACAGAGCAGCAATTGTGCTTCTCCGGGTCCAGAGCCCTCACCAAGAAAAGGCCAGGGACGGTGTAGCTGAAAGGCCCCTGCCCAGAGATGGTGGCAGCTCCGGACCCCCCTGGATGAACCTTTCCTGGCAGGGGAAGCACTCGCTCCTTCTCAGCCACTCCCAGCTCCTTCCACTGGCACCAGCCAGCTCTTCAGACTGCGCAGGCAGCTCAGGAGCAGGGCCAGGACGACCTGAGAGCCCAACGTGGGGCCCTCCAGCAGTGCAGGCTCTCAGCACCCGCTGGGGCTCACTAAGAGCACATCCCAGAGCTCTGCAGGCACCTCTGCCCTTCTCCTTCCATGCTGTGCTGATGGTTCGCACAGCGACTGGGCAGACACAGAATGCAGGAGCATCCTGGCCTGCTAGAAGCTCCTGCGGAGAACCTGGGGCACTCTGGGAGAGGAAATACTCAGCAGGGAGACACAGGAGGAGAGCAGGTCCATGCGAGAAGGAGGCAGGAGAAGAAGCTTCGAGGAGCAAAGACACGGGGAAAGGCAGCTCTGAGCAGCATGTGGTTCATTCTCCCAACCTTTGTTTTACTGCTTCTTGGTGCTCCTACCTCCAGGATAACCTCAGGGTACCTCATGTAATCCGTCAGTGGCAAGGAATACAGGAAGACTTTGGTTTTGGCATTCCGGAGGGATGGAGAAGTCCTGGAATGGATGACAGCAGCCCCTGGAAATTAAAACATGGGCAACATCATCAAGCAGTGTCAGGAGGAATATTGCACTGTTGACTTGAAAAAGGCTTCTCAGTTGTCATCCATGTCCTACAGTGGGTTCCCCTCTTTCTTACTAGGCACGGCCCCTCTGAAACATATAGCAAGGTGTCATTAAACTGTCGTATGGGGCCATGGAAAAAGACAAGAATGTGAGCCAGGGTTTCTGTGCTTCCCATGGGGCCTGGCCCATTACAGGCTCTGTCATTGGGGGCACTCTTAGGGCACGAGGTGACTCTCGACTTCTGGCCCCTTCTCTCCTGCCCCTGGGCACATTCCAATGCCCATCTTGTCAATCTGGACAGGAAGCACTTTAGAACTGGTTTGTATGTACAATGTCACAGCACCTGCTGATTTGAGGGTGTAATCGGGCATTGGGACCTGGATTTCTTCCAGCATCTCCAGGGCTTGATTGATGATCTCCTGAACCGCCTGGGAAGGAACACAAAGGAGAGCAACTGTTGGAGGGAAAAGGAGCAGGGCAAGCAGCTCCCCTGCAAGGCCAGTCAAGGTGAAAGAGGAACACCCAATTGCCTGGAGGCCTCCCAAGTTTACTCTGCTGTGATATACGGATACCAAAGAGGGGGGGCTGCTCACTCCAGTGCTCTGAATGCTGAAGCTGCGGGAAGGGGCTTTTCCTGTGGAGAGGCCCCAGGCCAGGCAGCACGGACAGACAAGCCTTCTGGGCATGAGATAGGACTGGCTTGACTCTGGACTGCTGAGACCATTCTTTCTTTCCAGACCTCCCTTGAGGAGGACCCGAGATCCGGACGCAGAGGAAGGAACGACTCAGCTGTCATTCCCGTCACGCTCTCTCTTCCCCATAACGAAGTGTGGAGCAACAGGAAAAGGAAGCGTGGCCATGACAGCACTTGTTCCAGCAGCACCAACCTGTTGGCTGTGACAGGGAATGGAGTAGGGAGGGAAGATAAAACCCAGAGGGAGGATAAAACCCCTGAGTAGATCCTTCTGCCTTGTGCCCTTACCCGTCTGGTAAAGCCTGGAAGCTTTGCCCGCTTCATGCCTTCCTGGAGACTCTGCTCAGTGACATCCTTTGCGCTCCAGCGCAGATGATGAAGTTGTTCCTGCAGCTTATGGAGCTGGTCTGGCAGGGAGAGGGTTTTGCTCAGGTCTCCTAACTCTGCTGCGGTGCTCCAGAGGCTTTCTGTGCCAAGTCGTCCCACGTGGTAAAGACCTGTGGGACACACACCAGAGCTTAGAACTTGGTCTAATGCTGGGTTATGCGTCGGGTTGCCCGCTCCCCTTTCTGTGTCTCTCCCAAGTGCCATAATGTGTGTCCACTTGTTGCTTTGACAGTGGCTATAATGGCGTACGGGCTCCACAATAGATGGACGTTCCCTACCCTGGACTGTGCTCTTTGTCCTGCAGAAGATTCTCAGCTGCAGAAGATTTTCATCCCCCTGGGGCAGGAGAGCTCAGCCATGGCCTCTCCCTCGCCTGAAGAGAACTGGCTTAGCCCTCCTGGGGAAGGCAAGTCACCCCTTCCTCACCCACACACCCGTCCCTCTGAAGCAGGAACTGGCACAGCTCTGTCAGGGACTTTCTGCTCTTAGCTGAGCTCCTCTGGTCACAGCGGGGGAAGCAGAACAGGGCAGGATGGAGCCCTGAGTACCTCCTAAAGCACCATCCTCAGGTCGGAGCTCTGCAGAGACTCACCGAAACAGAACAGACCGAGAAGCAGCACCAGCACCGTTGCCTTCAGCACCTTCATCTTCCTGTGGAGCATCAAGGAGGAAAAGGCTGGTGAAGCTGGCGGTACCCGTGCAGATCAGCAGCAGACTGGAGAGCAGCAGCAGGGACTGCAGCCCTTGAGCCTGGCGTTCCTGGCGTGTGCATTGGCTTGCTCCTGCACCAGCTCGAGTCACTGCTGGAGTTGTCACCAGCTGCACCAGTGGGGGATTTGTCATGGCAGCAATTGTTTCGTTAGCGACAAAGGGCTCAAGATTGAGTCCGGACTAAGAGCAGGAGTTGCAACAAAATCTGTGGCCACACTTCACATCTGTGGGGCTGGACAGGTATTCTTTGGAAATGGAAGGGACACAATGAACACCTGTTTCTCCTGCCCACCATCCGATCAGCACTTGTGCTGATCCTGTTCTCCACCCTCTCAAGAGAAGGTTCAGCCTGTGCCCCTACAGTTCAACAGCTGCCAGGCAGGGGGTGTGTGTCTTCCCTCTCAACAGCGTTTCTTTAGCAGCCGTGTTATCTCTGGCCCTTCTCTTGGCATAAATGCAGACAAATGCAGATTGGGGAAAGAGGGAGGGAGGGCTGAATGTCTATGCGTGCTGGCAAGCAACAGGCAACCAAGGAAGCATTAAAGAAACACTCTGGTGATTGCACTCCCTCCATGCAATCCAAAATGGGCCTGTCCCTCATTCTGCAGAGATCAAAGGCTTTCTGGGCCTCGCCCTTGCATTCATGAAGAGACTGAAAGGCGGCTGCTGCCTTCCACCAGCTCCAGACCGAGCTCTCAGGCTGCCCTCGTGTTCCTCTCCTGTCCACCCTCCACCCACCCCAGCTGATGCGGTGGAAAACACACCTGGGCAAAGGGGAGGAGGATTTTTCAAACATACCCATTCAGACCTTCAACCTTCTCTATCTGTTCCTTGGTACCTGCTGAGGTGCAGGTAACAAGCATCTTCCTTGCTCAGGAGCGAGCCAAAAACTCTGTGATCTCTGTTCCCTCAAGATCCAGAGTGACAAAGGTGCAGGGAGACCCCTGGTCTTATACCCTGCTGTGCCTACCTCAGTGCTGATGCTGCTTTGTGACATCAACGGCAGTGGGTGATGTCACAGTGGAAGAGGCTGCGCCATGTTTGGAGGCAAAGTCCAACCTGACAGGAGCGGGTCTTGCAGTCCTCTCCACAAGGGAAGAAATCCTTCACCTTGCAAAGATGGGAAAGGTACAAGAACATGTTACTCTCAGAAAACAGACTCTGTCAGCCACTCTTCCTCTTGCTTACCAAAGTTCAGGCGGTGTTAAAAAACAACCACAAAAAAGTAAGATTCTTAGTCTTATATTATGGACCACATTATGTTATCAGGACTTATTGAGAGGGCTTTGAACTAGATTTGAAGGGGGAGGGGAACAAAACTAGATGTGGCACAGGCACAGCCAAGGGCGACATGCTGGCATCTGAGGGTAGTGCTAATGATGCCCTTCGGTCTGCCGACCCAGTGCAATCAATGGCCCAGCTGAAGTGCATCTGTACAAATGCACGCAGCACAGGCAACAAACAGGAGGAGCTGGAAGCCCTTGTGAGGCAGAAAAACTGTGATTTAATTGTCATCACAGAAACATGGTGGGATGACTCTCAGAACTGGAGCGCTGCAATGCATGGCTATAAACTCTTCAGAAAGGACAGGCGAGGAAGGAGAGGAGGTGGGGTAGCTATGTATGTTAGGGAGGGTTTTGATTGTTTGGAACTTGATGAGGGTGATGATGGGATTGAGTGTCCATGCGTAAGAATCAAGGGGAAGGGCAACGAGGCGGACATCCTAGGGGATGGTCTGTTACACACTACCCAACCAGGATGAAGAGGCAGAAGAAATATTTTTCAGGCAGCTGGGAGAAGTCTCCCGATCACCAGCCCTTGTTCTTATGAGGGGACTTCAACCTACCAGATGTCTGCTGGAAGTACAACCCAGCAGAGAGGAAGCAGTCTAGGAGGCTCCTGGAGTGTATGGAAGACAATTCGTGACACAGCTGGTCAGTGAGCCTACCAGGAAAGGAGCCCCACTGGATCTGTTGTTTGTAAATAGAGAAGGACTCATTGGAGGTCGCCTTGGCTGTAGTGATCATGAAATGATTGAGTTTACTATCCTTGGAGAAGTTTGAAGGGTGGTCAGCAGAACTGCTACTTTGGATTTCCAAAGGGCAGACTTGGATCTGTTTAGGAGGCTGGTTGGCAGAGTCCCTTGGGAGGCAGTTCTGAAGGACAAAGCAGTCCAGGAAGGCTGGTCTCTCTTCAAGAAGGTGATCTCAGAGGCAGAGGAGCAGCTGTCCCCATGTGCCGGAAGGCGAGCCGGCGGGGAAGAAGGCCGGCCTGGCTGGACAGAGAGCTGTGGCTGAAATTTAGGAATAAAAGGAGAATTTATAACCATTGGAAGGAGTGGCAGGCTACTCAAGAGGAATACAAGCATGACGAAAAGTTATGCAGGGAGAAAATTAGAAGGGCCAAAGCCTAACTAGAGCTGGGCCTGGCTACTGCTGTAAAACACAACAAGAAATGTTTCTATAAATATATTAGCAACAAGAGGAGGGCTAAGGAGAATCTCCATCCCATGATGGATGCAGAGGGAAAGATAGTGACAGAAGATGAGGGAAAGGCTGAGGTATTAAATACCTTCTTGCCTCAGTCTTTAATAGTCAGAACAGTTGTGATCCAGGTACCCAGCCCCCTGAGCCAGAAGACAGGGATGGGGAGCAGAATGAAGCCCCAATAATCCAAGGGGAAATGGTTTGCTACCTGCTACACCACTTGGACACCCACAAGTCTATGGGGCCAGATGGGATACACCCAAGGGTGCTGAGGGAGCTGGCAGAGGTGATCACTGAGCCACTTTCAATTATTTAGCTGCAGTCCTGGCTAAGTGGGGAGGTCCCAGTTGACTGGAAGTTGGCAAATGTGACACCCATCTACAAGAAGGGCCAGAAGGAGAATCCGGGGAACTAAAGACCTGTTAGTCTGACCTTGGTGCCGGGGAAGGTCATGGAGCAGATCATCCTGAGTGACATCAGGCAGCACATACAAGACAACCCAGAGATCAGGCCCAGTCAACATGGGTTTATGAAAGACAAGTCCTGATTGACCAACCTGATCTTCTTCTATGACAAGGTGACACAACTAGTCGATGAGGGAAAGGCTGTGGATGTTGTGTACTTAGACTTCAGTAAAGCCTTTGACACCGTATCCCGCAGCATTCTCCTGGAGAAGCTGCAGCTCCTGGCTTGGATAGGTGTATCTGCAATGGATAAAGTACTGGCTGGAAGGCTGGGCCCAAAGAGTTGTGGTGAATGTAGCCAAATCCAGCCGGCAGCCAGTCACGAGTGGTGTTCCCTAGGGCTCAGTATTGAGGCCAGTTCTGTTTAACCTCTTTATCAATGATCTGGATGAGGGGATCAAGTGCACCCTCAGTAAGTTTGCATATGACATGAAATTGGGTATGAGTGTTGATCTGCTGGAGGGTGGGAAGGCCACACAGAGGGATGTGGACTGCCTGGATCACTGGCCTGAGGCCAGTTGTATGAGGTTTAACAAGGCCAAGTACCGGGTGCTGCACCTGGGTCACAACAACTCCAGGCAGCGCTACAGGCTTGGGGAAGAGTGGCTGGAAAGCTGCCTGGCAGAGAGTGATCTGTGGGTGTTGATCGACAGCAATTGAGCATGACCAATGTGTGCCTACGTGGCCAAAAAGGCCCCCAGCATCCTGGCTTGTATCAGGAATAGTGTGGCCAGCAGGCCCAGGGCGGTGACCGTCCCCTGTACTGGGCACTGGGGAGGCCAAACCTTGAATTCTGGGGTCAGTTCTGGCCCCCTCACAACAAGAAAGACCTTGAGGTGCTGGAGCAAGTTCAGAGAAGGGAATGGAGCTGGTGAGGGGCCTGGAGCAAAAGTCTTATGAGAAGTGGCTGAGGGACCTGAGGCTCTTTAGCCCGGAAACAAAGAGACCACCCTATTCTCACCCCCTTGATAACACAATCAAGGAACAGACAAAACATTGTCACATTGGGCCTGTCAGCAGCACCTTGTCATTCCTAGACATCAGTGACACCTCTGCCCATGGACCTCAGGGGCAGCAGAGATGCCACTGACAAAACACACGTTTCCTTCCAGGTCTGTCATTCCCAGCCTTGTTTCTCTCTGGTCTTGGGGACAGTAGGGCTTGCTCACTCTCCTGTTGCCCAATTTCAGCCCTAACTTTCCATCTGCCAACCACTGTGACATTGCTCTGCTCTGAAGTCAAACCTTTGCACACATGGGAACTTGGATTCTTGATACCAACCAGATTTCCCTAAGACTCTCAGAGCTTGGCCAGGTGCTACACCTGAGGTGCCACAGCTCAACTGTGCACTGATGACCTCAGCCAAGGGCACAGCCAGGACAAGCTGCAGCCTGTGCTGTTTGACATCCATGGAATAACCGCCAAGGCGTGGTGGGACAAGTCACACAGCTTGGGGTGCTGCAATGGGTGGGTACAGGCTTTTCAGGAGAGACGGGCTGGAAGGATCAGCAGTGGGATTCCCTCAAAGTGAAGAAGTTGCTTGGATGTATGGAGCTCCTTTGTGTGGAGAGTGACAAGATGGGTTTTCCCTTGTGAGTGAGGGCACCAATGACAAAGCCCTGCGGCAGCGGGGCACATGGCCATGTCCCCCAACAAGCTGGTGCCACCGACAGTGGGGCACAGCAGTGAGGGAGAGGCACCAGGATAAGGAGGAGAAAGCAGCACTGAAAGACTGTGCCAGGGAAATTGGAAATTATTTCGTTTTTCTTGAATAAACTCTTGATGGAACCCTGCTACTGCTGCCATTTTAGTGGCCACTTTCTGGGCTCAGGAGAGTCCTGGAGGTCAGGGACCCTTTTCTTTAGGGGGCACCGGGGGCTCCCTGGGCGAGTGGTCCCTGCCCTGGCTGGAATTGAAGGGACTGCGGCTGCAGCAGTGCAGGGAGAGTCCAGACCTTGAGAAACTTTGGGGTTCCACCATCAGGAATCTCTTAAGTTTTAAAAGGAGAAGTGTCCAGTTCTGTATCGGGGCAGGAGAAGAACCCCATCCATCAGGACAAAGCAGGACCTGACACGCTGAGCAGTGACCCTGAGGAGAAGGGCCTGGGCACTACAAGGGCCACCACACAAGCCCGTGCTGCACGCTCACCATGAACAAGGCAGCTGCACACGGGGCTGCATGAGGAGGAGCGTGGGGATCCAGACACCTGAAGTTCTCATCCCATTCGATTCAGCACTGGTGTGACCCCACACACACGGGTGTGTGCCAGTGTGCGGCTCCCAGTTTGGAGAAGCAGGGAGGAACTGGAGAGTGTGGGGCTCTGCCAAGGCAGGGTTCAGGACCTTGTGCACATGGTGTGGGATGCTGAGGGACCTGGGCTGCTTTGGCCCACCAGTGCTGGGGAGGCTGCAGCAGTGTAGTAGTAGCCTGAGAGTGCTTGAAGGGTGGTTTCAGAGATGGTGGAGGTTTTCTTCATAGTGGGAAAGAGCATGAGAAAGAAATAATGACACACAGTGCAGCTGGGGAGGTCCAGGCTGGACATGAGCAGAAAGGAATGTGAGTGGAAGGGCAGTGCTGTGGTGGAGCAGGTCATGCAGAGGGAGTCTGCATCAGCCCAAGGCTTTGTGCTTCAAGGAACAGCTGGGGAGGATGGAGAGAGATCAGCAAAGGAAGGAAGATGCTCAGGCAAGAGCAAGGTGGGGCAGTAGGGGGGATGTCTCCAGCCTGCAGGGAAAGAGGTGCAGGTGATCCCACAGCATAGGACAGGCTGTCGTGGAGATGATCAAGGGATGTAAAGAGGCTGAAAGCCCCCAACAGACATGAGCTCCTTCTCCCCTTAGCTATGGCTGTTGTCTCCACCACTGATGCATGTGAGGAGACGCCTTGTCCTTACAGCACAGGGACTTCATGGCCTCCTTGTCCCCAGCCAGGAACCTGGGAGGTGTCGGACCATAGTCCTGCCCTTGGCCTTGCACAGCCCCACATCACAATGTCCCAGGAAGGGCCCTGGGCAACGTGGGAGGGACAGGATCTGCCTTCCCAGGGTTGGGTCAGGACTTGGCCCTTTGATTAATAAAACACATCCAGGTTTGCTCAGCATTAGACCCACCTTTACTTTGCTTTTCCTGACCTGTCATCACTGCTTCCAGTTTTTTTCTCTGACTAGGCCCTGAGGATGGTTTCTCAGTAGGTTCCCTCAGTGGACACATTAACATTACAAGAAACTTTAGAGTCTGAATCTGACTTTGACTTCTTAAGAGGTTTCTTCAACTTCCTCTCAGGGTCTGAGGTTCATGGACGCAGCACCAAACCCACCAGAGGGGTCATTAAAGTGCCTTGGGCTGCTCCTGTGCTGCTGAGCTGGGCTGTGCTCCTGGGACAGAGGGAGCTCATGGCAAGCAGCAGCGCTGCAGAGAGACAGCTCTGCCCAGGAGCAGCTCCTCTGCAAAGTGCAGCAAGGCTCAGGGCTCTGCCTGGGGATCTCAGGGAGATGAGCAAGGCAGAGAGAGATTAAAGGTGGTCAGGATTGGGAGGATGACTGAGTGCTCACTGGAGGAGAAATATTTGCAGCCCTTGACATGGCAAGTTTCTGGGTGCAGGGCAATGAAGCTGTAGCTCCTGGAGGCATCTCCTCAAGTTAGCACAAGCACAGCTTGAGGGATCTGTAAGAAGGGGCCTCTTGTCAGGCAATATTGAACAGCTGTGAAGCTGGGTGAGCACCCAGGGGTTCCCAGGGCTGTCCTGCAGAGCAGTGTCCCTGCACCCCAGGGCTGTGCTGGGGCAGGGACTCTGCCACCTGCCAGGGTCAGTGCTCAGCCTGCCCGGGGAGATCCCCACAGTGGTGTGGGGAGAAGCTGTGGGGTGAAGGAGCAAGATCTGGTAGGGCAGGGTCCTGCTATGGAGAGGGTGCTACCTGGGTCAGGGCTGCTCACAGCTCCAGATCACTAAAGGAGATTTCAAGGGGACCTTTCAAAAAGTACAGCAAGGCAATGGGTACCTGAAAGGGAAAGAACCTGTTATTTCGATCTCTTACTTTGGGTTGTCAGGGTGGGCACTGGGACATAGCAAATCATCTCTTGGCTCAGGACGAGGCACTGAAATTCCAGATCTATTTCACTTAGAGGTGAATAAACCTGTGAGTATCAGAAATGGACACACCCTGGCTTCCAGACAGCATCAGGATGACCTTTCCAGCCTCATCAGGGCTGGTCTGATGTTCCTACCAGAGCCGGCCCACACAGAGCTGTCCCTGGGCAGTGCCCGGCTGCTGGGAGGGGTCTACAGGGCAGAGCTGAGCACATAGCGGCTGGGATGGGGTCTGTGACACTGACAGGAGGAGACCTGGGGACAGAGACACAGCTGCAGGCAGGGACAGCTCCAGGCAGCAGAGCAGGGGGGATTCAGGAGCTCTTCTGCTCCTTCTCTGCAGATGGCTGCTGGGTGTTGTCTGCTGGGCAATGATCTGACTGTCCCTTTAGCACATTCCATCTTCAGGAG
Organism: Caloenas nicobarica; assembly: GCF_036013445.1. NCBI lineage: Eukaryota > Metazoa > Chordata > Aves > Columbiformes > Columbidae > Caloenas > Caloenas nicobarica. Next base: position 1,181,453 of record NC_088259.1, read on the forward strand.
CCCTGACTCTGCTCTGCCTGTCCTGCTGGGCTCACCAGCTGCCCCCAGAAAGACCCAGCTCTGCTGTAGGATCCCAGGAGTGCTGAGCCTTTCCTTGGGGTCCGCACTCTCCTGACAGAGTCCTTTGCTTCTCTTGGTGAGTGGTTGTGTCCTGCTCTCTCCATCACATCTCCACCTCTGGGCTGGGACAGAGTTTGCAGATCTGCCCTTTCAGACAGGGCTCCCCTGTTCCAGTGTGAGGCCAGTTTTGGGTTTTCTTTTAAAGAGAGATTTGTTTATGAAGTCATTTTCAAGGCAGCACAAGTGAAAGCACAGGGCAAATGGGTAAAAGCTGCTCTCCTAACTCTGCACTGAGACACAGAGAGATGAGCCCTTTTGCCTCTCCTGTCTCAAGGCTCTTCACATTTTCAGTCATATATATGAAGATTTCAACCCATACAAACATCCAGTCATGAGATATAATGGCAGAAAATTAAAAACACAGACAAAATCATTATAATGACATGCTAAGCCTCTGCTTTGCAGCCCATGCTCTTAAGTGTCACGAGTACAGATATGGAACTTTTCCATCAATGCTGCATAAAATATGACATTGCTTGTGAATGTCAAAGCTGTCACAAACCAGCTCCCATGACACCACTACAGCAGAGCAAAGCTGGCACCTTGGCCCTAGACAGGCAGATGTCCTGCTCCTCACAGAACACTCAACCAGCACACACCAGAGGAAGGAAATGCATTTCAGCTGGGGCTATTTATATGAAAAATGGAGTGGCTTTCTCAAGGAGTGTGTCCTGATTGTAAGTTGTCATTTCCTTTTTAGAGAGAGCCTCCATGGCAAGAAAGAGCAAATGTCCAACAGCAGCTCCATCACCCAGTTCCTCCTCCCGGCGTTCACAGACACATGGGAGCTGCAGCTCTTGCACTTCTGGCTCTTCCTGGGCATCTACCTGGCTGCCCTCCTGGGCAACGGCCTCATCATCACCACCATAGCCTGTGACCAGCACCTCCACACCCCCATGTACTTCTTCCTCCTCAACCTCTCCCTCCTCGACCTGGGCTTCATCTCCACCACTGTACCCAAGTCCATGTGATACAAGGAATTAACTAATTAACACTTGACTAATCAATACTTAAAGAACTAACACTTAAGGAGCTAACGCTTAGAGAGCAAACCCTTAACCCACAATGCTTAGAACCCTTAACCCACTTTACAATTGCCTAGCCTTGTGTAAGAGAAACAAAAGTTTATTGACGACTTTACAGGCCTTGCAGGGAGACAAAATCTTGGGTGCATCCTTGGTGCATCCTTGAGTGAATTAGATAACCAAAACTTGGACACAGGGCAGGAGATACACCAGTTCTAACCAACTCAGCAGTCTGAGTCCCAACCAAGTCATCACACCAGGCCAGAGGTGAACGTGTACAGAGAAGATGACCCCGATCCACGATCACTGTGCAGGCGCAACCAGGAGGAGCCAAAGGTGGAGACTATAGAAATGATCTCCCGGAACTCATTGTAATAAGAACTGCCTTCTCGCGGACAGGTTATGAATATGTATAGGCGTTCCTAGGACTTTCATGAATATGTAACACTTTACAGTATTTAACTAAGCTCACAGCTACTGGAAATTTGCACACGTCTTTGGTGAAAATTATTTCCCCGTGTGTCCAGCACTGAAATAAACATACCTGCTTTACAATCTTACAGGCTGTAAGGTCATTCTCCGTGCGTCATTTGGCGAGCCAGGCAGGAGGGAGTTCTGCTTGGCTGCATGAACAGCTGAGAACAGACAACTTTGGCGAGCCCCGAAGCTTTTCTTTCAGAAGACCTCCACTCCCAGCTGGTCATTGCAGGAGTAGACAGAGACCTGGCCTGGACAGCGGTTAAGGTATGTTGTAATAAATTGCAATTGCATTTTAACGCGGCAAGCCAGTAAGTCGTAGTGGGACGCCTTATGCGTGGCCAAGGTTTCCGCAGTGGTGTACCCGGGAGTGGTGGGGGCTTGCTGTCCGAGGGTCGGCCGCTAGCAATCCTGGTGGTGGATCAAGCAACCCTGAGATTCTGCGTCCCAGTTTCGGGAGCCAGGATGGACCTCTGCTAATGATTTTAGCAAAGAGGAGAAGGGTAGTGCAGAATCAGTTTTGCAGCTGCTGAGAAGCAACAGTCAGTTTGTAACTGTGTGTTATCTCTTGTAAGTGCCCGGGCATTCCATGCATTCCATTCAAAGCAGTATTCGAGATAGCTATCTGTTGTAAAATTAACCAGCCAGTGAAAGTGTCTGTGTGTCTGTGTGAGTGTGAGTGTGTGTGCTAATTACAGTAATTACTGTTTAAATGTATGGTGGTACACTTTAGCCTGTGATCTGTATAAAGTGGAAGACGAGCTTAAAACACCTTGATTTAAGTTACATGGCAAGAGTTAAATAACAGTGCGTGTGATGTAAAAAAGCATATGCACATATGTTTTTCACCCTCTAAAACCAGGGACATAATGACAAAATGGGAACCAGTTCCGTTAAAATACTAGAATACCACCTTGCTCTCCTTAGGATGCATCCTTACACATTAGAGTAATTTGAGGAATCCTGATAAAAGAAAGTTTGAAACAATATTGTATTCACTTGCGGCTTGAATGTGGGATTATAGCAACTAGTGGCAATTAATGTTGTTCTGCAGAACTTGGGAAAAATAGGATGAAGTACAGTACTGAAATTAATTTGCTCTTATTGTTATCTAATAATTTTGAGACCAGAAAAGGATTTAAGTTGTTAAACTTTGATTCGTATTGAATTTATGTGCTAGTCAGAGATATGGAAAAAACAACAAACTAAATGTTATGATGGATGTGAGCTTGGGAGAGGTTGTATTTAACAGTGGTTTAAAAGTGGCTAGAATATGAACTGAATTGGATCTAGGAAAATGGAAGTAATGGACTTATGTTTAATATGCTGTTTTTCTGGCATTTGTAAGAAATTGCAAAAGGTAAATGGGACTGAGGAATGTAACTATTGCTGAACTAATTGGAATTGCATATAAAGTGTACTATGACTGGAATTAAATGGAAAAACAAAAGGAAAAGAAAAAAAAAGAAAAGAAAAAAAAAAGAGAAGAAAGCGAAATATCCCTGTACAGGCTGTACAGCTTGAACATAAATTTCAAGCCTGTGCCAAGCTGTAAGATAAGCTAAACCTCCTCCGTCCGCGTGGCCTTGCCTTGTGTCTAAACTGCAGCAAGAAGAAAAAGAAAAAAAAAATAGAGAAACTGCTGCTAGAAGCAGTGAAGTGGGAGGGAGGAACGCGAAGCGTCAGGGGAGGATGGGACTGTGGGGGGGGCAGTCAGATACCTCTCAGGGTAGCCCTGTATCTTCTCACACCCACAGCAAGGAAACATTGCAAGCTCCCCTCAGAGGGGCAGTGGGCCAGAAGGGGAGTCAGTCTTAATAAGGGTACCTTTCTCTTCATTTGATCTTGAAACATGGAAAACAGTAACCAAGAATTATCGGAGCGATTCTGTGGGGGTCACCAGACATTTCCAGTTTTTGATCAAACAACATAACCCCAATTGGAACAATATACAATTGTTATTAGAACGTATGACATAAACTGAAAAACAGCTAATATTGAAAACAACCCAAGATTTGGCTATTAACCAAATTGGCAATGCAGGAAAAGGTGTGAAAAACTATTTCCCTTTACAGGATCCCCATTGGGATCCAAATAGGGGAGTACACATGGGATTATTAAACCAATATAGAGACTGGGTTGTGAAAGAGATGGAACGAGCCATCCCGCGAACGATTAATTGGTCAGCCTTGTACAGTATCAGGCAAGGGCCAAAAAGAAACCCCCACAGAATTCCCAAATAAGTTGCGAGATACCATGAGAAAACATACACCTCTTGACACGGGTTCAGAAGTAGGGATACAGCAGTTAGTGTCATTATTTATAGGTCAGTCAGCAAAAGAAACTGAGAGCAACAGAAAGTAGAAGTTTGGAAACTTTGTTAGATAAAGCTTGGAGAGTATTTAGTAACAGAGAAGAGTAAGATTGTTGAAAGGATAAGAGTAGGGAACTAAAGAGGTTGGAAGGCTTTGAAAGCCTTTAGAGAGAGATCAACATACAGTGGGAAAACGAATGTTGGGGAAGGTACAGGGAAAGTAGGCAGAGAGAGAATCGGACAGTAGGAAGTTTTGAAAAGGACTGACGGGAACCTGGGGAACCTAGCGGATCCATTAGTTATAATGAAGCTAGGGAAAGAACAAAAACAAGTGGAATTTTTGGTAGATTGCCAATAAGTAACAATTACATAGTAGGTAAAGGGAGTCACTGGCCAAAGTGAAAAAGCATATTTTGTGAACCTTTGAAATACAAATTGGATAAACAAGTAGGCATTCATAAATGGCATTCATTTTTATATATGCCCAATTCCCCGAAAACTCTTTTTGGGAGAAATCTGTTGGAACAAATGGGTGCAGTAATCAGATTTGAAAAAGGAGAAATTACTCTGGAGGCAAATGATCAGCAATATGTGCAAATAATGAGCTTGCTTTTAGCAACTATTCCCACAGAGGGCAAGATTACTGAAGAAGTCCTGAACCAAGTGTATCCCGGGGTATGGGCTACTGATGTACCTGGAAGGGCCAAAAATGCTCCACCTGTCTAGGTAAAAAACAAAGAAGGACAAAAACCGGTAAGGATAAAACAATACCCTTTGAAAAAGGAGGGAATTCGGCCGGTGATAGAGAAATTCCTGCAAATCGGGTTATAAACAAAACAACAGAGGATCTCTACCCAGTGGTAGCAAACCCATACACCATTCTGACTGTATTAACCCTGATTTGGTTTACTGTTTTAGATTTAAAGGATGCCTCTTTTTTTGCCTCCCTCTCCATGAAGCCAGCCAGACAATATTTATGTAAAACACAGCTCACACGGATGGTGTTGCCACAAGGATTTAAGAACAGCCCGACAATATTTGGAAATCAACTTGCTAAAGATCTTGAATCTTGAGAAGCCCTGTCTGATGAAGGACAGATGCTACAATACGTGGATAATATTTTGATTGCTACCAGAATAAAGGAGATGTGCATAACCTGGACCTCACAGAACAGAAACACCTACATTGGAATAAAGAAGCTACACGAGCCTTTGAAGAACTTGGTAAGGCTTTGATGTCAGCCCCTGCTTTAGGACTCCCAGATGTGAATAAACCATTTTTTCTATTCTCTCACGAGGAGTAGGGAATAGCCTTGGATATACTGGCACAGGATCTTGGCCCGTACCGATGAGAAGTGGCCTGGATACCTATGGGCAGTTGCAGCGGTGGTACTGAACATACAGGAGGCCCGGAAATTTACCATGGGTCAGAAAATGACTGTGCTAGTATCCCACATGGTGTCTACAGTTTTGGAAACAAAAGGGGGACATTGGTTTCCCCCACAAAGATTTCTTATGTAGAAATCATCGTCACTAACATTGTCAACCCAGCTTCTTTCCTCAGTGGTAACATCGGAGAACCAGTTCATCACGATTGCCTGGAAACCATCGAAGCAACATACTCCAGCTGACCCGATCTAAAGGACAATTCTATGGAAAACACTGAGGACTGCTTTACGGACTGAAGCAGCTATATCCTGAACAGTGAAAGGCATGCTGGTCATGCTATAACGACTAGCCACGAAGTGATGGAATCTGGACCTCTGCCTAGAAGTACTTCCGCACAAAAGGCAGAAATAATCACACTTACTTGTGATCTGGAACTAACTCAAGGTAAAACTGTGAACTTTTATATGGACTCTAAGTATGCTTTTAGGGTCATGCATGCGCACGGAGCAATTTGGAAAGAAAGAGGACTCTTGAACTCTTAAGGCAAACATATCAAACATGCAAACGAGATATTGAAATTATTGGAAGCAGCAACTTCCTGAGAAGGTGGCAATCATGCATATCAAGGCACACCAGAAAGTGAGCTCAGAATTGGAAAAAGCGAACGAGTTGGCAGACAGAGAGGCAAAACTGGTGGCTAAGCAAAAGGTAAAAATAGAAAGTGCCCTAGTCCCCGGTGGGCAGGTCTCTTTGGAAGGTAAGCCAGAGTATACTAAGGAAGACCGAAACTTATTATAGATTTAGAAGGATCATATGATAAGGAAGTGTGGGCTCACACCTCACAAGGAAAACTTATTGTTCTCTCCTATTTAGTTTGGTCTTTAGTAAGGGAAGAGCACAGAAAGGGACATTGGGGAGCAGAAGCATTATATAAACATTTGATCAGAAAATAATAGCTAGAAATTTGTATACTACTGTAAGACAGGTGACACAGCAATGTGATCTTTGCCTCCAGACTAATCCCAAGAATACACCCAAGCCAGAAATGGGTCAAATTGGGAAAGGAAAGGACCTGGGCAACAATGGCAAATTGATTTTTTGGAACTCCCAAGAAAAGGGGGGGTACCGATATTTGTTGGTACTGATTGATACCTTTTCAGGTTGGCAACAGCAAAAGCTCAGGAGGTAACTAGAACATTAGCACAAGAAATAATACCAAGGCTTGAAACAACAAATTGTAAAACTGGGGCAGGAGGTGAACTTAGCTTGACCTCAATCTTTGCCTTTGGCCCTCTTGCGTATACGAACAAGGCCAAGAGCAAAGGAAGGGTTAAGTCCTTTTGAAATCCTGTATGGGCGACCCTATAGTGTATAGAAGCGGATGTCTACACAAATAGCGGATGAAATTATGACTTCTTATATGGTGACATTGGGTAAACAACTTAACAAAACTGGGAAATGTGTTTGGGATTTGGAGCAGGAGTTTGGATGGGCCAGTACATAACATCCAACTGGGAGATTATGTGTATGTGAAGTCTCTTGCAGAAAAGACTTCGGAACCACAATAGGAAGGTCCATTTCAAGTCCTCCTGACATCCTTCACTGCTATCAAGATTAAAGAACAGAACGCCTGGATCCATCATTCTGAAGTGAAGAAAGCCTGCAAAGCACCATGCAGGGTAACCTAGGTGCGACCTGGAAAATTTTATTTCTTATGGTCATAGCCTTAGCACATGGGTGGGATGAAAATTGGCATGGGCAAAATCTGAATAAAACCACGGGGGGACACTTTAAATTGGTGCTTTGGAATCAAACCGATCAGAGTATATATGTTACATTGCCCACTTCTGCAGGAGAGAGTTTTAAGTTTGTGGTAATTAACCAAAATATTTCTGAAATTCTATCAAAGAAATTAGGTTACATCCACCTTGACATGTTTTGGTCCTTCTGGACCTTCTGGGTGACCTTTTGGTCCTTTTGGTCCTTCTGGTCCTTAGGGGTGACCGGCCCAGGTGGCACTTACTACATCGGCAAGAAGAAACCCTAAAGAAGAGACAAATGCTACAACTGCAGTGAGCGGGGTCACCACGCCAAAGAATGCAAGCTCCCGACGCAGCCCAAAAGATGCCATTTCTGCCGGAGCACCAGGCATACGATTGCCAGCTGCCCCAAAAGAGCTTAGCAGCACAGCAGGCAAACACCAGGAGCCTGATTTTTGCATTAACATTAAAATCTGTTTGTTCTTTGAAGGATAGAGATGGGTTTTCTCAGGTAGAAGTACCCTTCTTACCTGTGGTCAGAGAAAACATAGATAAGGAATCATCATATTAGTAAAAGAATTTACTAACCTCCTAGAAAAGGGGGGGCTGATACAAGGAATTAACTAATTAACACTTGACTAATCAATACTTAAAGAACTAACACTTAAGGAGCTAACGCTTAGAGAGCAAACCCTTAACCCACAATGCTTAGAACCCTTAACCCGCATTACAATTGCCTAGCTTTGCTTCGCCTTGTGTAAGAGAAACAAAAGTTTATTGACGACTTTACAGGCCTTGCAGGGAGACAAAATCTTGGGTGCATCCTTGGTGCATCCTTGGGTGAATTAGATAACCAAAACTTGGACACAGGGCAGGAGATACACCAGTTCTAACCAACTCAGCAGTCTGAGTCCCAACCAAGTCATCACACCAGGCCAGAGGTGAACGTGTACAGAGAAGATGACCCCGATCCACGATCACTGCGCAGGCGCAACCAGGAGGAGCCAAAGGTGGAGACTATAGAAATGATCTCCCGGAACTCATTGTAATAAGAACTGCCTTCTCGGGGACAGGTTATGAATATGTATAGGCGTTCCTAGAACTTTCATGAATATGTAACACTTTACAGTATTTAACTAAGCTCACAGCTACTGGAAATTTACACACGTCTTTGGTGAAAATTATTTCCCCGTGTGTCCAGCACTGAAATAAACATGCCTGCTTTACAATCTTACAGGTTGTAAGGTCATTCTCCATGCGTCACATGGCAAACTCTCTGTGGGATGCCAGGAACATGTGCTATACAGGATGTGCTGCCCAGCTCTTTTTTTTCTTTTTCTGTGTTACAGCAGAATATTCACTTCTCACCATCATGTCCTACTACCGCTACATTTTTCATCTGCAAACCCCTGCACTATGGGACCCTCCTGGGCAGCAGACCTTGTGTCCACATGGCAGCAGCTGCCTGGGCCAGTGGGTTTCTCAATGCTCTGCTGCACACAACCAGTACATTTTCACTACCGCTCTGCAATGGCAATGCCCTGGACCAGTTCTTCTGTGAAACCTCACAGATTCTCAAGCTCTCCTGCTCACATTTCTACCTCAGAGTTGTCTGGTTTATTGTGGTTGGTGTCTGTTTAGCATTTGGGTGTTTTGTCTTCATCATGCTGTCCTATGTGCAGATCTTGAGGGCTGACGATCCCCTCTGAGCAGGGACGGCACAAAGCCTTTTCCAAGTGCCTCCCTCACCTGGCCGTGGTCTCCCTGTTTGTCAGCACTGCCATGTTTGCCTACCTGAAGCCCCCCTCCATCTCTTCCCCATCCCTGAACCTGGTGGTGTCTGTTCTGTACTCGGTGGTGCCTCCAGCAGTGAACCTCCTCATCTACAGCATGAGGAACCAAGAGCTCAAGGGTGCCCTGAGGAAACTAATGACTGGTGCTTTTAAAAAGATATGAACTTCCCATCTTCTGCACATCACCCAGGACATAACTCTTGATAGTCCCAGCCTCTCTTTCATGTATTTTTTAGTTGTAGATGATTGTTTGGAGTTGGGGGAAGGCTTGGGTTTTTTTGCTTTTTCAAACTGTGATGATATTGTTCACAAAAAAAAGTCATTTTTCATGACCTTCTAATTCACTCTATGCCTTTATAGTTTGAGTCAGAGACTGAGTAAGTGAAAAGCTGTTCTCTTTGTGTATTTCAACAAAATAAAGGACCCTGCAGTGAATTGTTTGTCTGAGATCCTTCTCTTGAGACCTTTGTGAAGCTGAATACAAAGATCCCAGCAGAGCAGCTCTGCCAAGGAGCTCCAGCCTTGTTCTGTACAGAGTTGTTCTCTTTCTACTTCCCCACTCTTCTTCTCAGCCCTTGTGTTGGTGTAAGGCCTGAGTACTTGTGAGTCTTGGGTACAGTCCTGTGGTCTGGCAGTCATGTGACCAGAGGCAGCGACAGGCAATGGGCACTTCTGTGACAGAGTTGGCCTCCATAACAACATCTCCATCAGCAAAGGGATCTCCTTAGCACAGTGCCTGTAGGTTTAGGTCTTCTTCCAGAGCTGGTCTAAAGAACCAGCATAAGGAATAGACTCTCAAGAGGCTTGTTACTTTGCTTGTTTCTGTGTGGGCTCAGTGTGATGAGATCAGCGTCCCAGTGTGGCTTTCAAGGGACTTTGGGCTGGTTGTTCAGATTTTGCTTGTTGGTGGCCAGCACCCACACAGATGGTCCCTCTGAGCACCCGCCATGGCCACCCAAGAGTTTGTGCGGGACGTGGTCAGTGCCAGTGACCACCATCAGCTGGGGCTGCCTCCCAGCCTGACCAGCATGTCCCTGCAGAGTCACCACAGCCTGGGCAACACAGTTCATTTGCTCTACAGAGCAAAACCCCCAGCTCAGGGACTGTGGGGAGCACGGGGATAGGGTGCAGGAATGGCAGCCAGGCCAGTGCAGGTGTGCTCTCCCTAGGGAAAGGTTTTGTGGAGAGGTGGGATGTCCCAGGAGAACAGCAGGACACAGTGTGTGTGTGCAAGAGGGACATGGAAATAATCTGTCATGCTGCCGGGCACCAGCTTGGGGCCATTGACTCTTGCTGCCACCATTTTGATCATTGTCCTCTCAGCACAGCTGGGCGAGGTTGATTGTGCCCCTATGGAAGGACACCAAATGACTAGGTCAGAAGTCCAAGTGTGCACTGAGGGCAGATGTGAGAATGCACATCCTGTGTGAGGGGACATGTACCCTAATAAGTACAAATGCCATCAGCTGTTGCTATAGAGGCCACGGAGGCCTGTGGGACAGTGTCCACAGTGTCCACAGTGTCCACAGTGTATCAGGGTCAGTTCATGTTGAGAGTAACTTTCCCAAGAAACCACCTGAATGCAGCACTGGAATGTGCTTCCTTGAACCAAGGTCCCTGTGTCCTCCCTAGAGACCTGATATAGCTCCACCACCCAGACCCAGTTGCTGCCCAGTTTTGTGGCTGACGACAGCACCATCTCTGCTCACAGACATGTTAGGACTATTTTCTGCAACTCTTGCATGTGCTGAGCATTTGCATTTGAGAGCCTTTTGTCCCCTTCCTGTTCACATGGGCATCCCATGAATCTGCTCTCTACCCCAGTGTAGACAGGCACAAGGCCTTCTCCACCAGCTCCTCTCACCAGTGCCACTGTTTTCTACAGCATCCTCATCCTTGACTGTGGAATGCCCAGAACAGCCCTCCCAAGACAGTTTGACAAAGCCTTTTTCTACACCATCCTCACATCCCTGCTCAATCCCCTCATCCACAGCTTAAGGACCAGAGAGGTTGGGCAGAAGTGGGGCACTGAGAAAAATGGTCGGGAAAGCTTTGAGGTGCACAAAAAGCCCAACAACATATTGGCCTGCTGCTCTCTTCTGAACAAGCCCAGAAGACCTGGACAGCATTTGCTGTGTCCCAGAAACTCACCTGGAAGGTTGGGTTATGGAGTAAACTTTTGGTGCAGGAAGGGGCAGACAGGTGCTGGTGGAACTGGCTGGTGTGACCGTGAGACATCTCTCAAACACCTCAGAAAAGTCATGGCTCTCAGGGAGGTTGCATGGTCCTCTGAGAAAGAAAATATCAAAAATGACTTATCAGAGAATCATAGAATAATTGTGGTAGGAAGAGACACTAAAAATCATCGAGTCCAACCATAACCTAAATCTGGCACTAAACCATGTTCCTAAGAGCCTCATCTATCTGTTTTTTAAATGCCTTCAGGGATGGTCCACCTCACTGGACAGTCTGTTCTGTTGCTTCAAAACCCTTTCTGTGAAAAAATGTTTCCTAATATCCAACCTCAACCTTCCCCAGCGCAACTTGAAGCCATTTCCTCTTGTCCTGTCACTTGGTACTTGGGAGAAGAGACCAACACCCTCCATGGTACAACCTCCTTTCAGATAGTTGTAGAGAGTGATAAGGTCTCTCCTCAGCCTCCTTTTCTCCAGACTGAATTCCCCAAGGTCCCTCAGCCGCTCCTCATAAGACTTGTGCTCCAGCCTCTTCACCAGCCTTGTCACCCTCCTCTAATCTCTCTCCAGCACCTCGATGCCTTCCTTGTCATGAGGGGCCTAAAACTGACAACAGTACAAGGGGATGATCGCTTCTCTAGTCCTGCTGGCCACACTATTCCTGATACAAGCCAGGATGCTGGTGGCCTTTTTGGCCACCTGGGCACACGCTGGCTCCTGTTCAACTGCCGTCAATCAACACCAGCAGGTCCTTTTGCGCCAGGCAGCTTTCCAGACACTCTTCCCTAAGCCTGTAGCGCTGCCTGGGTTGTTCTGACCCAAGTGCAGGACCCAGCACGTGGCCTTGTTAAGCCTCGTACAATTGGCCTCAGCCCAATGATCCAGCTTGTCTAGATCTCTCTGTATGGCCTTCCCACTCTCCAGCAGATCAACACTCTCACCCAATTTGGAATCATCTACAAACTTACTGAAGGTGCACTCAATCCCCTCATCCACGTCATCGATAAAGAGATTAAACAGAACTGGCCCCAGTACCAAGCCCTGGGGAACACCACTCATGATCGGCCACCAACTGGATTTGGCTCCATGGATTTGGGCCCAGCCAAAGCATCCTTGTATTCCCCTTGAGTCTCTTGCCCCTTCTTCCAAAGGTTATAAATTCTCCTTTTATTCCTAAGTTCCAGCCACAGCTCTCTGTTCAGCCAGGCTGGCCTTCTTCCCCGCCGGCTCACTTTCCGGCACATGGGTACAGCTGCTCCTGCGCCTCTGAGATCACCTTCTTGAAGACAGACCAGCCTTCCTGGACTGCTTTGTCCTTCAGAACTGCCTCCCAAGGGACTTTGCCAACCAGCCTTCTGAACATATCAAAGTCCGCCTTTCAGAAATCCAAACTAGCATTCTGCTGACCACCCTCCTGGAGTCCAGCTCCTGTCCCTGCACAGGACAACCCCACAGTTCACACCGTGTGTCTGAGGACGTTGTCCAGTCTCTTCTTGAACACTGTCAGGCTTGGGGCCGTGACACCTCCCTGGGGAGCCTGTTCCAGTGTCCAGCACCCTCTGGGGGAAGAACCTTTTCCTCATGTCCAACTGACCCTCCTCTGGTTCATCTTCCTGCCATTGCCTGGGTTCTGTCATTGGTCACTAAAGAGCTCATTGCCTGCCCATCCTCCTCCCCTTGTGAGGAAGCTGTAGACCACAATGAGGTCTCCTTTCAGTCCTGTCTTGTCCAAAATGAACAAACCCAGTGACTTCAGCCACTCCTCCAAACCCTTCACCAACTTTGTAGCCTCTTCTGGACACTCTTTAGCAACTTAATATATTTTTTTATACTGTGGCATCCAGAACTTCAAACAGTGCTCCAGGTGAGGCTGCAGGACTAGACTCTAGACCACTGGAGAGACCCGAGATCAGCATCAATGAGATAATGCTGCAATCACCTCTTCTCCACACTGAAAAAAAAAAAACTATATCCTTTACCAAAAAAAAAATCATTTTTATTACAAAATTTTTGAAATCATTCTCTATAACTACACTAGGAAACCTCTCTAATTAACTGTACAAGACTAGAAGGAAATTTAAAAAAGAGACATGGTTTCTTAGAGCTTTCTTCTGTATAATGAGTACCATGGTGTATTTGGTGCTGAGTCCTTGAACCTCAGGTGCTGAGAGGAGATTGCACAAACCTTTCCAGAAGTCAAAGTCAGAAGAAAAAAAGTAGTAAGTACCTTGAAGTATTAATGAGTTCCATTGAGGGCAAGTACCAGCAAAGTCTCCCCAGGGATTTGTTACAGCAGAGAATTGGAGGCCATGATGGCAGATAAACAAAGGATAATGTGCAGGCAGCTGAGGTGCTGAGAAAACCCTGGTTTTGTTGGATGAAGCAGACAGGCCAAGGCCTGACCCCCAGCCCCTGGGAAGGCAGATCCTGTCCCTCACACGTTGCTCAGGGCTCTTCCTGGGGCAGGGGGATGTGGGATGTGTGATGCTGAGTGAAGGACAATGCTGTGACAGTTCCCAGCCTTACTGGGGTGTGCAAGGAGGCCATGAGGTGCCCCCAGTGCCTGAGGACAACATGTTTCCTCATAGGCCTTGGTGGCAGAGATGATTGCCATAGCCAAGGGGACAAAGCCTTGGGTTCTCTTGGCGACATCCAGCCTTGCCAGTGCCCTTTGCCATCTCCACCACAGGTTGTCCTACACTGTCCCACAGCTGCTTCTGTTTCCCTGCAGGCTGTAGACACCCATCTCGCTTCCTCCCCTTGCTCTCACCCTGGTATTTCCATACATTGACTGATGTGTCTCCACTCTCATGCTCTGTTCCTTGAAACACAAGGAGTTGGACTGATCTCATGCTCCTTCTGGATGATTTCTTGTACAACAGCACTGCCCTTTGAGTGACATTTCTTCGTCCTCATGCCCATTCTCCATGTTCCAAGCTGCACTGTGTGGCAGTGTTTCTCTCCTCTGCTGTAGAAAGGAGGACCTTGAAAACTACTGTCAGCCTCTTACCTGGGAAGATCATGGAACAGATCCTCCTAGAAGCTGTGCTAAGGTACAAGGAGGACAGAGAGGTGATTTGAGACAGTCAGCACGGCTTTACCAAGGGCAAGTCCTGCCTGACTAACCTAGGGATCTTCTACAATGGAGTCATTACATCAGTGGACAAAGGAGGGGCTATGGATGTCATATCTATCTGGACTTCTGTAAACCCTTTGACATGGTCCCTCACAACACCCTTCTCTCTGAATTGGAGAGATATGGGTTTGATGGCTGGACTGTTCGATGGGTGAGGAACTGGCTTAATGTTCACACCCAGAGATTGGTGGTCAATGGCACAATGTCTGGATGGACACTGGTGACAAGTGGTGTCCCTCAAGGGTCCATACTGGGATCAGTACTGTTTAGTATCTTCATCAATGACATCGTGGGATCAAGTGCACCCTCAGCAAGTTTGTGGATGACACCAAACTGAGTGGTGTTGCTGACTCGCCTGAGGGACAGAAGGTCATCCAGAGGGACCTGGATAAGCTTGAGAAGTGGACCCATGTGAATCTCCTGAGGTTCAACAAGGCCAAACGCAAGGTCCTGCACCTGGGTTGAGGCAACCCCCACTATCAGTACAGGCTGGGGGGTGAGGGGATGGAGAGCAGCCCTGACGAAGAGGACTTGGGGGGACTGCTGGTTGAAAGACTGGACAGGAGCCGGAAAGGTGCGCTTGCAGCCCAGAAGGCCAAACACATCTTGGGATGCATCCAAAGGAGCATGACCAGCAAGTCAAGGAAGGGGATTCTGCCCCTCTGCTCTGCTCTGGTGAGACCCCACCTGGAGTCCTGCATCCAGCTCTGGAGCCCTCAGTACAGGAAACACATGAACCTGTTGGAGAGGGTCCAGAGCAGGGCCACCAAGACGATCCGAGGGATGGAACAGCTCTGCTGGGAGGACAGGCTGGGAGAGTTGGTGCAGTTCAGCCTGGAGAAAAGACAGCTCCAGGAAGACCTTATTGTGACTTTTCTGTACTGAAAAGAGGCTGATAAGAATGATGGGGACAGACTTTTTAGCAGGGCCTGTTGTGACAGGACAAGAGGTGATGGTTTTCAAGTAGAAGAGGGGAGATTCAGGCCAGACAGGAGAAAGAAATTTTTTACAATAAGGGTGATGAAACAACAGCACTGATTGCCCAGAGAGTTGGTGGATGCCCCATCCCTGGAGACATTCAAGGCCAGGCTGAATGGGGCTCTGAGCAGCCTGATCTGGTTGAAGATGTCCCTGCTCATGGAATGAGGGTTGGACTAGATGACCTTAAAAGCTCCCTTCCATCACTCTCTATGATTCTATGATTCCTACTTCCAAGGAAAGCTCTACCATCTGGGAGATAACCCTTTGAGCATAGAATCATAGAATCATTTGAGTTGGAAGAGACCATTAAGATCATCGAGTTCAGCCATAACCTAACTCTAGCACTAAACCATTTCCCAGAGAACCTTGTCTATACATCTTTTAGACATCTCCAGGGACAGTGACTCCACCACTGCCCTGGGCAGCCTGTTCCGAAGCCTGACAACCCTTTCCATGAAGAAAAGCTTCCTAATCTCCAATCTGAACCTTCTCTGGCACAAGCTGAGGCCATTTCCTCCCATCCTATCACTTGCTACTCAGGAGAAGACCAACACCCTCCATGCTACAACCTCTTTTCAGATAGTTGTAGAGAGTGAAAAGGTCTCCCCTCAGTCTCCTTTTCTCCAGGCTAAACACCCCCGGGCCCCTCAGCTGCTGCTCAGAAGACTTGTGCTCCAGACCCTCAACAGCCTTGTCCCCCTCCACTGCACTCACTCCAACACCTCAAGGTCTTTTCTATAGTGAGGAGCCCAAAACCGAACTGAGGATTCGAGTTGTGGCCTCACCAGTGCTGAGTACAAGGGAATGATCGCTGCCCCAGTTCTGCCCACTACACTATTCTTGATGCACACCAGGAGGCCATTGGCATTTTGGCCACCTGGGCACATGCTGGCTCATGTTCAGCTGCTGTCGATCAACAGCCCCAGGTCTGTTTTCCGAGAGGCAGCTTTCCAGCCACTCTTCCCCAGGCCTGTAGTGTTGCAGGGGGTGGTTATGACACAAGTGCCTGGCCCAGCACTTGGCCTTGTTGAACCTCAATTGGCCTCAGTCAGCCACGATCTCTCTGTATGGCCTTCCCACCCTCCCGCAGATCAACATTCTCACCCAATTTGGTGTCTTCTGCAAACTTACTAAGGGTGCACTCGATCCCCTCATCCAGATCATTGATAAAGAGATTAAACAGAACTGGCCCCAGTACTGAACCCTGGGGACACCACTTGTGACCGGACGGCAACTGGATTTGGCTCCGTTCACCACAACTCTTTGGGCCCAGCCCTCCAGCCAGTTCTTTATCCATCGCAGATACACCCATCCAGGCCATGAGCTGCAGCTTCTCCAGGAAATGCTGTGGGATATGGTGTCAAAGGCTTTACTGAAGTCTAAGTGCACAACATCCACAGCCTGTGTGGCGGATTCACTCCCCCACGACAGACTTTCCCTCATCTGCTAAGCTCGTCATCTTGTCATAGAAGGAGATCAGGTTGGTCAAGCAGGACCTGCCTTTCATAAAGCCATGCTGATTGGGCCCGATTGCTCGTCTCGTATGTGTGACCTCACAGCCTCTTTCCCAGCCATGTTCTTGCTGTTGGCCTGTCCCCTGCAGAGGCACAAGTGATCTCACAGTCCCCTCCACAGCCATTGGCTTCCTACTGCACTATGAGTTCCTGAGACACAGCTGAGGTCCAGTGTGTGAGCAGATAAAACTAAGCTGGTTTCATCAAATTTATCTAATAGAGTTCCTATCAAGGGTTTCAGTGGAGAAACGTTCCTCAGAGGAGCTGCTGTATTTACACTGGGGCATTTTATATCTCTGCTTCTGCCTCTCTTTTTTTTTTTTTTTTCCTGTTCTTCTTCCTGTGTCTATTCTGTCTTGAAAGAGCTCTCCAAGGAAAAGATTCATGGAATCCTACAATAACACAGGTTGGAAGAGACCCCTGAACACCATCTCTGTCCCTCTGACCTTTATGGCACCCCAAGGAATGGCTGAAAGCATTTGTGCTCCCTTGGGTTCATTTCATCACATGCACACAGTGGACATGCACATGATGTGCATGTTTACAACTCATCTGTACAATGAAAACATGGACTTTTGACCTAGTATTTGATAGAATCCTAGAATGTCCTGAGTTGGAAGGACACATACAGATCATCAAGTCCAACTCCTGTGCCTACACAAGACAACCCCACAGTTCACACCATGTCTCTGAGGATACTGTCCAGTCTCTTCTTGAACACTGTCAGGCTTGGGGCCGTGACACCTCCCTGGGGAGCCTGTTCCAGTGTCCAGCACCCTCTGGGTGAAGAACCTTTTCCTCATGTCCAACCTGACCCTCCCCTGGCACATCTTTCTTCCATTCCCTTGGATTCTGTCACTGGTCACCAGAGAGAAGAGATCAGTACCGTCCCTTCCTTCTCCCCTTGAGAGGAAGCTGTAGCCACCATGAGGTCTCCTTTTAATCTTCAGCTCTGATGGCGAGACACTCCTTGGTTTGCTTTCTGAAGCAGAAAGGAGAAGCCATGACCTCCGGACAAGGGGAAGGGGGATCCTGTTCCTCACACATGGCTCAGGTCTCTTTCTGGGACTGTGGGATTTGAGTGTGCAAGGCCGAGGGAAGGACAACACTGGTACAACATCTTCCATCTTCCCCATGGGGCTGCAAGTAGGAAATGAGGCCCCAGTGCCATGAGCACAACATGTCTCCCCCTAGGCCTCAGTGGCAGAGAGACAACTGCCATGGCCAAGGGGACAAAGACCTGGGTTCTGTTGGTCCCTTCCAGCCCTGCCAGTGCCCTTTGCCATCTCCATCACAGGCTGTTCTACATGGTCCTACACCTGCCCCTCTTTCCCTGCAGGCTGTAAACACCCATCTCGCTTCCCCACCTGCTCTCACCCCAGCATTTCTGTCCCTTCACTGATGTGTCTGCACCCTCACTGGCTGTTCTTTGGAACACAAACCATGAGCTGATCCAGCTCCCTCTGGGTGACCTCTTGCACCACAGCATTCCCCTTCCAGTGACATTTCTTCCCCCTGATATCCAGTCTCCATCTTCCAAGTTGCACTTTGTGAGGTTTTTTTCCTCTCTCTTTCTTTTTTTCTGCTACTAAGGAAAACTCAATTATCTCAGCAATTGTTCTTCAAGCAGGGAACCCAACCTGTTAGGCTTCTTGTGGTCTTTCAGCTGCCCAGAGAGAAGTCACCTCACCATGATCTCCTCAATCCCAGGACTGATGCTGGCCTTTCGTCTTCTCTGACAGACACGACCATGTTCCTGCTGCTGTCCCATCATGAACCCAGGTGGAATGGACGTGACAACCTATCTCTGACACCTCTTCCTGGGTAGGTGCTGTGGGTACTTAGGCCGAGGTTCTTCCCCAGCCATGTCCCTGCTGCTGGCCTGTCACCTTCAGAGACAGAATCGACCTCACAGTCCCCTTCACAGCCTCGCGCTTCTTACCAGATTGTGAGTTTATGAGGCACAACTGATGTCATAATACCAGAACCATCCATCACCTTTTTTATGGCCCAGGACCTGACCAGATAAAAGCATCCTTGTTTTATCAAATTTATCAAATATATTCCGTAGTAGGGATTTGAGTTGAAAAACACTCTTCAGAGGAACTTCTGTATTTATGTTGACAACTTTTAGAACTCCTTTTCTGTCTCTTATTCTTTTTATTCTTCCTCTGCCTCTCCAAGGGAAAGATTCATTGAATCACAGAATAACTTCAGATTTGAAGACAGCCCTTGTCTCACTTGTCTCACTCTCCTGCTCAGGGCAGGGTGAACCAGGTGAGGTTGTTCAAGGGTTCCTCTCAACTATGCACCATCCACAAAGAAGCTGAAAGTGCACTCATCACATCATACAGAGGGGGAATGAAGACATTTAACAGTGTTGGTCCAAGTGCTGGTCACTTAGGGATGCTACTAGTAACTGGCTGCATGTAGGACTTTGTACCACTGATGACATTTGGCTTAATTGTCCAGCCAAATTCCCACCCAGCTTCCCATTCTCCAGGCCAGAGATCCCTGATCTGGCTACTAGGACACCATGGAACACCATGTCTGTGACCTTGCAAAACTCCAGGTATGGAGGCAGGCTGACCAGCCATTAATTCTCCTTCATGCTTTTCATGCAGATGGGCTTAATATCTGCCTTTTCGAGGGACCTCAGAACCCTTCTGACTGCTCTGTCACTTTTGAGAGCACAATCCAGAATCACAGCAAGGGTGACAGAGCAGACAGGAGCACTTGCAATGAGCCTGTCCAGGGCAGCTGAGATGAATCTCACTGGGCCAGTGGGGTTTGTTCCTGGAGTCACACAGAGAAATATCAGGGTTCCGTCAAGCATCCACATCTGAGCTGGCCTTGTGATCTCCTTCTGCGCCCAGGGATGTTCAGAGACAGAGTCTGTCCCTTTTACATGTAGAGGCCGTAGTCTCAGTTTCTCCCTGGCCTCCTATTGCCACTCCCAAGGGATGGGAGGCATCTCAGCCCTGTGGTGTGTCACCCTGCTCTGCACTCATTTGACATGTCCCACATCATGAGGAATGGACATGGGGATCACAGTTCGAGGATGTACATCCCAGTGCTCCATTCAGGTGGTTTCCCATAGGATGTTTCTCCCAACATGAGATGACCTCGAGACACTGTCTGTCCCACAGGCTCTCATGGAACCCCCAGGAACAGCTGATGGTGTTTGTGCTCACTTGGGTTCATCTCACCTCACATACATGATGTGCATGCTCACATCTCATCTGTACAATGCAAACATGGATTTCTGACCTACTCATTCAGTGTCCCTCCATGGAGGGAAGAACAACCTCTCTGAGCTGAGGTGAGAGGCCAGGGCTGCAAATGGTGGTTGTGAGGGGCCAGTCCATGACGGTGCCCTGGGGCAGCTTCCTCAGGGTGTCCAGTGCACACGGGCACAGCCCAGACCCTGCTCTGCTGGTCCTGCAGGTCTCTGGCAGGATGCCTGGCTGTGAGAGGACACTGCTGTGTGCCCAGCCCTGCACACACTCACTGTTCAGCTGTACTCTGGTGTTTGCATGTGTGGCCACTTTCTTGGGCATGTTCTTGAGAGAATCTTTGGAAGAAGACCTAAACCTTCCAGCCCTGCCCTGAGGAGATCACTTTTCTTTCTGGAAAGGCTGTTCTGAGGCCAGCTCTGTCACACAAGTGCCCATTGCCTGTCCCTGCCTGCGCTCACAGGACTGACACACAGCAGGACGGTGACCAAGCTGCCAGAGCACTCAGGCCTTGCACCAACACAAGGGATGAGAAGGAGAGTGTGGAAGTGGAACAAGAACAGCTCTGGAAGAGCATGGCCAGTCGTTATAAAAGAAAAGCAGACAGTGAATTTGAAAGGGGATGGCAAAATTATCACAACAAAAAAAAAAACGACCACCAACAAGAAACAGGCTGGGCCTGTAATTAGTTTCATTAAAACTCCTATGCAGGCGCAGATGGGCAGATTGTTGCTTCAGAAAAGACTAAGATATGAGTTTCCTCAGGGCAACCTTGAGCTGCTGGTTCCTCATGCTGTAGACGAGGGGGTTCACTGCTGGAGGCACCAAAGAGTACAGAACAGACACCACCATGTTAATGGCTGGAGAGGAGATGGAGGGAGGCTTCAGGCAGGCAAACATGCCAGTGCTGACATACAGGGAGACCACGGCCAGGTGAGGGAGTCAGGTGGAAAAGGCTTTGTGCTGTCCCTGCTCGGAGGGGATCCTCAGCACGGCCCTGAAGATCTGCACATAAGACACCATGATGAACACAAAACAACCAAATCCTATTAAGAGACTGAGCACAAGTAACCCAACCTCACTGAGGTAGAAGTTTGAGCAGGAGAGCTTGAGGATCTGGGGGATTTCACAGAAGAACTGGTCCAGGGCATTGCCCTTGCACAGTGGCAGTGAAAATGTATTGGCTGTGTGCAACACAGCATTAAGAAACCCACCAGCCCAGGCAGCTGCTGCCATGTGGACACAAGGTCTGCTGCCCAGGAGGGTCCCGTAGTGCAGGGGTTTGCAGATGGCAACGTAGCGGTCGTAGGACATGACAGTGAGAAGATACAACTCCGCTGAAATGAAAAAGGCAAAGCAAAAGCCTTGGGCAGCACATCCCAAAAAGGAGATGGCCCTGGTATCCCAGAGGGTGTTGGCCATGGACTTGGGGACAGTGGTGGAGATGGAGCCCAGGTCAAGGAGGGAGAGGTTGAGCAGGAAGAAGTACATGGGGGTGTGGAGGTGCTGGTCACAGCCTATGGTGGTGATGATGAGGCCGTTGCCCAGGAGGGCAGCCAGGTAGATGCCCAGGAAGAGCCAGAAGTGCAAGAGCTGCAGCTCCCATGTGTCTGTGAACGCCAGGAGGAGGAACTGGGTGATGGAGCTGCTGTTGAGCATTTACTCTGCCTGTGATTGTGGTGACCTGTCATAGGAGGAAAAGACAGTGACAAGTTAGGAGAGACTCCTCTGAGCAAAATAAACATCCCTGAAGGAGGGATGTATCAGCTAATTCTCTGCTTCTACCAAATGAGAAACACATTTCATCACAACTTAGAATGCAACTTGGGCACCTAGTTTCCATGAATGCACCTCTAGGGTAAGACCTCCTGTGTTGGTGTCAGAACAAAAATGGACCCACTTTCCCACCCCAAGTCCAGAGAGCAAGAGCACCAGGGACAGGTGGAGAATACTGCAGTACTCCCAGAAAATAAAGCAAGGACAGAAAGGTAGACAGTCATGCTGTGAAACCTTCTCCTTACCTGGCTGTGCTGCTGCCCCTCACATGATGACACTGTAGAGCAAGTTCTTTTAGCATCTTTTTTTGTGTACCACATTCCAGGAACCCTTCACCTGCAGGTCCAGCTGCTCAGGTGGTGACTCGTGACCTGGACCGCATGGCTTTGGGGCAGAGGTGCTGCTGGGGAGGAGAGGAGACCAGGGGGTTGCACTAGGAAATGTGTCTGCACTGCAGGGGATGGCAGGGGGATTCCTGAATCCCCTCCCCAGCATTTCTGGTCCCAGCTCCCTCTCCCTGCCCATGTCTCTGCTGCCTGGAGCTGTCCCTGCTGGGAGCTGTTTCTCTGTCCCTGGGTCTGCTCCCTGCCACTGCTCATAGAGTCAAACTCTCCTGCTGTGTGCTCAGCTCTGTCCTGCTCACACCTTCTGGCCCTGGGCACTGCCCAGGGGCAGCTCTGTGTGTGCAAGGGCTCAGGAGCAGATCAGACAAGTCCTAACAAGAACTGGGGCCTCAGTTGCCTTCTCTAGGGCAGAGAAATAAATCCCCATCTCCCACTGCCCGCCCAACAAATCAAGAGCGGAAAAAATCAAAGCACAGTATCTGGAAAAAGGCGGCCTCAATGTTCTTCACAAGGACCCTCTGCAAGTGTCCCAGAGTGAGCTAGAGCTGCGCACTCTCTCCTCTCAACAGCAGAAGGACCCTGCCCTGCCGGGGGTCGCTCCTTCCACCCACAGCTTCTCCTCTCAGTGTTGTTGGGATCTCCCCGGGCAGGCTGAGCACTGACCCTGGCAGGCAGCAGAGTCCCTGCCCCGGCACAGCTCTGGGGTGCAGGGACCTTGCTCTGCAGGACAGCCCTGGGCACCCCTGGGTGCACACCCGGCTTCACACCCTGCAGCTGGGAGAAGGCAGCTGTCGTGCCCTGTCCATCCAGGATATCCCTGCTGAGGAGCAGATCTTTCTCCTCCACACCAGCCATGGGATGTGCCAGCTCTGGGAGATAATTGCAGGATCCTCATCTGCACCGTTCTGCACACAGAGACTTACTGTGTTAAGGACTGTGAAGATTTCTCCTCCAGTGATCTCTCAGCTCTCTCACCACCCCAGACTCTGTTTCCCCTCTCTGTGCCTGGCTCCTCTCCCCTCTGTGCTGCAGGCAGAGCCCTCAGCCCTGCTGTGCTTTGCAGAGGAGCTGCTCCTGGGCAGAGCTCTCTCTGCAGTGCTGCCGCTTGCCATGAGCTCCCTCTGTCCCAGGAGTCCAGTCCAGCTCAGCAGCACAGGAGCAGCCCGTGATGTCCCTTTCTCTGTCCCCTCTGGGCTCCCTTGTGGTGTTCCTGGATCTCCAGAGAAATGTCACACGAAAAAGTCTGAAGTAATCAGTGATGTTTCTTCTCTCACCTCTACAGAGACAGTTCTTTCCTGCAGTAGCATTTTTCATATTGTAAAAGAATTTGGGCATGAGAAACATTTTTTCTTGTCCCATCATTAGACAGGACACTCTGAAGATTATAGCAAAGGATCAAATTTTTCCAAGCTGGGGAGGAATATCTTCAGTTGAAGGAATTTAGGCATTTTATTCTGGTTTTATACTCCTAGGACTAGAGAGACATTCAGCAATCTTGGGCCATCTCATGTCTGTGCTCTGAGGCAAAGCCTTTGCACACATAGGATCTTGGACCTGGTTTCCATGGGGCAGTTCAGAGCTGGGCTGGTGCCACAGCTGGGGTGGTTCAGCCCAGATGTGAGGCAATGCCCTCAGCCAGGGACCTGACTGGGTGAGCTGGAGCTGTCAGTGTGACAGGCAGAGCTGTGACACGGATGGAATAAACTGCCAAGGCAGGGTGGCAGAAGGTAGTTCATCTGGTCTTCAAGGACAGCAGCCTCCAAGCACACCAACAGTCCAGATCAAAACTCAGTCTAGACCTGTGAGGCAATTCAAGGGCCCCATAATGAGCTGTTACTACTTCAGCAACAGTTAAAGGAGAAACAAAGACACTGGGTGGCCACGGATGAATTTAATCAGGGAAAGAAGTGAGAATTTCTGTGTCCTCTTGTCCTCCATCCTCACCAGCAAGTTCTCCCAGGCCGTTCCGACCCGAGCTGGGTTTGGTGCCCGTGACCCCATGTACCAGCTGTCTGCTGTGCTTTCTGACCTCATGGACCCTCTTGTTCTGCCTCCCTTCTGCTGCTGAATCCTGTTGTAGGAAACAATCATCTTGCCAAAAGAATAGGCCCGGGCAAGATCTCTGAGCAAAGCATATTTTATTAACCATTTTGCAAGACCGGGTGTTCTACCCAAAAGTAGGTACACAGAATAGGCAAAAAGAGCCCTGGGGACACCACTTGTGACCAGGCGCCAACTGGATTTTGCTCCATTCACCACAACTCTTTGGGCCCGGCCCTCCAGCCAGTTCTTTATCCATCGCAGATACACCCGTCCAGGCCATGAGCTGCAGCTTCTCCAGGAGATGCTGTGGGATACTGTGTCAAAGGCTTTACTGAAGTCTAAGTGCACAACATCCACAGCCTGTGTGGCGGATTTACTCCCCCACGACAGACTTTCCCTCATCTGCTAAGCTGGTCACCTTGTCATAGAAGGAGATCAGGTTGGTCAAGCAGGACCTGCCTTTCATAAAGCCATGCTGATTGGGCCCGATTGCTCGTCTCGTATGTGTGACCTCACAGTCCCTTCCCCAGCCATATTCCTGCTGTTGGCCTGTCCCCTGCAGAGGCACAAGTGACCTCACAGTCCCCTCCACAGCCATTGGCTTCCTACTGCACTATGAGTTCCTGAGACACAGCTGAGCACATGACATTGTACCCAGCCATCACCCTCCTTGTGGTCCAGTGTGTGAGCAGATAAAACTAAGCTGGTTTCATCAAATTTATTTAATAGATTTCCTACCAAGTGTTTAGAGTGGAGAAACGTTCCTCAGAGGAGCTGCTGTATTTACACTGGGGCATTTTATATCTCTGCTTCTGCCTCTCTTTTTTTTTTTCCTTCTTCCTCTGTCTATTCTGACATGAAAGTGCTCTCTAAGGAAAAGATTCATGGAATCCTACAATAACACAGGTTGGAAGAGACCCCTGAACACCATCTCCGTCACACTGACCTTTATGGCACCCTTTATGGCTGATAGCATCCGTGCTGCCTTGTGTTCATCTCACCACATGCACACAGTGGACTTGCACATGATGTGCATGTTTACTACTCATCTGTACAATGAAAACATGGACTTTTGACCTAGTATTTGATAGAATCCTAGAATGCTTGAGTTGGAAGGGACCCACAAGGATCTTCAAGTCTAACTCCCGTCCCTGGACAAGACAACCCCACAGTTCACACCATGTGTCTGAGGATGTTGCCCAGTTTCTTCTTGAACACTGTCAGGCATAGGGCCGTGACACCTCCCTGGGGAGCCTGTTCCAGTGTCCAGCACCCTCTGGGTGAAGAACCTTTTCCTCATGTCCAACCTGACCCTCCCCTGGCACATCTTTCTTCCATTCCCTTGGATTCTGTCACTGGTCACGAGAGAGAAGAGATCAGTACCGTCCCTTCCTTCTCCCCTTGAGAGGAAGCTGTAGCCACCATGAGGTCTCCTTTTAATCTTCAGCTCTGATGGCGAGACACTCCTTGGTTTGCTTTCTGAAGCAGAAAGGAGAAGCCATGACCTCCGGACAAGGGGAAGGGGGATCCTGTTCCTCACACATGGCTCAGGTCTCTTTCTGGGACTGTGGGATTTGAGTGTGCAAGGCCGAGGGAAGGACAACACTGGTACAACATCTTCCATCTTCCCCATGGGGCTGCAAGTAGGAAATGAGGCCCCAGTGCCATGAGCACAACATGTCTCCCCCTAGGCCTCAGTGGCAGAGAGACAACTGCCATGGCCAAGGGGACAAAGACCTGGGTTCTGTTGGTCCCTTCCAGCCCTGCCAGTGCCCTTTGCCATCTCCATCACAGGCTGTTCTACATGGTCCTACACCTGCCCCTCTTTCCCTGCAGGCTGTAAACACCCATCTCGCTTCCCCACCTGCTCTCACCCCAGCATTTCTGTCCCTTCACTGATGTGTCTGCACCCTCACTGGCTGTTCTTTGGAACACAAACCATGAGCTGATCCAGCTCCCTCTGGGTGACCTCTTGCACCACAGCATTCCCCTTCCAGTGACATTTCTTCCTCTGATATCCAGTCTCCACCTTCCAAGTTGCACTTTGTGACTTTTTTTTCTCTCTCTTGCTTTTTTCTGCTATTAAGGAAAACTTAACCGTCTCAAAAATTGCTCTTCAAGCAAGGAACCCAACCCGTTAGGCTTCTTGTGGTCTTTCAGCTGCCCAGAGAGAAGTCACCTCACCATGATCTCCTCAATCCCAGGACTGATGCAGGCTTTTCAGCTTCTCTGATAGAAACGACCATGTCCCTGCTGCTGTCCCGTCATGTTCTCAGGTGGAAGGGACATGACAACCCTGTGGGTACTTAGGCAGAGGTCCTTTCGCAGCCATGTTCTTACTGCTGGGCTGTTACCTCCAGAGACAGAACTGAGACACAAATGACCTCATAATACCACACCCATCCATCCCCCTCCATAGCACCCAGGACCTGACCAAGACTGAAGCGTGTTCTACACATTCCTACATCTGTCCCTCTTTCCCTGCAGGCTGTAGACACCCATCTCGCTTCCTCACCTTGTTCAAATTTGTCAAATATATTTCCTACTAACAATGTGAGTTAAAAGAACTCCTCACTGGAACTGCTGTATTTATGTTAACACCTTCTATATCTCCTCTTCTGCCTGTCTTTTTTTTTTTTTTACTATTCTTCTACCTATTCTCTCTCCAGAAACCTCCCCAAGGCAAAAATTAGTTCAAATCACAGAATAACGGAGGTTTGAAGAGAGCCCTTGTCTCACTCATCTTGTCTCACTCCTCTTGTCTCACTCGTCTTGTCTCACTCACCTGCTCAAGGCAGGGTCAACCAGGGAACATTGCTCAAGGCCTCCTCCCAGGTTTGCATCATCTTCAAAGACGCTGAAAGTGCACTCTGTTACATCATAGAGGGGGAGAATAAAGATGTTCAACAGTGTTGGCCCAAGGGCTGGCCACTGAGAGATGACACTAGTAACTGTCTGCACAGAGGACTTTGTATCACTGATGATATTTGGGCTTGATGGTTCAGCCAACTTCCCACCCAACATCCACTTCTTGAGCCCCATCAGCACCACTCTGGCCAGAAGGAGACCATGTCTGAGGCCTTGTAAATGCCCTGTACATAACATGCCTTTCTTTCCCCTGTCCATTTGGGTTCAGCAATCCCTTCCTTGTCCTTCACATTCCTGCAAATGGCTGCAGGAGGACATGTCCCATCCCCTTCCAAGGGAGGGAGGTAGGGTGGCCAGCCTATTATTCTCTCAGTTCCTATTCCTGCTCATCTTGAAGATGGGTTTGAGGTCGGCGTTTTCTAAGGACCCCAGAACCATTCTGGTTTCTATGGCACTTTTGAGAGCACGATTCGGAATCACAGGCAAGGGTGACATAGCAGACTGGAGCACTTGCAGTGAGCCTCTCCAAGGCAGCTGAGATGAATCTCACTGATCCAGCAGGGTTTGTTCCTGGAGTCACACACAGAAATGTCATGGTTCTGCCAGGTGTCAACACCTGAGCTGGCCTCATGGACTCATGCACCCAGGGATGCTCAGAGAAATAGTCTGTCCCTTTTACACGTAGAGGCAGGAGTCACAGTGTCTCTCTGGCCTCCTGTTGCCACTTCCAAAAGACAGGAGACACTTCAGTCCTGCTGTGTGTCAGTCTGATCAGTAGTCATCTGAGATGTCCCACGTCATGGGGAATGGACAAGCGGACATCAGTCCAAGGAAGAACATCCCAGTGCTGTATTCAGATGATTTCCCACAGGGTTTTCCTCCTAACATGAAGTGACCTGAAAACCTTGTCTGTGCCACAGGCCTTCAGGGAACCAGAAGGAACAGTTGATGGTGTTTGTGCTCACTCGCGTTCATGTCACCTCACATACATGATGTGCGTGCTCACATCTGTACAAAGCAAACATGGACTGCTGAACTACTCATTCAGTGTCCATCCATGGAGGGAAGAACAACCTCTCTGAGCTGAGGTGAGAGGCCAGTGCTGCAAATGGTGGTTGTGAGGGGCCAATCCATGATAACTGACCTGAGGCTTCTTCCAAAGGAGTGTCCAGTGCACACGGGCACAGCCCAGACCCTGCTCTGCTGGTCCTGCAGGTCTCTGGCAGGAGGCCTAGCTGTGAGAGGACACTGCTGTGTGCCCAGCCCTGCACACACACACTGTTCAGCTGTACTTTGCTGTTTCAACTGTGGGCCAGTTTCTTGTGAATGTTCTTGAGAGAAAATTGAAGAAGACCTAAGCCTTCAGGTATTGCCTGAAGAAGATCACTTTTCTTTACAGAAGTACTGTTACGGGGCCAGCTCTGTCACAGAAGTGCCCATTGCCTGTCCCTGCCTGCGCTCACAGGACTGACACACAGCAGGATGGTGACCAAGCTGCCAGATCACTCAGGCCTTGCACCAACACAAGGGATCAGAAGGAGAGTGTGGAAGTGGAACAAGAACAGCTCTGGAAGACCAAGCACTGCTGCTCCCTGGCAGTGCTGCCATGCTGGACTCTTCCCATCCTCCCATGCACACAGGAACCATCCCTGCAGCTCTGAAAAGGCCTTGCAGAAAGGATATAGTGAAAAAAAAATCATTACAGGACATTTATTTTGTTTAGAGACAAGGAGAGTACTGCTCCGCATTTACACAGCTCGTGCTTATAAAAGAAAAGACGACAGTGAATTAGAAAGGGGATGACAACATTATCCCAATAAAAAAACAACCAATAACAACAGAAAAGACAGATGACAGGCTGGTTCTGTTATTAGCTACATTAAAACTCCTTTGTACAAGCAGATCGACAGTTTATTGCTTCAGAAAACACAAAGAAATGAGTTTCCACAGGGCATTCTTGAGCTCCTGGTTCCTCATGCTGTAGATGATGGGGTTCATTGCTGGAGGAACCACTGCGTACAGAACAGACACCACCAGGTCCAGGGATGAGGAGGAGATGGAGGGGGCCTTCAGGTAAGCAAATGCTGCAGTGCTTACAGACAGGGAGACCACGGCCAAGTGAAGGAAGCACATGTTAAAGGCTTTGTGCCGTCCCTGCTCAGAGGGGATCCTCAGCACGGCCCTGAAGATCTGCACATAGGACACCACAATGAACACAAAACACATGAAAGCTAAACAGGCACTGACCAGAAGAAGCCCAAATTCTCTGAGGTAGGAATGTGAGCAGGAGAGCTTGAAGATCTGGGGAATTTCACAGAAGAACTGGTCCAGGGCATTGCCCTTGCACAGTGGCAGTGAAAACGTATTAAACGTATGCAGCAGAGAATTGAGAAACCCAGTGGCCCAGGCAGCTGCTGCCATGTGGACACAAGCTCTGCTGCCCAGGAGGGTCCCGTAGTGCAGGGGTTTGCAGATGGCAACGTAGCGGTCGTAGGACATGATGGTGAGGAGAGAATACTCTGCTGAAATGAAAAAGAGAAATATAAAGAGCTGTGCAGCACATCCCAAAAAGGAGATGGCCCTGGTGTCCCAGACGGAGTTGGCCATGGATTTGGGGAGAGTGGTGGAGATGGAGCCCAGGTCGAGGAGGGAGAGGTTGAGGAGGAAGAAGTACATGGGGGTGTGGAGGTGCTGGTCACAGCCTATGGTGGTGATGATGAGGCCGTTGCCCAGGAGGGCAGCCAGGTAGATGCCCAGGAAGAGCCAGAAGTGCAAGAGCTGCAGCTCCCATGTGTCTGTGAACGCCAGGAGGAGGAACTGGGTGATGGAGCTGCTGTTGGACATTTGCTGCTGATGAGCATGGGGTACTGTCACAGGAGCAAAAAACAGTGACAAGTTAGGAGAGACTTCTCTGAGCAAAATCAAAGCCATTTCTCATAGACCTTCCCCCTGCTCCACACCCCCTTGTCCTTTTCCAGACCTTCCTTCAGCTCCGTGGCTGAGCCCTGGGTGGTGCTGGCTGGAGGTGCCGTGAGGAGCAGGGCCTGTGCCTGCTGGCTGCCCAGGAGTCAGGCCTGCTCTGCAGCATGGGGTCATGGGAACGGGGGGCAGGAGCCAGACCTGGGTTTCAAAGTTGTCATCTGAAATTGCTGCTGGTAAAGAAGGGCCTGTCAGCATCTGCACTGTCACCGAGAATGAAACAGGATGGTAGAAAGAAGTTTGAAATGTTTGGGTTTTTTACAGCTTCACAGAATCACAGAATATTAAGGATTGGAAGGGACCTTGAAAGATCATCTATTCCAATCCTGCAACTCGTCTGGAGAGTGTTGTGTGTGTCAGAATCCCTCAGCATATCTGCTGCACTCAGGGAGAACAGAGCGAGTCCTGCAAGACCAGAGGATGCCTGTGGGTCAGTGCAGAGTGAGGGCAGCTGGTCTGTCCCTCTGTCTTGCTCCAGCTGCCCTGGGCTGGCACCTTTCTGAGATGGAGGCTGATCACACTGCCATGTTACCCTGAATAGCCACCAGGCACTGCTGAGAGCAGAGAGATCCACCTCAGACCACGACATGTTTCACCCTTTCCCAAGGCCTCAGCACCCCACGTTTAGCCCAGGACACACTTGACACATTTCACAAACCCAACAGCATTTTCTCGGTCACAGCATCTCTCTGCTTCTCTATGGGGCTTTCAGATACACAAAGATGATGTAGGACAGGATTGGAAGAAAACCTCAAGCAGCCAGCCAAGTGTTCTAATGATGACATTTGATTAAAGGAGACTCAGCACTTTCCCCTGCCCCACAGACTGCATTGCCCACAGCCCCACAGGTCAGAGCAAAGCTGGGACATGTGTTCCCATGGACACACCTGCAGGAAAGGACCTACAAGATCAGGCTGTGACTCTGCAGCTGAAACTCCCATCCCCAGAGAGCCTGACAGCAAGAACAAGATCACAACAACAGTGACCCAGAGCAGTAGAGCAAGAAGGAAAATGCGGTGAGGGTGGGTGTGAGAGAGGCCAGGGCAGAGGCAGCCGGGCACTCAGACAGCGTCACCCTTCCCCAGCTGTGCAGCCACCTCCCACACACCAACATTGCCGGGCAGCTGCTCTCAGCCCCTGTGCTCTGCAGAGGGAACTGGAGCTCTGGCTGCACAGGAGATGGTTCATGCCTTGGAGCCCCCGGCCCTGAGGGCAGAGGCTTTGTTGGGTGGGAGAGGAGGTGAGGGGGCTGCTCAGAGGAGCGATCTGCACTGGAGGGGATCATACGGAGTTTTCTCTGTTCTCCCTCTCATAACAATTCTGGGTTTAGTTTCCTCTCATTTCTGATCATTTCCCTGCTCGCTACGAGATTTTCCTCCTGGGAGGTATTTCCCTGTCCATGTCTCTTCCCTGTCAGCACTCACAGACCCCATCCCATGCTCTGTGCCCGCACCCTGGCACAACAGATCCTGCCTGTTTGCAGGGCACTGCCTGGGGGCATCTTCCTGTTTCCAGGTTGGAAAACAGGTCAGGTCAGACTAAGGGTGACAGGTCCAGCAAAGGTGGATGCAGGTGCTGTCCACAGGCAGAGCAGTGGCTGAAGTGATGTTATGAGGCTTCTGGCAGATGTACTGATCACTCAGAGTTGCAGTTCAGCGCTATCAGTGACTTGTTTAAGCATGAGAGTTCATTTTTATTTTATCCTTTCCTGCACCCCCCACCCCTTGGGACAGGAAACTGAAAGGACAGGCTCAGGAAAGCTCCTTATCTGTCTGGTAATCCTTGCATTGGTCTTCTCCTTGTGGCATCCACTTGCAAAAATCCTGGGGGTGATCTGGAGATGTGAGCAGCCCCGACTCACGCAGCACCCTCTGCAGAGCAGAAGCACCTTTCCTGCCCTGATAAGGGTCGCTCCTACCCCCCACAGCTTCTCCCCTCAGTGTTGTTGGGATCTCTCTGGGCAGGCTGAGTGCTGATCCTGGCAGGCGGTAGATTCCCTGCCCCGGCACAGCCCTGGGATGCAGGGACCCTGCTCTGCAGGACAGCCCTGGGCACCCCTGGGTGCTCACCCAGCTTCACAGCTGTTCAAAATGCCTGACAGGAGCCCCCTCCTTACAGATCCCACAAGCTGTGCCTGTGCCAGATTTAGGAGATGCCTCCAGGAGCTACAGCTTCATTGCCCTGCACCCAGAAACTTACCATGGCAAGGGCTGCAAAGATTTCTCCTCCAGTGAGCTCTCAGTCATCCTCCCAGTCCTGACCACCTTTAATCTCTCTCTGCCTTGCTCATCTCCCTGAGATCCCCAGGCAGAGCCCTGAGCCCTGCTGCGCTTTGCAGAGGAGCTGCTCCTGGGCAGAGCTGTCTCTCTGCAGTGCTGCCGCTTGCCATGAGCTCCCTCTGTCCCAGGAGCCCAGCCCAGCTCAGCAGCACAGGAGCAGCCCAAGGCACTTTAATGACACCTCTGGTGGGTTTGGTGCTGAGTCCATGAACATCAGACCCTGGAGGAAGTTGAAGAAACCTCTTAAGAAGTCCAAGTCAGATTCAAACTCCAAAGTTTCTTGTAATGTTAATGGGTCCCCCTGAGGAACACTACTGAGGAAATGACCCCAGGGTCTGGTTAAAGATGACAGGTCAGGAAAAGCAAGGTGAAGGTCTCTCTGACGATCAGTAAACCTGGATGTGTTTCATTAACCAAAGGGCCAAGCCCTGACCCTCAACCCTGGGAAGACGGATCCTGTCCTTCCCACATTGCCCAGGGCCCTTCCTGGGACAGTGTGATGTGAAGCTGTGCAAGGCCAAGGGCAGGACTATGGTCCTACACCTCCCAGGTTCCTGGCTGGGGACAAGGAGGCCATGAGGCACCTGTGCTGTAAGGACAAGGCGTCTCCTCACGGGCATCAGAGGTGGAGACAACAGCCATAGCCAAGTGGAGAAGAAGCTCCAGCTGTTAGTGTTTACATGCAGACATTTTACCCTGATGAGAGCGTGTATCTCAAGATAACAGCATGAGGAGTTACAGGACACTACAAATAGCCCCTCCTGGAGAAACTGTGAGGTCTTGGGCATCTGGTACTCATAATGCCAGAGGTCTGGACTTAGAGGGGAAGTTTCCCTTCATGTGGGAGAACATCAGGAATGTGTGGAGCTCTGCCTGGGGACAGAGAATGTCAGCTGAATGTTGAGGAGTCAGCATGAGAGGGCAGAACAACATGGGCAATGTTGTGGTGGGTGGACATCAGCTACTGACTCACTGATGAGGAAGAAGAATTAGATGAGGCCTCCTTCAGACCAATGAAAGAAGCCTCATGTTTCCAGGGCCGTGTCCTCATGGCAGACCTAAGATATCCCAATGTTTCCAAAGTACCAGCCATCCAGGAGGGTCTTGGAGCTCATTGACAACATCTTCCTGACACAGGTGACTGAGGAGTCAGTGAGTCGAGGTGCCCTGTGGGACTTCACACTTATAAACCAGAAAGAGCTGGTCAGGGATGGAACAGTCAGGGATGAGAAAGTAGAGCTGAGGCTCCTGGAAGATGATAACAAGGCAAGGAGCAGGATTTCAGAAGAGCAGGCTTTGGCCTACTGAATGGCCTAGCTGGGTCCTACGGGATACGACCTTGGTGTCTGCAGTGTTTTTTCTCTCACATTTCCTCCCTCCTCTCTCCCATCTGCTGTTGTGCAGCGTTTTTTACCCTTTCTCAAATACAATATCACAGAGGTGCTGCCAGCATCACTGAGTGGCTCAGATTTGGCAAGGAGTGGGTCCATCTTGGAGCCAGCTGAAATCAGCCCTGTCTGACAGTCGGTCAAACTCCTGTTGTCTTCTCAGAGAGGTGACAACTGTAGCACACCCACACTCACCCCAGTTCCAAGACTTTGCCATGTAAACCCAGTACAGGGTGACAATGTGTTGGGTGTTACAAACTACTTGATCATGGAGAAGAAATGGAAAAGATCTTCTGTCAGCAACGTGAGGAAGTCTCAGGTCAATGAGTAGGTTCCTATGAGTAGGTTCCTTGAGCAGAATACCGAGCAGAATTGCAACCCTGGACTTCAGCAGGGCCGACTTCGGCCTTTTCAAACAATTGCTGGAGGAAATCCCGTGGGCAAGGCTGCTTGAAGGTAAAGGGGCCCAAGATAGTTGGTTAACATTCAGGGACTGCTTCTACCAAGCTCAAGATCAGTGCATCCCGACGTGCAGGAAGTCAAGGAGGGGAGCCAGGAGACCTGCGTGGTTAAACAGGGAACTGCTGGGCAAACTCAAGTGGAAGAGGAGGGTTTACAAATCATGGAAGGAGGGGCTGGCCACTTGGGAAGAATATAAGGCTGTTGTCAGAGGATGTAGGGAGGCAACAAGGAAAGCTAAGGCCTCCTTAGAGTTAAACCTGGCGAGAGGGGTCAAGGACAACAGGAAGAGCTTCTTCAAATACATGGCAGATAAAACTAACACCAGAGGCAATGCAGGCCCACTGATGAATGGGGTGGGTGCCCTGGTGACAGAAGATACAGAGAAGGCAGAATTACTGAATGCCTTCTTTGTCTCTGTCTACTCTGCCGGAGGCTGTCCTGAGGAGCCCCGTACCCCTGAGGCCCCAGAGGAAGTGAGGACTATGGAGGAGTTTGTCTTAGTTGATGAGGACTGGGTTAGGGACCAGTTAAGCAATCTGGACATCCATAAATCCATGGGTCCAGATGGGATGCACCCTCGGGTGCTGAGGGAGCTGGCTGAAGTCATTGCTGGACCGCTCTCCATCATCTTTGCCAAGTCTTGGGAAACGGGAGAGGTGCCTGAGGACTGGAGGAAAGCAAATGTCACTCCGGTCTTCAAAAAGGGCAAGAAGGAGGACCCGGGCAACTATAGACGGGTCAGCCTCACCTCCATCCCTGGGAAAGTGATGGAACACCTTATCCTTGGTGCCATCTTAAGACATATCAAGGATAAGAGGGTCATCAGGGACAGTCAACATGGCTTCACCAAGGGGAAGTCGTGTTTGACCAACCTCATAGCCTTTTATGAAGATGTAACAAGGTGGATTGACGATGGCAGAGCGGTGGATGTGGTCTACCTTGACTTCAGCAAAGCATTTGACACCGTCTCCCACAGCATCCTCACAGCTAAACTGAGGAAGTGTGGACTGGATGATCGGGTAGTGAGGTGGACTGCAAACTGGCTGAAGGAGAGAAGCCAGAGAGTCGTGGTCAATGGAGCAGAGTCTGGTTGGAGGCCTGTATCTAGTGGAGTGCCTCAAGGGTCAGTTCTGGGACCAATACTATTCAATATATTCATCAATGACTTGGATGAGGGAATTGAGTGTACTATCAGCAAGTTTGCTGATGACACCAAACTGGGAGGAGTGGCTGACACGCCAGA
Organism: Caloenas nicobarica; assembly: GCF_036013445.1. Lineage (NCBI taxonomy): Eukaryota > Metazoa > Chordata > Aves > Columbiformes > Columbidae > Caloenas > Caloenas nicobarica. Next base: position 1,216,774 of record NC_088259.1, read on the forward strand.
GGGCTGTGCTGCCATCCAGCGAGATCTGGACAGGCTAGAGAGTTGGGTGGGGAAAAATTTAATGAAATATAACAAGGGAAAATGTAGAGTCTTGCATCTGGGCAGGAACAACCCCAGGTTCCAGTATAGGTTGGGGAATGACCTATTAGAGAGCAGTGTAGGGGAAAGGGACCTGGGGGTCCTGGTGGACAGCAGGATGACCATGAGCCAGCACTGTGCCCTTGTGGCCAAGAAGGCCAATGGCATCCTGGGGTGTATTAGAAGCGGGGTGGTTAGTAGGTCCAGAGAGGTTCTCCTTCCCCTCTACTCTGCCCTGGTGAGACCTCATCTGGAATATTGTGTCCAGTTCTGGGCCCCTCAGTTCCAGAAGGACAGGGAACTGCTGGAGAGAGTCCAGCGCAGGGCCACAAAGATGATTAAGGGAGAGGAGCATCTCCCTTATGAGGAAAGGCTGAGGGAGCTGGGTCTCTTTAGCTTGGAGAAGAGGAGACTGAGGGGTGACCTCATCAATGTTTATAAATATATAAAGGGTGGGTGTCACGAGGATGGAGCCAGGCTCTTCTCGGTGACAACCAACAGTAAGACAAGGGGTAATGGGTTCAAGCTGGAACATAAGAGGTTCCACTTAAATTTGAGAAGAAACTTCTTCTCAGTGAGGGTGACGGAACACTGGAACAGGCTGCCCAGGGAGGTTGTGGATTCTCCTTCTCTGGAGACATTCAAAACCCGCCTGGACGCCTTCCTGTGTAACCTCACCTAGGTGTTCCTGCTCTGGCAGGGGGATTGGACTAGATGATCTTTCGAGGTCCCTTCCAATCCCTAACATTCTGTGATTCTGTGATTCTATGGGGAACTGTATTGCCCTGACATTCACTGGCCAGGCAAAGCACCAGGTGCCAACAGTCCAGAGAATCTTGGGACAACTTCTTGACATGTCTGTCTGATGTGCCAACAAGAGTGATGCTCACCTGGATCTGAAACTGGCAAACAAGAAAGAGCTGGTGAGGGATGTGAACATCAGTGTCCACCTTGGCTGTTGTGACCAAGAAACAGTGGGGTCCCTGGCACCAGAGGGGAGGGGGGAAGGCCAGCAGCAGAGCACAGGCTGGTGGGCTCCAGAGGAGAAGACACTGAGGTACCTGGCGGGGCTGACAGATGTGGTGCCATGGGAAGCAGCTCTGTAGGGCGAAGGCGCTCAGGAAATCTGAGAGGCCTTACAGGACAGCGTGCTCCAAGCACAAGAATTACCTCTCCAAGTACCCATGAAAAGAACCATTTATCTCATGAGGCTGCTCATCTGAGCTGATGGATCTCCAGGGCAAAAAGGCAGCACACAGGAGGTGGAAGCAGGGGAAGCTGTAAAGGAGGAATTTAGAATCCTTGTCCATGGATGTGGGGATGATGCCAAAGCTGCCCTGGACGTGATACCTGCAGGGGAGGCTGAAGGCAGCAAGATGAGCTGACACTGTTTCCTTACAGTAAAAGAACAGACAGGGCGAATGTGGGCCTGCTGCTGAACTTTGTGAGAGTAGAATCAGATAGGACTGAGGTACTTCGTGGCTTCTTTCCCTCCATCTTCACCAGCAAGGTCTCCCAGGACTTTGTTCCTGAAGGTAGGAGTCTGGAGAACACCCAGGAGTGGATGGAGTTCAAGTCAGGGGTTATATGAGCAAACTCAGACACCATTACAGAGAAGCAGATGAGTCATTTGACCAGCTCCCTGAACGCAAGTATGGCTATGCTGTTGCACCTGAGATTCCCAGGAACACCCACTTTTTGGTCCAGAGGATGGTGATTTCTCTGGAGGTGCTCTGGTGACTTAGGCACCCACATTTCTGACATCTTCAATCTTTATCAGGAGATGCTCCACATCAATATGAACAGGAGACTGCTGATACCACCTGTTCTGGAAAGGGAGGGAAGGGTGAGGAGGAAAGGCAATACAAGAAATACTGCTTTATTGCTATTTATTATGGAAATGCTCTCTGTTTGGCTATTACTGAAATCTCTCTAATCATCCACACCAGATTCGAAGCATTTAGGAAAATGATGCACAAAGCCTTGGCTTGTAAGTGAATTTTAGATGTTAATGAGCCCTCTGCTGCCATGATCCTGAACTGCAGCTACTGAAAGATGGAACAAACCTCTGATGAAGTGAAAGGCAGAAGCAAACCCCGAGTTTCTGAGTGTGCTTCGGACCCCAGGAAGGGCCATCACTGACAAAGCTGTGAAGGAAACAACCAGTCGAGGTCCCTGTCCCTGGAGGCTGGTGAAGGAAAGACTTGGAGACACTGCTCACAGGTGTTGAGGACAATGTGGAGGTGGCTCTGATGCCATGTCAGCCCTTGATGCTTGTTTATCACCAGAATGGCTGAGCCCTGATGCCTGGGACCTGGTAGATTTTTCTCAAACGTTTTGCAAGGCTTTTTCTGTGGTCAGTGTGAGTGTTTGGTGTTTTGGGGGTGGGTTTTATGTCAAGTGCTGTTGCTTTGACTGCAAGGCTCTGGTTTTCTGTGGAGTTGGAAATGCCTGTGAGTTCCTCACAACTCATCCAGCTTCTTTCATACACCTGGAAATGGTCACCAATCACCTCAATGTCCCAGTCCCAAACTTGCTTGAATCCTCTATTTGTAAATGTACCCCATCACTCCAGGAGGTTCATGGATCCACCAGGTTCATGGATGTTTCCTGAGGACCATCCAAGTGTGGGCAGTGTAAGAGAGGAGCAGAATAAGGTCACCTCATGGGCCATGCCTGAGCACAGCCACCCCCAGCAGCAGCCATTCCCCATCTACCAGGCACAGCCATGCCCACAAGATGGAAATGTCACTGCCATGTATGCTTAGCCCAAGAGAGGCCTTTCTTCCTTCCATATTCCCAAGAAAATCTTCCTGCTATTCCTCCTCCACCTGCAGACATCAACTGCTTTCCATCTCTGGACTCAGACAGGGCTGTAAGTGTTCACTAAAGCCATCAGCCATCTCATTGCTTCTCCCTGACATGCCCTGACCCTCTCCCACACCTACACATGGCCAATCACCGCTGCTTAGGGCCTCTCACTCTTCAGAAGAGGCCTTGAGTTTCTTGGTTCTTCCTGGTGCTTATTGTAAACTTCCTCAGTCTCTCCAGAGTTCATGGTGAGCTTTCTTGTCCATAACAGCACCTTTATGACCATGTTTTACTAAATAGGTGTCCTTTTATGATCATTTGTGCAGAAAGGGTAGTCACAGGAAAACACCCAATATATCGAAACTGATGCTGAATGAAATGCCATGAAGACCTGATGAGTTACCCCCCTTGCTGTGTCTTTCCTGGAAGGAGTCTGTCCCGAGAAGGGGATCCAGCTTCTGCCACTCTCTGGAGAGGCACATGAGCAGTGTCCGTGCACCTGGGGAGGAAAAGGGTGACTTTTGGAAGACCATACCTCATCTGAACCACTTAGATATGTACTTATGGATGGGGTATCATACCTTATGCTGCAAATACCTATTTGATTGGCACTGCCAGTGGGGCTACCACAGATGCAGAGTATTATTTTACAGATATTTAAATATAAGCATGCTAAGCTTCTTTTTTTTTTCTTTAAAAACTGACATTGCTAGACAAATTACACAAACACTTGAAGGATTATTCATGCCTTTTAACATGATTATCCACAGAAGGCCCACCAGCTTTGCATCTCAGGAAGTGGGATGCCAGAGGTGAAGGGAAGGATGGTTTGAGCTCTGTCCTGGGATCTGGAAAACTGAAATGTGCTCCCATCTCCCCAACACCCTGCCCTCCTCAGTGAGGGGTGTGAAACATTCTGCCAGCGAGTTTTGAACTCACAGTCATGACAAGTATCTTTTGTCTAACTGCAGCCAATGGTGTCCTGCCAGCTCAGGATTTGGGCTTCCATTGCTAGAGGTATTTAAAAGATGTGGAGATGTGGTGCTTTGGGATATGGTTTAGTGGTGGACTTGGCACTGTTAGATTTACTGTTGGACTCCATATTCTTAAGGGTCTTTTCCAGGCTAAATGATTCTATGATGCTGTGATTCTATGATTTGGGTTGAAACAATTTCAATTCCATCACCTTCAGCTTCCCTCAGAGGCTGCTATTGTGTGGCACAACTGTCCCGGCACTCCAGGCAGGTTGGGCACTGGTTTGGTGCCTGCATTGGAAGTTTTCCCCTTCCTGGGGTAAAAGACTGTTGAGGAGAGACAATTGTAGAGATTTGGGTCACAGAGGTTTGAAGCAATCCTTCCAAAATCTGAGCAGGCTGAGCTTTGGTACAAAGGCACAAAGGAAGTCAGAATCTTTATGTGGTTTGCACTGACACACACCGTCACCTGCATTTCCAGTCTCTGAAGTCCCAGCTGTGCAGCAGAGTCTTGAGTTCTGAGCTCCCTTCATCTGCCCTGTGTGACACATGTAAAATGGAACTACCTCAGTCAAATGGCTGGTTTGGATTCTCTTCATGGCCTGAAGAAACACATGGGTCAGGAGACAGGCCAGGATACCCAACGAGCAATGCAGATCATAATATCCTACCTTGGACACAAGAATATTGTGGGGGATGATGCTGAATGCCTTGCTGACTTCCAGGTAACAGACCACCACTGCTGTCCCCACATTCAGCAACCCTGTCCTTTGCTCACACAAAGCAAAGAGGATGGACAGGCACAACCTGCCCTGGGTAAACCCCGTCACCTTCTCTTCCAGACACCCAGAAATGTGGTCCCAGTGGCCATGTTCTGGGGCACAGCCCTTAGTTCCCCTGCTCACCCATTGGCCATTTTTGAAAAGTGCACACACAATGTGTGAGAGCTGCCAGTGGCCAGGGAGTCCCCCCAGTCTCCATGAGCTTTCAAAGATGGTGGAGAGTGGCCTCACTGTGACATCGTCCTGCTGTCTCGGCTCCTGGGATGCTGCCCCTCCTGTCCCATAGACTGGAAAGGATTGTGTTAGTTCCAGTGACCCCTCACTTGTTCCCCATCTACTGCTGGTTGTTCTCCAGGTTTCTGTCTCAAGTCACAGTGGCCTGGGAGAACATGCTGGTGAAGATGGAGAATCAGAGGCACAGAGAATATCACTTCTCTCCCTTATTAAATTCATCAGTAGCTACAAGGTGTCTTTGTTTCTCCTTTAACTCTTCCTGATGTAGTAACAGCTCATTATGGGGCCCTTGAATTGCCTCACAGGTGTAGACTGAGTTTTGATCTGGACTGTTGGTGTGCTTGAAGGCTGCTGTCCTTGAAGACCAGATGAACTAACTTCTGCGACCCTGCCGTGGCAGTTTATTCCATCCGTGTCACAGCTCTGTCTGCAACACTGACAGCTCCAGCTCACCCAGTCAGGTCCCTGGCTGAGGACATTGCCTCACATCTGGGCTGAACCACCCCAGCTGTGGCACCAGGAGACCTCTGAGTCACCCCATGGAAACCTGGAACCAAGTGTCCAAGAGCCCATGTGTGCAAAGGCACAGGCTTCAGAGCACAGACAGGAGATAGTCAAAGATTGCTGAATGTCTCTCTAGACCTAGGAGTATAAAACCAGAATAAAATACCTAAATTCCTTCAACTGAAGATTTTCCTCCCCCAGCTTGGAGAAATTAGATCCTTTGCTGTAACCTTCCTGGTGTCCTGTCTAATGATGAGACAAGAAAAGATGACTCTCACACCAATTTATTTTATAATACAAAGAACACAATGCTGGAAAGAAGTGTCTCTGCAGAGAAGAGAGAACCAACATCACTGATTACTTCAGGTTCTTCGAAAGGATGTGCCCCTGGAGCTCCAAGGACAGGTGGAGGGAGCCCAGAGGGGACAGAGAAAGGGACATCACGGGCTGCTCCTGTGCTGCTGAGCTGGACTGGACTCCTGGGACAGAGGGAGCTCATGGCAAGCGGCAGCACTGCAGAGAGACAGCTCTGCCCAGGAGCAGCTCCTCTGCAAAGCGCAGCAGGGCTCAGGGCTCTGCCTGCAGCACCAAGGGGAGAGGAGCCAGGCAGAGAGGGGGGAAACACAGTCTGGGGTGGGAGGATGCTGAGAGATCACTGGAAACGAAATCTTCATAGATATTAAGCCTGTGGCTGTAGGGCATTGCATCTGCAAATCATGGTAGGATCTCAGAAAGCTGCCACATTGCAGAGTCTGCAAGAGATGTAAGTAGAACTCTCAGAGATTCTCTGATGCAGAGGAGAGGATGTGCTGCAGAGTAGGGATTGCCTTCTGCACTGTCAGAGTGACAAGACGTGAATGCTGTGTTCTCCCAAGGATGGCTGTGGGGTGTAAATGTAAATGAACACCCAGGGGTGCCCAGGGCTGTCCTACAGAGCAGGGTCCCTGCACCCCAGGGCTGTGCCGGGGCAGGGACTATGCCGCCTGCCAGGGTCAGCACTCAGCCTGCCCAGGGAGATCCCAACAACACTGAGGGGAGAAGCTGTGGGTGGAAGGAGGGACCTCCGGCAGGGCAGGGTCCTTTTGCTGCTGGGTTCCTCGTGGGTCAGGGCTGCTCACAGGTCCAGCTCACTGAAGACTACTTCCAATAGGAGGTTTCAAGGAGAAGATCTACACAGGTATTACTGTAAAGATAACGAGCTTTTTTGAGTCTGTCCTTACAGTTGCCTGTTCCAAGGGGTGGGGGGTGCAGGAAAAGATAAAATAAAAATGAACTCTCATGCATAAACAAGTCACTGATACTGGGTAACTTCAACTTTGAGTGATCAGTACATCTGCCAGAAGCCTCGTAACATCCTTTCAGTCACTCCTCTGCCTGTGGGCAGCACCTGCATCACCTTTGCTGGACCTGTCACCCTTAGTCTGACCTGTCCTGTTTTCCAACCTGCAAACAGGAAGATGCCCCCAGGCATCTGTAGGGCCAGCGTGAGGGCACAGAGGGTGGGATGGGGTCTGTGAGCACTGACAGGGAAAAGACATGGACAGGGAAACACCTCCCAGGAGGAAAATCTTGTAGCGAGCAGGGAAATGATCAGAAATGAGAGGAAACTAAACCCAGAATTGTTATGAGAGGGAGAACAGAGAAAACTCCGTATGATCCCCTCCAGTGCAGATCGCTCCTCTGAGCAGCCCCCTCACCTCCTCTCCCACCCAACAAAGCCTCTGCCCTCAGGGCCAGGGGCTCCAAGGCATGAACCAGCTCCTGTGCAGCCAGAGCTCCAGTTCCCTCTGCAGAGCACAGGGGCTGAGAGCAGCTGCCCAGCAATGTTGGTGTGTGGGAGGTGGCTGCACAGCTGGGGAAGGGTGACGCTGTCTGAGTGCCCGGCTGCCTCTGCCCTGGCCTCTCTCACACCCACCCTCACCGCATTTTCCTTCTTGCTCCACTGCTCTGGGTCACTGTTGTTGTGATCTTGTTCTTGCTGTCAGGCTCTCTGGGGATGGGAGTTTCAGCTGCAGAGTCACAGCCTGATCTTGTAGGTCCTTTCCTGCACCTGTGTCCATGGGAACACGTGTCCCAGCTTTGCTCTGACCTGTGGGGCTGTGGGCAATGCAGTCTGTGGGGCTGGGGAATGAGCTGAGTCTCCCTGAATCAAATGCCATCATTAGAACCCTTGGCTGTCTCCCTGAGTTTTCCTTCCAAGCTGTGAGCTTCCCTCCAGGTGGCATACCTGTCCTGTAGCACTTTAGCATTATCTGAATTCCCCACGGAGAAGTGCAGAGATGCTATAATGGAGGAAATGCTGTTCGTTTTGTGAAATGAGCTGTGTGTGTCCTGGGATAGACGTGGGGTGCTGAGACCTTAGAAAAGGGTGAGACATGTTGTGGTCTGAGGTGGATCACTCTGCTGTCAGCAGTGCCTGGTGGGTTTTCAGGGTAACATGGCAGTGTGATCAGCCTCCATCTCAGAAAGGTGCCAGCCCAGGGCAGCTGGAGCAAGACAGATGCCTCACTCTGCACTGACCCACAGGCATCCTGTGGTCTCGCAGGACTCGCTCTGTTCTCCCTGAGTGCAGCAGAAATGTTGAGGGTTTCTGACACCCAAGAGCACTCCCCAGGTGGAAGGGCAGAAGGAGCTGTAGAAACACCGAACCACTCAAACTCAGTTTCTCAGGCCTGGGAGTACAGATGCGGACAGTGCCTTCTGCACCAGGAGCGGTTCCATCTGACAAAGCTGAACCCCAGGACTGGCCCCTGCCCCACCCAATCACACAGGGTCAGACTGACTCCTCAAGAGCCCCTGGGCAGAGACCCTGCTCTTCATTGCACACTCATCAAGCACCGATGAGGGCTCCAGCCAGGATGTTCTCCTGGAAGAAGTGTCTCTTTGTGTGATGGGGGGGGAGGGTCTGTGGGAAATGGCTTTGGTTTTTCCCGGAGAAGTCTCATCTGAACCGTCACTGTCTTTTCCTCCTTGCACAGGTCCTCATGCCCAGAGGCAGCAAATGTCCAACAGCAGCTCCATCACCCAGTTCCTCCTCCTGGCATTCGCAGACACACGGGAGCTGCAGCTCTTGCACTTCTGGCTCTTCCTGGGCATCTACCTGGCTGCCCTCCTGGGCAACGGCCTCATCATCACCACCATAGCCTGTGACCAGCACCTCCACACCCCCATGTACTTCTTCCTCCTCAACCTCTCCCTTCTCGACCTGGGCTCCATCTCCACCACTGTCCCCAAGTCCATGGCCAACTCCCTCTGGAACACCAGGGCCATCTCCTTTTTGGGATGTGCTGCCCAAGTCTTCTTTGTAGGTTTCTTGATTAGTGCAGAGTATTCTCGTCTGACCATCATGGCCTATGATCGCTACATGGCCATCTGCAAACCCCTGCACTACGGGACTCTCCTGGGCAGCAGAGCTTGTGTCCACATGGCAGCAGCTGCCTGGGCCACTGGGTTTCTCAGTGCTCTGATGCACACGGCCATTACATTTTCACTGCCACTGTGCAAGGGCAATGCCCTGGACCAGTTCTTCTGTGAAATCCCCCAGATCCTCAAGCTCTCCTGCTCACACACCTACTTCAGGAAAGCTGGGCTTATTGTGGTTAGTGTCTGTTTAGGATTTGGGTGTTTTGTGTTCATTGTGGTATCCTACGTGCAGATCTTAAGGGCCATGCTGAGGATCCCCTCTGAGCAGGGACGGCACAAAGCCTTTTCCACCTGCCTCCCTCACCTGGCTGTGGTTTCCTTCTCTATGTCAGCACTGCCATATTTTCCTACCTGAAGCCCCCCTCCATCTCCTCCCCATCCCTGGACCTGGTGGTGTCTGTTCTGTACTCAGTGGTGCCTCCAGCAGTGAATCCCCTCATCCACAGCATGAGGAACCAGGAGCTAAAGGATGCCCTGTGGAAACACATATCTTAATGTTTTCTGAAGCAATGCATGGCCCATCTGCTTCTACATTGCAGTTTTAATGTCACTAGTTACATATCCAGCCTCTCATCTTTATTTTCTGTTGTTATTGGTTGGGGTTTTTTTATTGTTATAACGTTGTCATCCCCTTTCTAATTCACTGTCTGCTTTTCTTTTAAAACCACTGGCTTTGTAAATGAGGAGACATGATCTGTGTGTATTTAAACAAAATAAAAGGTCCTGTAGTGACTTGATTTTCACTATGTCCTTCCTGCAAGGCCCTTTGGAGCTGCAGGGACAGTTCCTGTGTGCATGGGAGGAGGGGAAAAGAGTCCATCATGGCAGGACTGCCAGGGAGCACAAGCACTTGGTCTTCCAGAGCTGTTCTTGTTCCACTCCCACGCTCTCCTTCTCATCCCTTGTGTTGGTGCAAGGCCTGAGTGCTCTGGCAACCTGGTCACCATCCTGCTGTGTGTCAGTCCTGTGAGCACAGGCAGGGACAGGCAATGGGCACTTCTGTGACAGAGCTAGCCTCAGAACAGCCTTTCCAGAAAGAAAGGTCATCTCCTATGGGCAGGGCATGAAGGTTTAGGTCTTCTTCCAAACGTTCTCTCAAACACATGCCCAAGAAAATGGCCACAGATGCAAACACCAGTGTACAGCTGAACAGTGTGTGTGTGCAGGGCTGGGCACACAGCAGTGTCCTCTCACAGCTAGGCCTCCTGCCAGAGACCTGCAGGACCAGCAGAGCAGGGTCTGGGCTGTGCCCGTGTGCACTGGACACCCCGCGGAAGCTGCCCCAGGGCATCGTCATGGACTGGCCCCTCCCAGCCACCATTTCCAGCACCGGGCTGTCAACCAGATTGGAGAATTTGTTCCTGAATGAGTAGGTCAGAAGTCCATGTTTGCATTGTTCAGATGAGATGTCAACATGCACATCATGTACGAGAGGTGAGATGAACCCGAGTGAGCACAAACACCATCAGCTATTCCTGGGGGTTCCATGAAGGCCTGTGAGACAGACAGTGTCTCAAGGTCACTTCACATTGGGAGTAACAGCCCATGGGAAACCACCCACTGGGATCTTCTTCCTTGAACTGAGGTCCCCGTGTCCATTCCTCAAGATGTGGGACATTCTCAGATGAGTGCAGTGCAGGGTGACACACCACTGGGCTGAGGTGTCTCCTGTCCCTTTGAGTGGCTACGGGAGGCTAGAGAGACACTGTGACTCCTGCCTCTGTGTGTAAAAGGGACAAACTCTGTCTCTGAACATCTCTGGGTTCATAATCAGTCCTGAGACCATCTCAGATATGGATGCCTGATGGAACCCTGGCCTTTCTGTGTGTGACTGCAGGAACAAACCTCAGTGGCCCAGACAGATTCATCTCAGCTGCTGGCACAGGCTCATTGCAAGTGCTCCTGTCTGCTACATCACCCTTGCCCATGATTCTGGATTGTGCTTTCAAAAGTGACAGCAGAATCAGAGAAGTTCCGAGGTCCTTCGGAATGGAAGATGTCAAACCCATCTTCAAGAAGGGCAGAGAGGAGAAATTTGAGGAATTACGGGCTGGTCAGCCTACCTCCATCCCTGGGAAGGGGATACGCTGCATCTTCCTGCACCAATATCCAGGCACCTGAAGGACAAGGAAGGGATTGCTCATCCTGAAATAAGCAGAAAACCCAATGAGTCCCAAGAAATGCTCTGAACCCATTCCAGAGCTTTAGACCCCTGGGAAAGAGCTCAGTGACAGTGCAGCCCATCCAGTTGCATCTGTGTCCCTCACTGAGCAGCACAACCAGCGTGGAGTTATCCTATGGTTCTGCAGCGACCCGAACTTCTTTAGCCTGGTAAACTGGAGGCTGAGGAAACGTGCTGTTTTTACTCTAATTGAGTTAATTTTCTTCATGCATTTTGAATCTCTTTCCTTCATAGCTAGTACGGTCTTTTGTTTAGATTTACTATGAGAATAATGAGATAACGCTGTTTCTTCCCTCGGATAGAGTTAATTTTTTCTTTTAGCAGCTTTACAGTGTTGGCCATTTGGTATGAAAGGAATGTCAGAACTCACTGATATCTTGGCTGTTGTCAAGGAAACCAAGGACTTCTTTGACCATCCAGCTGCAGATGCAACTTGGCATTAGGGGACACAGACAGGACAGCCCCTGGATTGACATGCAGGCTGATAAATGAAATATTCCCTATGATTAGCGTCGTGCTCAGTGTACAGCTGGAGCCAGCTTTTAGGGCTTGTTGCATCTGTTACTTTGGGTTTTCCAGCTAGTTTTGTTAGTTCCATTCAGAAGTTTCATTCTGTCAGGAGTTTGATGTTAGTTCAGTCTTTTGCCATTCTGCCGTTTTGCAGTTGGCCTTTGGGCCTTTCTGCCTGTTGCCTTTGTGCTCTCTCTTGCTGGGATCGGCTGTTCAGGACCAAGGTGCTCCCTTCTGCAGGACTGGCTGTTCCGTGTGACTGGAGTTACATGAGGGATTGCACTGAGTACATCTTGTTAATTTAATTTATCTATTTCTATTTAATTTACCCTGACTATTGTCAGTGAAACCATGGACTTCTTTGGAGTCCAGCTGCAAGTGCAAATTGATAGGAGGGGGCACAGACAGGACAGCACCTTGATTGACATACACGTCAATCAATGAGCTATTCTCTACCATTAGTGTCATGCTCAATATAGAGCTGGAGATGCCTTTTCCAGCTAGTTAGTTTCGGTTTTCCAGCTACTTTCATTAGCTCTCTTGGGAAGTTCCATTCTATTGGGAGTTCAGTGTTAGTTCAGTTTTATGATGTTTTGCTGTTTTTCAGTTGGCCCTTGGGCCTCTCTGCCTTTTGCACTTTTACTTTCTCTTGCTGGGATCCACTGTTCAGGACCAGGGTGCTTCCTTCTTTTGGGCTGGCTGTGCAGCACAACGGGAATTATGTGAGGAATTGCACTGAGTATCATGTATTTTACTTTACGTATATTTTAGTGTAAGTATATTATCAGTAGTAGTGTATTATTTTTATTATTTTTATTGTCTTATTATTTTTTTTTCTAAACCCACAAGTTTCTCCCTTCCCTTTCAGTTCTCTCCCTTATCCAACTACGGGACTGGGAGGAGGATGTGAGCAGCTCTCATGGTCTTAGTTGGTGGTTGTATTAAAACCATGACAAGAAAGAGTAGTAGTAGCTCCAGAAATCTTGAAAATTGTTTTCCAAGATGATGGCACTTTTTTTTTTTTTTTTTTTTTTGGGGAGAGGGAAACATCATGAGAAAGGAAAACCGTCAGAAACTTCAGCTCTGGAGTTCCAGAGTGGACCTCAGGATAAAGAAATGTCATTGTGAGCACAGTGCTGTGGTTGTTCAGAAGGACTCTGGATCAGCCATGACTTTGTGTTTCAAGGAAAGGCTGGTGGGGATGGAGAGACAGCAGCACAGGTGGGGACACACTGGGGTGAGAACAAGGTGGGGAACCGCATGGGGTGTCTTCAGCCTGTGGGGAAACAGCCACAGGCCTGGGACAGTGTAGGATGGACTGTGGTGGAGATGGCCAATGGTGCTGGCAAGGCTGGATGTCCCTGAAAGACCCAAGGTCTTTGTCCCCTTGGCTATGGCAAATGTCCCTGACGGCAAGGCCTAAGAGGAGACACATTGTTGTCATGGCCATGGCACCCCATTGCCTCCTTGAACCCCCCAGGGAGTGTCACACCATTGTCCTGCACTGGGCATCATCCCCACATCCCCAGGAAGAGCCCTGAGACACACGTGAGGGACAGGATCTCCCTTCCTAGGGGCAGGGGGTCAAGGCTTGGCCATTCTCCTTCATCAAACAAATCAACAGTTTTCTCACCATCAGAGCTGCTGCACTTTGCCTTTGCCTGATGCAATCACTGCCTCCAATGATCTGCTCTAAGTCCCTTGAGAGACTTTGTCAGTAACAGCCCTCAGTGGGGACCATTAATGCTTCAAGGAACTTTGGAGTTTGCTTCTGACTTGGACTTCTTGAGGAGATTCTTCAGTCTGTCCTTGGTATCTGAGGTTCATGGACTCAGCACCAAATATGCCATGGGGCTCATTAAAACACAGAAAGCCCTAACGAGCGATGTTTCTTTCCGTAATTTTCTTCAAATCTTCAGGACTTGTAGAACTAACTGGAGAGGTTTCAATGGGACACTTAATGATGAAGATTTCAAATGAGATTTCATAAAGGAGGGTTTTTTTCTTTCAAGGGTATTTTCTGTCATTTTTCAGTGTATAGAAGAAGTGACAGCAGCATTCTGCAATGGACATGGATCCAGAGGGTCTCCTGAAGACATCTGGACAGGCAGAAGAACAGCCCCTTGAGGCTGGACACTCTATGGACAACCTTGCTCCTCACCCCCCACCCCCTGTCTGCCGGTTCCCTCATTGGCCACCAGAGACTTGCATCACTTTTCCTCACATCAGACTTCTCCACTGAGCTCTGCAGGTGGATGCTGCAGCTCCTGTACACCAGCTCTCACCTGCTCTCCTGTGTAAACACTACACAATTTCATAAACTAAACCACTTTCCTCAACTGTGTGTGTAAGCTGGATCTAATGAGATCCACCATCGACAAGGGATATCCACACAAGAACTGTTTTAGACAGAAACATAAGAAAGGATAGGAATAAACACAATTAACATGTTGACTACCATGTTAATTAGAGCTCTGAAGAATGGGGCAAGTTTGTAACTCCCTGAAGGTCAAAGCAGAAAGCAGACACTTGAGAGGCAACTGAATGACCAAAGAGCAAGGGGAGGAGGAAACCTGAGAGCACTGGGAAGGGCAAACGTCCAGACAGTCTGCTGGGAAGTTGTCCTTTGACATGGACATTTAATCAGGAGAGGTGGAAACTCCTGAATGATGAGGGAGATGAAATAATAGAGTGTTTCGTAGTAGAAGTACAGGGGAAGACCAATATTTTTGTTTTCCTACCCTTAGTACACTTCCCACTAATTCACTTTTTGGCTTTTTTTTCCTTTGTTTTAATACATAAAAAAACCCCAACCAAACAATCCAAACAAACAGACAAACAAACCAAAAAACCAAACCAACACAACACAACAAAACAAAACAATACAAAAACAACAAAAAAACCCCAACGAACCAACCAAAACCCACACACAAACAAACAAAACCCAAAAAACCCCCAAAAAACAACAACAAAAAAGTGCACCTTTCCAGGCAGACATCAGTCATTCAGTTGTCTCACCATAAACAGCCAGTGCCATTTTAGGGGTCCCAGTGCACCTGAGGTGCTGGCCTGGGATTGGCATCTATCACAGAGCACCTGGGGGAGATCAGAGTACCTTGCAATGCAGTGGAGCCTAGGCAGGGGTTCCCAGGGCATCTAGGCTGGCACCAGGTGTCTGTGTCCCTGTAGCTGAAGACATTTGTGTCCTAAATCCATTTCCAGTTCTGAAAAACTCTTTCCTTTTCAAAGAAAAGAAACACCCCCACAAAGACTTAAAAAAAAAAAGAAAAAAAAGTGAAATAAAGTATGTTGACACCTTCCTTTGCTTTGGATCTTTGTCTTCGGTCCTTCTTATTTTAATTTTCATTGACATTAACTGACATCCGATGGGCCTACAGGCATTAAGCCAAGATCATTTTGTGTCTTGCATAGCGCCCCATGCCCTCTAAACCTTCCCTGCCCAGGACTCCTCACACTTTGCCCAGAGCGAGTCACACTGAGGTGTTGACTGATTCCCTGGTTGAGATGTTGGTTTAGATGGTCACCTACAGCACAGGAGGATTCATGTCCCATAATCGTCTGCTCTGCTCCAGTTAGGAACAGAGCCCAACATCACAATGGGATCATAAGAGAAGTGAGGTTGAAGGGATCTCAGAAGTCTGCAGTCCAACCTGTCAGAAACTGGGTCACACCAAGGTGTTCAAGCCTTGATGCAATCAGAGATTGAAAACCTGCAAAGACAGAGTCTGTGCAGCCTCTCTGGGTGACCTGAGACAGCACTTGGCTGAGCTCCTGGGGAAAAAGCTTTTCCTTATGTCCTGGCTGAACCTCTCTCACCTTCCACCCATTCTCTTTTGTTCTTCTACCACGCACCATGGTGAAGAGCCTTGCTCTGTGTTCTCCATGACCTCCTGTAAGAGTTGGTTTGAAGAACAGTATTTGCCTCAACATTGCCATCAGGGACTTGGAGAACAGATGTCCTGATAGAAAAAACTGTACAAGGACTTGGAGAGAGGCCTGAGGAAAAGAACTGTGTTGTACAGGTCTCTCTGACCTGGGGCTACAGGTAACAACAGCTGCTGTCCAGAAGATGGATTTTCACCTGCTGCCTCAGCCAAACTTGCCCCCACCTCCTCCCTGCTACTAAGGACAGCGAGGAAGAGCATGCACAAAGGCTTGACGAAGGTCTTGAGGTCACCCAGCGGACCAGTAAGAGACTCCTGAACATGAGGTGACACAGGCACAGACGGGTAATGGCAAGCGAAGCAGGGACTCTTTGGGCCTGCGCAGTTAGGCCTGGATTGTGAAACAAAGGCGGCGATTGGCCTCAATTCATGGGAGAGAGGAGGGATGAAGAAGCATAAAAGACGATTCCCAACTGGGCATCATTGAGATGTCCCCACCAAAGGATCATGGATCACAACGAAGGACCGGCAGGATGCTGCTTTTGGGACCTGAGAACATAGGGACGCCTTTGGAGTCATGGTGGTACCTAATCTTCTTTCCCCCTCTTTTTTCTCTTTCTCTTTTCTCCACTTTCTCTATCGCATGTCGCTTTATGGGCAAAATAATAAAGTTAACACTGTTTGATTGAATTATAACCCCTTGGCACTTCGGTCACCTTAATTTTGTGCTTCGAGATCAAGGTAAATGAACCATCACGAGTCCATCATCGAATGGACCATGACATTAAATTGGTGTCACGGATAGGATTCTGAGAATACAGAGGAGTGCAGGTACTGTGTGGTCAGTATTAGGGGAAGAAAGTTTCTCTCCAGCCACACCTGGCCCTACACCAGATAAGGTGAGAGGTGTCCAGAAAGTAAGGGGGGCAATTCAGATTTCCCGCATGCCACACACGCCTGGGTGTGAGCACTCCAAACTTGAGTTGAGGGCTCTGTCTCTGGGATCTCAAAGTGCAAAAATGGGTGTTGTTCTCATGTTGATGAGAATTGTCTGCTAGGGAGGGTGAAGGGGCAATCCCGTGTGTTTGCGTAACTAAGTTAAGCCTTCCTGTAGCAGATTTTTGTCCCCTCCAAACCACTCGGGAAAGAGAAAGGTGACACAGCAGTTGCTGTGCTTTTGTATAACTAAGTTGTTCCTTCCTGACATGGGTTTAGCCCCTTCATAATAAGAATGACTGAAAAGGCTGATAATCAAGATTTTTTGTTAGGGAAAGATCGAGACTCGTTCTACACACTTTTAGCAAAGTATGGGGCTCAACCCTCCATACCCAGAAAGGACTGGGCTCATGATAATTGGGCTAATTTACAGAGTGTAGTGGACCGAGTGATTTCTCTACAGACTAAGTCTAAGTTTAGATCAGATAAGAACAAAGCTATGGTCTGTGCTGTCGTAGGAGCCAGCCTAGTAGCAGCGATTGAAGATCGCCTCAGGCAACGTAGTAATGAAAGCAAAATTATAGAATCCCTTGAAAATCTGGTGCAGATTTTCCAAAAAACAATCTCCAATTTAGAACAATTAGAAAATTGTTCACAGCAATTAGAAAAGGAGAGGGAAGAAAACTGCTCATTAAAAGCTACTCTAAAGGAGGAATGTGCCGAGGGAGTGGCAGCTAGAGGAGAAAAGTATCTGACAAATAAATCAAATTTAACCTCAGAAAGAACTGGAGGAGATGAGAAAACATTATGAAGAATACCCACACGTGAGACCCTTAGTGAAAACAGAATATTTTTATGCAAAAGAGGAGAATACTGACTCTCACAACTAAGTAAACGCCTTACATTGCCACCAAGCTGGCCAAGCTAAAGAGAGAGTATGGTCGCCTCCCTAAAGGATCTGAAACGGAGTACGTGTGGCGCGTATCCCTAACTGGGAGAGACCACGTTCAGTTAAGTGAACAGGAAGCTAATGGTTACTGGGGGCATGGAGTTTTCTTCACAACTGGTGACAGACGTGCCCCATGGTCCCTAACCCAGCGAGCTCCTTATTGGGCTGGAGGGCTAAACCCTTTAGATAGAGGAGAGCCCCTGGCAATCACTGGCACACCTGATCAATTGCTAGAAAGTGCACACAAAGCAGCCTGCTTGCAAATGATACATGAAAGAAAACTGATTCCCGAATGTGAATCCTCAATGATGCTGGCAGTGAGTCCTGACATGATGACTGCCTTGATAAGGGGACTTCCAGAGTCACTTGAACCTACTGGTATTAACCTTCAAAGGACAATCGCATTGATGAGCCCAGTAGGAAGACTGGAAGGTTTGATTAGAAGCCAGGGTACCAGAAGTGGGAGCCAGAGGGATGGACCTGACACTACCATTGAGTCACTCTTTATCCCTACCCTGACTTCCCCCAACCAACCAAATATTAAAAAGGTGTGGACGTGGGGGGAAGCAGCACAAGAATTGATACATTATAATGGGAAATATGGCCCTGTAAAAATCCTAAAAGAAAGGTCGAAAGGAATCCATCATATTGAAGTCAAGAATCTGCCCCTTTCTACCGGTACTGCTGCTGCTACCAGTGCTCTGAGAAAGGAGCATCTGCATATTAAAAGAGGAAATCGAGAACAACCTAAGATCCAACAACAATGGTGCGTTTTGGGAATTAAAAAGGGAGTTCCCAGAGATATAATGGAGGGCTTACCCCTTGATAAACTGAGTAAACAGGTATCAAGCTGGCATAATACACAGTGAGGCACAAAAGGTGCTAAGGAGCCATGGACTGCCCCACTGAAGGCTCTGGATCTCAGGGGGATGTGCAACTGCAACAGTGGGGCATTGTGATGTCACTGGTGATGTCACAAAGGGCCCCACCCAGGCACCCCTTTAAAAGCAGGGCAGGGGTTGCAGAGCTGCATCCTTTGGCAGGACAGGGAAGTGGCCACCCCATCATGACCCGGTCCTGGAGAAAAAGGAGATCTGGCCACAGACAGACATGCTGCCGTGGCCAGCACTGCTACCGGAGCCACTCTTGCCACCGCTATGTCCCATCCCTGGAAACTGTGAGGCCAGGAAGAGCCAAAATTTCCCATCCCTGGACACCTTGGGCCACGCAGGCTAAAATTTCCTGTCCCTGGACCCATTAGGGCACCAAGACCTAAAATGTCACATCCCTGGACACCTTGGGCCACTGAGAGCCAGAACATCCCATGCCAGACCCTGGATATCCCATCTCTAGAGACTTTGGGACCAAGAACTAAAATGCCCCAACCCTGGATCCAAGATGTCCTATCTCTAGACACTTTAGGCCACCCAGGCACAGATATCCCATCTCTGTATCCCATGACACCACCAAGACCCAGGATGACCCATCCTTGGAAACTTCGGGGACACCAAGTCCTAAGATGTCCCATCTCCAGCAACCTTGGGCCACCAAGATCAAGATGTCCCATCCCTGGACACTTTGGGCCACCAAAACCTAAAATGTCCCATCCCTGGATCCAAGATATCTCATGCCTGGAGACTTTGGGCCACCAAGACCTAAACTGTCCATCCCTGGATCGAAGATGTCTCATGCCTGGAGACTTTGGGCCACCAAGATGCAAGACGTCCCATCCCAGGACCCAAGATGTCCCATATCCAGCCCCCTTGGGCCACCCAGGCTAACATGTCCCATGCCTGGAAACTATGGGCCACCAAGACAAAGGATGTCCTATCTCTGGATCCTTAGGCCACGAAGACCTAAAATGTCCCATCCCTGGACTCTTTGGGCCACCAAGACCAGGATGTACCATCTCCAGTCATCTTGGTCCACCAAGACTAAGATGTCCCATTCCTGGAGTGAAGATGTCCCATCTCTGGACCCAAAATGTCCCATCTCTGGACTCTTTGGGCCACCAAGACCCAGGATGTCCCAACCCTTGGACCCCTGGATCTCCCAGGCCAAGATGTCCTATCCTTGCACCAAAGATTTCCCATCGCTGGACACTTTGGGCCACCAAGATGCAGAATGTCCAATCTCCAGCCCCCTTGGTCCTCCAAGACCAAGGATGTGCTATCTCTGGACTCAAAATGTCCCATCTCTAGTGCCCTTAGGCCATCAAGAGCCAAAATTTTCCATCCCTGTATACCTTGGGCCACTCAGTGCAAGATGTCCCATCCCTGAAACCCTTAGGTCACCGGGATATAAAATGTCCCATCTCTGGACACTTTGGGCCACCAATACCGAAAATGTTCTATCCTGGGACCCCTTAGACCACCAAGACCCAAGATGTTCCATCCCTGGACAATTTGGGGACACCAAGACCAAAGACATCCCTTCTCTGGACACTTTGGGACACCCATCCCTGGACACTGTGAGGCCACCAAGACCCAGGATATCCCATCTCTGGACCCCTTCGGCTACCAAAATCAGGATGTCCCATGTCCAACCATCTTGGGACACCAAGACCAAGTTGTCCCATCCCTGGACCTCTTGGGCCGCCAAGATCAAAATGTCCCATCCCTGGACCACTTGGGCCATCCAGATGTAGGATATCTTGTCCCTGGACACAAATTGTCCCATCTCCAGCCCCCTTGGGCCATCAAGAGCCAAAATTTCCCATCCCTATATCCCCTGGGCTGGTCAGAGCAGGATGTCCTATCCCTGGACCTCTTAGGCCAACAAGACCTAGAATGTCCCATCCCTGGACACTTTGGGCCACCCAGGCCAAGATGTCACATCCCTGGACCCTGTGAAGCCATCAAGACTCAGGATGTCCCATCCCTGGACACTTTGGGGACACCAAGTCTTATGATGTCCCATCTCCAGCTCCATTGGGCCACCCAGGCCCAGATGTCCCATGCCTGGACCCCTTGGGCCAATCAGAACTAAGACTTCAACATCTCCCCCAACTTCGTCCCACCTTATGTGGAGAGTGTTGAACTCCAAGACCTCAAAACTTCTCCCCAAACTTACCCCCTCCTCACCTGGGGATGTTCAACCCCAACCGTCTCCCTAACTTCACCGCACCTCATCTAGAGGATGTTGGACCCCAAGACCAAACATCTCCCCCAACTTCACCCCACCTCACCCAGAGGAGGTTGAACTCCAGCTGAGAGCAAACATCTCCTCCAATGTTGTCCCACCTGGGCAATAGAGAACCCAAGACCCCAAACACCTCTCCAGCTTTGTCCCACCTCATCTGGAGGGTGGAGAACCCCAAGACTCCAACTATCTCCCCAACTTGACCCCATCTCATATGGAGGATGTTGAACCCCAACCAAGACCCCAAACATCTCTCCAACTTTTTCCCACCTCATCTAGAGGGTGGAGAACCCCAAGACCCCCAACATCTTCCCCAGTGTTGTCCCACCTGGAGGATGTTGAACCCCAACCAAGATCTGCAAACACCTCCCCAACTTCATCCCTCTTCACTTGGGAGCATGGAGAACCCAAGACCTGAACCATCTGCCCCAGTGTTGTCCCACCTCATGCTGATGAGGTTGAACCCCAAGACTCCAAGATGTCCTCAACTTTGTCCCACCTGGAGGATGTTGAATCCCAAGTGAGACCCTCAAATATCTCCCCAACTTCATCCAACCTCATCTGGAGGATGGAAAACCCAAGATCCCAACATCTCCCATCAACATCTCCCGTCTCCTGCCAGGGGCAGTGTCCACTGCTGCTCTCCCAGGGAAGTTCATCTGGATCCATTTTGGGGGCACCAGGAAGTTGGTGTCGCCCAACAAGACGTGTGAGTGGGTGGAGGGCCCAGCAGGGTGCATCTGGTTGGCCAGTGTCTACTTGTTCATCATCCATCTGTCCATCCGTCCGTCCCTCCACATGGGCTTCCCTCCATTTCCTCATCCCACCACCCACCTGACCCCGATTCTCCATCTCCTGTTGTCTCCACCCTCGTCTGTCCATCTGTCCATCCCCATCTTCTCACCCACCTCCTGGTCCCTCCACCTCCATCTCCTGGTGTCTCCATCTCCTCATGTCTCCGTCCATCTGTCCATCCCCATCTCCTCACCCATCACTCACCCAACCCTCCCTCTCTTGGTGTCTCTATCTCCTCATCCATCCATCTCCTCACATCTCCCTCTCCTGGCCCCTCCATCTCACAGAATCACAGAAATCAGGGACTGGAAGGTGAAAGAGCTGGTCCGAAGAACAGTATTTGCCTGAACATCGCCATCAGGGACTTGGAGAACAGATGCCCTGATAGAAAGAATTGGACAACGACTTGGAGAGAGGCCTGAGGAAAAGAATTGTGTTGTACAGGTCTCTCCGACCCAGGGGCTACAGGTAACAATAGCTGCTGTATGGATTTCACCTGCTGCCTCAGCCAGACTTGCCCCACCTCCTAAAAGGAATTGTGTTGTATAGGTCTCTCTGACCTGGGGACAATAGCTGCTGTCCAGAAGATGGATTTTCACCTGCTGCCTCAGCTAAACTTGCCCCCACCTCCTCCCTGCTACTAAGGCCAGCGAAAAAGAGCATGCGCAGAGGCTTGACGAAGGTCTTGAGGTCACCCAGCGGACCAGTAAGAGACCCCTGAACCGAGGTGATGCAGGCACAGACAGGTTCTGGCAAGCGAAGCAGAGACTCTTTGGGCCTGCGCAGTTAAGCCTGGATTGCGAAACAAAGGCAGTGATTGGACTGAATCCATGGGAGAGGGGAGCAGTTAAGAAGCATAAAAGATGACTCGTGACTGAACATCGTTGAGATGTCCCCACCAAAGGATCACGGATCATGACGGAGGACTAGCAGGACGCGGATTTCGGGACCTGAGACCATAGGGATGCCTTTGGAACTCATGGTGGTAGCCAACCCTTTTTTCCCCCTTTCTTTTCTTTCCTTGTTCTCCACTCTCTCTATTGTGTGCTGCTTTACGGGCAAAATAATAAAGTAACACTGTTTGATTGAATTCTAAGACCTTGGCATTTTGGTTGCCTTAATTGTGCACGTCAAGATCAAGGTAAATGAACGATCACGAGTCTATTCACCAAATGGATCATGACAGAAGTGACCTTGAATGCTCATCCAGTCCAATCCCCCCGCCGCAACAGGAACACCCAGATGAGTTTACACAGGAAGGTGTCCAGGCGGGTTTTAATGTCTGCAGAGAAGGAGACTCCACAACCTCCCTGGGCAGCCTGGTCCAGGCACTGTTACCCTCACCAGGAAGAAGTTTCTTCTCATCTTTAAGTGGAACCTCCTGTGTTCCAGCTTGAACCCATTACCCCTTGTCTTACTGTTGGTTGTCACCGAGAAGAGCCTGGCTCCATCCTCGTGACACTCACTCTTTACATATTGATCACCATGAATGAGGTCACCCCTCAGTCTCCCCAGCTCCCTCAGCCTTTCCTCACATGGGAGATGCTCCACTCCCTTCAGCATCTTCGTGGCTGCGCTGGACTCTCTCCAGCAGTTCCCTGTCCTTCTGGAACTAAGGGGCCCAAAACTGGACGCAATATTCCAGATGTGGTCTCACCAGGGCAGAGGAGAGGGGCAGGAGAACCTCTCTGGACCTACTGACCACCGCCCTTCCAATTCCACCCAGGTACCATCAGCCTTCTTGGTCACAAGGACACAGTGCTGGCTCAGGCCACAGCACCCGGTAGTTCCAGATGGTCTCCCATCCAAGTACCTATTGGGCCCGACCCTGCTTAGCTTCCAAAATCAGACAAGATTGGGCGTTCTCAGGGTGCTATGGCTGTATCTATACATGTATGTATATATATATGTTCCCCAAGTATATCCTGATAGCATCCGAACTAAACCCTTTTTTCAAGGGCAGAGTAGAGGGGGAGGAGAACTTCTCTGGACCTACTGACCACCCCCCTTCTAATACACCCCAGGATGCCATTGGCCTTCTTGGCCACAAGGGCACAGTGCTGGCTCATGGTCATCCTGCTGTCCCCCAGGACCCCCAGGTCCCTTTCCCCTACGCTGCTCTCCAACAGGTCATTCCCCAACCTATACTGGAACCTGGGGCTGTTCCTGCCCAGATGTAAGACTCTATACTTGCCCTTGTTTTATTTCATTAAGTTTTACGCCGCCCAGCTCTCCGGCCTGTCCAGCTCTCTGGATGGCAGCACAGCCTTCCAGTGTCAGCCACTCCTCCCAGTTTGGTATCATCAGCAAACTTGCTGACAGTCACTCTATTCCCTCATGCAAGTCGCTGATGAATATTTTGAATAATACTGGTCCCAGTACTGACCCTTGAAGGACTCCACTAGATACCAGCCTCCATCTGGACTCCACCCCATTGACGACGGCTTCTTTCCTTCAGCCAGGTCACAGTCCACTTCACTACCCGATCCTCCTGACCACACCTCCTCAGTTTAGCAGCAATCATGCTGTCAATCATCCATGTGCTGCACTCCTGCCAGTCGTGATTGGTGCAGCCAGCACAGCCCGCCCCTGAATGCTGCCCGGCTGGCCAATTCTCGCCACCTTTCCTGCTGGCTTCAAAACTTGATTGGCTGGTTACCTATCAGTCACATGACTCTCCCCACCTCCTCAAATGTGATTGGCTGTCCTGGGTCCACTGACTCGGTACAGACTCTTGGGTGATTGTTGCCAGGCAATGAGCTCCACCGGAAGATGAAACTGTGGGCCCTAAACGAAGGCCATGAGTGACAAAAGACATGTTGGGAGCCTAAACATGAGGATTTGGGCCCCAAGAAGGAGGCTCTGGGCACTCAAAAGGACAGGCAGATGCTACAGATGGCGCTTTGGGCCCTGAACACGAGGAGACCCTCTTGGTTCCCACCCGAGCTGGGTTTGGTGCCCGTGACCCCACGGAACTGACACCTGTGCTGTCCAGAGTGGCCACGGAACAGACGGAGCCCAAAGCCACGGACTCCATGAGCTCAATGGGGTGTTGTGACATTTTATGGACATTTCACAGGAGCGGCCAATGGACTGAGGAAAACTGTCCATGTGTGACATCAAAGGGTGGGCAGGAGAGCGGTGGTTGGTGAGGATGTATTGGATTGTGTGGGGCCTGAGCCTTATGTCCATGGGGTGGAACAAGGGGTGGAGAAACAACCGTCATGGTGTCGACACTGCTCCTGCGTGGAGCTCCAGAGGCTGCAGGGGGATTTCTGCTCCACCGGGGACCAGCACAAGACAGTGGCCCGTTCATATCTGTCACCTGCTCTGGGGCTGTGGCCTCAGCAGCACCTGCACAGTGGGAGTGTCCTCACTGCCAACACCGGCTCTTTGCTGTGTCTGCACCTCTGTCCCCATCTCCCCGTGCTCTCCTCCCTCCCAGGCACCTTTCCCACCTCCTCCAGGACCCATCAAGGCCTCTGTCTGGCTCTATAGAGACTAAAAGGAAAGAAAACCTTTCCACACTGATGCCATCAAATAACCGCATGAAATAAAAACATTTTTAAGGGGAAGGGTAACCCTAACTTTTCCCTGTCTGAATGTTTATAATAAATGTACTGAATTTTTTAAAAAATAGTGTAGCTTTAGTTTTTACCAGGAGAGTGCGTTCTGTGTGCCATGACATTTCACACATATTATACCAATTTATTCATTCTCCCTGTTCAGTTGTCTTCTATGTGTGTCATGTTACGTCTGTAGGCAACCATCCAGAATTTGTATTTAGTTTCGATATTGTTAGGTCAGCTGCTGCTCCAAATTATCTAATCTTTCATTTCTGAGTGCTCTCCTCTTGCATCCTTTGGCAGATGATGTTCTTGTTACCACGTATATCATCCCTCCCACATATCATTTGGATGGTTCCTAGCTGATCCATGGTGCTTCATGTGTTCTAACTTCCGCTTTCGGCATTACGTGGTGATGTATCTGTCTCTGTGTCTGTGTGGCAGGTGTCATGTCATAAGCATTGTCCCAACCAGGTCACTGCACCTCTTCCTCTTCTCCCTCTGCTGCCATCATGACTGTACCAGCTGTCTGATGTGCTTTCTGACCTCATGGACCCTTTCATCCTGCCTTCCTTCTGCTGTTCAATCCTGTTCCTGCAAAAGAAGTGACAACCAGTCAGTGTCCCCTCTGTGGCATCGGGACCTTCCAGAGCTGGACGGCTGGTGGGAACTGTCACCATCAGCCAAGGCTCCGTGTGAAGTCTCCTCCTGGCACAGGAACAGCTCTGGCTGTGCTTGGTGAGCACCACGCTGCCCAAAGGAGAACAGCAACACTCGCAGTGACTTCTGGGCAATGGGAAGAGATGACTTGAAGAGAGGTTGGCAGCAGACCCTGAGGCCGTGCCGGGGGTGGACACATCCGGCTCCTCCCAGCAGGATTTTGGAAAGTCCCTTCTCAGCTGTGAGTGGCAGGACAAGGGCAGGGGGTAGAAACAGCCCCAACCTGCAAGGGCCCCAGCCCCCCACTGGCCTCTGTCCCCAAACAACTAAAACTTCTAAACAGACTCTCTCTCTACCTGAATTATCTTCAGTTTTAAGAAAACAAACAAACAAACAAACACTCAAACAAACGGTTACTTCTGGATGAGGATGGACTAGGTTCAGGACCAGGACCAGGGGTGCTGCAGGAGCAGGTGTCTCCAAGCACGGACAGGCTGGGGGGACCTGTCGACCTCACCACCCCTTGGCCCCACCATGGCCCAGTTCAGCAGCCCTGGATTATGAGTGTCTGAGACACAACTGACCTCATAATACCACACACATCCATCTCCCTCCATAGCACCCACGACCTGACCAAGACTGAAGCGTGCTCTACACAGTCCTACACCTGCCCCTCTTCTCCTGCAGGCTGTAGACACCCATTTCGCTTCCTCGCCTTGCTCAAATTTGTCAACTGTATTTTATACTAACAATTTGAGTGAAAAGCCCTCTTCACAGGAACTGTTCTATTTATATTGATCTGCTCTTCTGCTGCTTTTTTTTTAATATATTTTTTTTT
This sequence comes from Caloenas nicobarica, assembly GCF_036013445.1. Lineage (NCBI taxonomy): Eukaryota > Metazoa > Chordata > Aves > Columbiformes > Columbidae > Caloenas > Caloenas nicobarica. The sequence continues at coordinate 1,243,062 of NC_088259.1, forward strand.
ATTTCTTCCACTTATTCTCTTCAGAAACCTCTCCAAGGCAAAAATTCTTTCAAATCACAGAATAACTCAGGTGTGAAGAGAGCCCTTGTCTCACTCATCTTGCCCCTCTCTCCTGCTCAGGGCAGGGCGAACAAGGGGAGGCTGGTCAAGGCCTCCACCCAGCTTTGCATCACCCTCAAAAGAGCTGAAATCGTACTCTACAGGAGGATGTGTCCAATCCCCTTCCCAGGCACACAGGCAGGCTGACCAGCCTGCTGTTCTCCCAATACTCGTTCCTGCTGTTCCTGAACATGGCTTTCATGTCTGCCGTTTCCAAGGACTCTAGAACCTCTCTGATTACAACGGTTCTTATAAGAGCACAATCCAGAATCACAGGCAGGGGTGAGGTACCAGACAGGAGCACATGCAATGAGCCTGTCCAAGGCAGCTGAGATCAATCTCACTGGGCCAGTGAGGTTTGTTCCTGGAGCCACACACAGAAATGTCAGAGTGCTGTCAGGTGTCCACACTTGAGCTGGCCTCATGGACTCCTTAGGCACCCAGGGATGCTCAGAGACAGAGTCTTCCCCTTTTACACAGAGGCAGGAGTCACAGTGTCTCTATGGCCTCCTGTTGACCCTCCTAAAGGATGGGAGGCACCTCAGCCCTGTGGTGTATCACCCTGCTCTGCACTCATCTGAGATGTCCCACATCATGAGGAATGGACATGGGGACATTGGTTAAAGGAAGCACAACCCAGTGGTGCATTTAGGCAGTTTCCATGGGATGTTACTCCCAATGTGAAGTGACCTTGAGATACTGTCTGTTCCGCAGGCGTTCATAGAATCGTACAATGTCCTGAGTTGGAAGGGACCCACAGCATCATTGAGTCCAACTCCGGTCCCTGCACAGGACACCCCACAGTTCACACCGTGTGTCTGAGGACGTTGTCCAGTCTCTTCTTGAACACTGTCGGGTTGGGGCTGTGACGCCTCCCTGGGGAGCCTGTTCCAGTTTCCAGCACCTCTGGGTGAAGAACCTTTTCTGAATGTCCAACTGACCCTCTCCTGGCACATCTTCCTACCATTCCCTGGGTTCTGTCACTGTCACAGAGAGAAGAGCTCAGCCCTGCCCCTCCTGCTCCCCTGCTGAGGAAGCTCCAGCCCCATGAGCTCTGCCCTCACTCTCCTCTGCTCCAGGCTGAACAAACCCAGGGACTTCAGCCGCTCCTCATATGCGTTCCCCTCCAAACCCTTCACCAATTTCGTAGCCTCTTCTGGACACTCTCCAGTAGCTTTATCTCCTTTTGATCCCATGTTCCCAGCCCTGCACACAGTGAATGCTCCAGGTGAGGCCACCCCAGCGCAGAGCAGAGCGGGACAATCCCCTCCTGGCCCGGCTGGCCCTGCTGTGCTGGATGCACAAGGACACGGGGCCCTCTTGGCTCCAGGGACACTGGTGGCTCATGTTCAACTTGCCATCGACCAGAACCCCCACATCCCTCTCCGCAGAGCTACTCTCCAGCATCTCGTCCCCCAGTCTGCCTGTACAGCCAGGGTTGCCATGTCCCAGATGCAGAATCCGGCACTTGCTCTTGTTGAACTTCATGCAGTTGGTGATTGCCCAGTTCTCCAGTTTGTCCAGATCCCTCGGCAGGGCCTCTCTGCCCCTCCAGAGTGTCGACAGCTCCCCCCAAATTTGTGTCATCGGCAAAGTTGCTAAGCAATCCCTCAAATCCTGCATCTAAGTCATTTATAAAGACATTGAGGAGTGCTGGCCCTAAGATGGTTCCCTGTGGAACCTGCTACTGACTGGTCGCCAGCCCGGCATGACCCCATTTACTAGAACCCTTTGTGCCCGGCCCGTCAGCCAATTGCTCACTCACTGCACTGTGTGTTTACCCAGCTGTGTGCTGGACATCTTGTCCAGGAGGATCCTGTGAGAGACACTATCAAAGGCTTTACTGAAATCCAAAAAGATCACATCGACAGGCTTCCCTTGGTCAACTAGGTGGGTGACCTTGTCCTAGAATGAAATTAAGTTGGTCAGGCAAGACTTTACCCTCATGAACCAGCGCTGACTGGGACTAATGACGGCCTTGTCCTTCAGATGTTTTTCATGTGAATGAGTTACCCAGAGTTACCCCTGTGTCTGTGTCTTTCTGGCAAGGGGTCTGTCCTGAGAAGGGGATCCAGCCTCTGCCGCTCTCTGGAGAGACAAAGCCTGTGTCCATGGAACCGGGGGACACAAAGGGTGACTTGTGCAAGACCACCCTCCATCTGAACCACTTAGGTATGTACTTGTAGATGGGCTATCAAGCCTTATAGTGTAGACACCTGTATAATTGGCACTGCCTGGAACGGATACCACAGACGCAGAATGCTGTGCTACAGAGATTTATATTTAGGCCGATTAATCTTTTGTTTCCTTTGTGATTTTTATTTTAAAAAAATATTGATACTATGAGAGAAATTGCACAAATACATAGAGGATTATTGATGCATTTTAACATGATTATCCACAGAGGGCCCACCAGCTTTGCATCTCAAGAAACGGGAGGCCAAAGACCAAGGGAAGGATGGGTCAGGCACCATCCTGGGATGTGGGAAACTCAAGTGTGTGCCCATCTCCCAACACCCTTCCCTGCTCAGTGAAGGGTGTGAGAAACTCTGCCAACCAGCCTGCAGCCAATGTTGTCCTGCCAGCTCAGGACTGGAGCTTCCATCCCTGGAGGTATTTAAAAGATGTGCAGATGTGCTGCTAAGGGATATGGTTTAGTGGTGGACTTGGCAGTGTTAGATTTACAGTTGGATTCAATGGTCTTCGTGGTGTTTTCCAACTTAAATGATTCTCTGATTCTATGATTTCAGTCAAAACCATTTCAATTCCCATCACCTCCAGCTTACCTCACGGGTGGCTGTTGTGTGGCACAACTGTCCTGGCTCTCCAGGCAGGTTGGGCACTGGTTTGCTGCCTGAATTGGGAGTTTTCCCCTTCCTGGGGTAAAAGACCTTCGATGAGAGACGGTTGTAGAGATTTGGGGGGCAGAGGTCTGAAGTCATCCTTTCAAAATCTGAGCAGGCTGAGCTTTGGAACCGAGGGATGACAGAGGTGCACTCAAGGATGTTTTTCAATAGTGATGCTATCACTAATAAGAGTCGCAGGGAACTCCTTATTCTCAGTGATGATGATGAACTAAAGCTTTTTAATTTCATTCCCAACAGTCATTCTTGCTTCTCAAAAATGCCGCTACATCTCAGCAGCTGACCTCTGCAAGAAGTTCTTAGACCAATGCCTTTTCTCTCTCTTCTAACTTTTTTATCATTTAAAGAGTACACCTCTTAGACAGAATTGGCCCCAAATCCTCCCCCTTCCATACCTGTTTTCCATTTTTTCTAGTGTGAGGGGGAGGTGGCATAGGGGAGTTGTTTCTTTTTTAGCCAAAGAAAACCAAGGAACAGATCCCAGGTCAGTGCAAAGGCACAAAGGCATCCAGAATGTTGATGTGGTGCACACTGACACACACCGTCACCTGCATTTCCAATCTCTGAAGTCCCAACAGTGCAGCAGAGTCTGGAGTTTTGATCTCCCTTCATCTACCCTGTGTGACACATGTAAAATGAAACTACCCCAGCCAAAAAGCTGGTTTTGATTCTCTTCACAGCCTGAAGCACCACATGGGTCAGGAGACAAGCCAGGATACCCAACAAGGACTCTCATGCTCTGCACTTAAAGTTCAGGTGTTCCCAGGAATCTCAGTTGTGCTGATTCCTGGGTGCAAGGAGCTGGTCAAGAGCCTCGTCTCCATTTCTGTAACGATGGCTTTGCTGCCTGGCTGATGTGCAGACTCTGTACACAGATGTGACACCTGTTGAGCAACCTGCTCTGAAAGGATGAACAAGGTGGGCATGAGGACAGCAAAACAGAAGAACCTGGGTGGGGGCAAATGAAAGGAGATGCACAAGATGTGGTCAGGGCTGTTTGGGGGCACTTGTAAAACAGCCCTGCACCTCACGTGAATTATTCCTGTGGTCAAGAAGAACCTGAGAGTTCTCCCTAAATTTAAAACATGAAGGAGATGAAAGGACAGCATCATTCAGGCTGGATGGGACCTCAGGGGGTGTCTTGATAAACCTCCTGCTCAAAGCAGGGTCAGACCAGATAACTCAGGGCTTTATCCAAACACATCTTGGTCACTTTCTGAGACAGAGTGGATGCGCACTCCTGGGAAATAGCTTCCAGTGCTTGACTGTCCTCAGGATTGGAAAGTTTCTCCCTTTCTACAGCACCTTTCCAAGCCCAACCATCCAGATTACTTTTTACCCATCTACTTGCATAGCAATGCAGACCATAATATCCTACCTTGGACACAAGAATATTGCAGGGGATGATGCTGAATGCCTTGCTGACTTCCAGGTAACAGAACACCACTGCTCTCCCCACGTGCAGCAACCCTGTCCTTTCCTCACAGAAAGCAAAGAGGATGGACAGGCATAACCTGCCCTTCTCTTTCAGACACCGAGAAATGGGGTCCCAGTGAACATGTTCTGGGGCACAGCCCTTAGTTCCCCTGCTCATCCATTGGCCATTTTTGAAAAGTGCACACAATGTGTGAGAGCTGCCAGTGGTCAGGGAGTCCCCCCAGTCTCCACGAGCTTCCATAGATGGTGGAGAGTGGCCTCACTGTGACATCATCCTGCTGTCTCGGCTCCTGGGATGCTGCCCCTCCTGTCCCATAGACTGGAAAGGACTGTGTGAGTTCCAGTGACCCCTGACTTGATCTCCGTCCACTGCTGGTTGTTCTGCCTCCAGTCACAGAGGCCTGAGAGACCTTGCTGGTGAAGATGGAGAACAAGAGACACAGAGAATATCACTTCTCTCCCTTATTAAATTCATCAGGGGACACACAGTGTCATTGTTTCTCCTTTAACTGTTCTTGCAGTAGCAACACATCATTATGGGGCCCTTGAATTGCCTCACAGGTGTAGACTGAGTTTTGATCTGGACTGTTGGTGTGCTTGAAGGCTGCTGTCCTTGAAGACCAGATGAACTAACTTCTGCGACCCTGCCATGGCAGTTTATTCCATCTGTGTCACAGCTCTGTCTGCAACACTGACAGCTCCAGCTCACCCAGTCAGGTCCCTGGCTGAGGACATTGCCTCACATCTGGGCTGAACCACCCCAGCTGTGGCACCAGTCCAGCTCTGACCTTCCCCAAGGTAACCTGGTACCAAGTGTCCAAGACTCCCTGTGTGCAAAGGCACAGGCTTCAGAGCACAGACAGGAGATAGTCAAAGATTGCTGAATGTCTCTCTAGACCTAGGAGTATAAAACCAGAATAAAATGTCTAAATTCCTTCAACTGAAGATTTTCCTCCCCCAGATTTTCCTCCCACTGATTACTTCAGGTTGTTTCAAAGGATGTGCCCCTGGAGCCCCAGGGACAGCTGGAGGGAGCCTGGGGGGTACATCATGGGCTGCTCCTGTGCTGCTGAGCTGGGCTGGGCTCCTGGGACAGAAGGAGCTCATGGCAAGCGGCAGCACTACAGAGAGACAGCTCTGCCCAGGAGCAGCTCCTCTGCAAAGCGCAGCCTGGCTGCGGGCTCTGCCTGCAGCACCGAGGGGAGAGGAGCCAGGCAGAGAGAGGAGAAACGCAGTCTGGGGTGGGAGGATGCTGAGAGATCACTGGAAATGAAATCTTCAGAGATATGATGCCTCTGGCTGCAGGACATTGCATCTGCAAATCATGGTAGGATCTCAGAAAACTGGCACATTGCAGAGCCTGCAAGAGACGTAAGTGCAACTCTCAGAGATTCTCTGACAAGAGAATTTTCCCAAGTATGGCTGTGAGGTGTAAATACAGATGTGCACCCAGGGGTGCCCAGGGCTGTCCTGCAGAGCAGGGTCCCTGCACCCCAGGGCTGTGCCGGGGCAGGGACTCTGCTGCCTGCCAGTGTCAGTGCTCAGCCTGCCCAGGGACATCCCAACAACACTGAGAGGAGAAGCTGTAGGTGGAAGGAGCGACCCCTGGCAGGGCAGCATCCTTCTGCTACTGAGAGGGAACTGCGTGGGTCAGGACAGCTCACAGCTCCAGCTTACCCCCAGGACATTTGCAGAGGTTCCTTCTGAAGGACCCTGAGGAAACATTTATCTCATAGGGATGATTTTAAGTTTTGAGTTTTTTCCACTCTTGGTTGGCTGGGTGGGCAGTGGGACATAGGAATTTATTTCTCTGCCCTGGAGAAGGTGCTGAGACCCCAGTTTTTGTTAGGACTTGTCTGAGCTGCTCCTGAGCCCCTGCACACACAGAGCTGCCCCTGGGCAGTGCCCAGGGCCAGGAGGTGTGAGCAGGACAGAGCTGAGCATGGAGGACAGGGTCTGTGACACTGACAGGGAGCAGACCCAGGGACAGAGAAACAGCTCCCAGCAGGGACAGCTCCAGGCAGCAGAGACATGGGCAGGGAGAGGGAGCTGTGACCAGAAATGCTGGGGAGGGGATTCAGGAACCCCCCTGCCATCCCCTGCAGTGCAGACACATTTCCCAGTGACACCTCCTGGTCTCCTCTCCTCCCCAGCAGAGCCTCTGCCCCAAAGCCATGGGGTCCAGGGCATGAGTCACCACCTCAGCAGCTGGACCTCCAGGTGAAGGGTTCCTGGAATGTGGTACACAAAAAAGGTGCTAAAAGTACTTGCTCTACCCTGACATCATGTGAGGGGCAGTGAGCACAGCTGGGTAGGGAGAAGGCTTCCTGGGATGCCCGTCTGCCTTTCTGTCCTTGCTTTATTTGTTCTGGAGCACTGCTGTGTTCTTCCCTGTTTCTCCACCTGTCCTGGTGCTCTTACTCTCCAGGGTTGGGGTGGGGATGTGGGTCAGTTTTTGTTCGGACACCAACACTGGGAGTCCTGTCCCAGAAGTATCCTCATGGAAACTAGATGCCGAAGCTACGTTTTAAGCTGTGATGAACGATGTCATTCACATGGTAGTAATGAAGAATGAGGGGAACCATTGCTCATTCAGAGAGGGGAATTTCTATGAGAAATGACGTGGGTTTTTTCCTAAGAGAAGTCTCACGTAAACTGTCACTGTATTTCCTCCTTGGACAGGTCCCCATGCCCAGAGGCAGCAAATGTCCAACAGCAGCTCCATCATCCAGTTCCTCCTCCTGGCTTTCACAGACACACAGGAGCTGCAGCTCTTGCACTTCTGGCTCTTCCTGGGCATCTACCTGGCTGCCCTCCTGGGCAACGGCCTCATCATCACCACCATAGCCTGTGACCAGCACCTCCACACCCCCATGTACTTCTTCCTCCTCAACCTCTCCCTCCTCGACCTGGGCTCCATCTCCACCACTCTCCCCAAATCCATGGCCAACTCCCTCTGGAACACCAGGGCCATCTCCTTTTTGGGATGTGCTGCACAGCTCTTCTCGTTTGCCTTCTTGATAGTGGCAGAGTATTCTATGCTCACAGTCATGTCATATGATCGCTACGTTGCCATCTGCAAACCCCTGCACTACGGGACCCTCCTGGGCAGCAGAGCTTGTGTCCACATGGCAGCAGCTGCCTGGGCCACTGGGTTTCTCAGTGCTCTGCTGCACATGGCCAATACATTTTCACTGCCACTGTGCAAGGGAAATGCCCTGGACCAGTTCTTTTGTGAAATCCCCCAGATCCTCAAGCTCTCCTGCTCAAACTCCTACCTCAGGGAACTTGGGTTGATTGTGGTTACTGTCTGTTTAGGATTTGGGTGTTTTGTGTTCATCATGCTGTCCTATGTGCAGATCTTCAGGGCTGTGCTGAGGATCCCCTCTGAGCAGGGACGGCACAAAGCCTTTTCCACGTGCCTCCCTCACCTGGCCGTGGTCTCCCTGTTTGTCAGCACTATCATGTTTGCCTACCTGAAGCCCCGCTCTGTCTCCTCCCCATTGCTCAACCTGCTGGTGTCTGTTCTGTACTCAGTGATACCTCCAGCAGTGAACCCCCTCATCTACAGCATGCGGAACCAGGAGCTCAAAGATGCACTGAGGAAGTTGATTCAATCATTTTTTTCTCAGCACAGATAAGCTGTTTATGTCTTTTCAGAAATTATTTCCAATTCATTTTTGAACTTCCTGTGTTGTTGAAATTTTACCTGTGATACATCTTTTTGTCCAGGATTGTCTACATGTAGTCCAGTTTCCCAGAAGCATAAACCTGCCCTCATCTGAGCCACGTCCTCTGTTTTGTTTTGTTTTGTTTTCTGGAATGATGTTACAGATGGCCTCCTGTGTCACATATTTGCAATAAAATGGACTTCTTCAGTGCTGGTGTCTGCAGGTTGGGCTCTTCTTCAAAAGTGAAGGTCAGGAACAGGCTTAAGAAATAGCCCCTCTGAGCCTTCTGCTGTGCTGGGTTTCAGCCTAGGCACAGGGCAGGAGGACATGGGGGGATGTGTTCAGGAATGGGCCTGGAATGAGCCTTCACGTATGGGTGCCCAGTGCCAATGGAAATGGTGCACGATCGGCAGGGGTATAACTGGGCCTGTCTCTCTGTGGCTTTGGGGCACAACTGCCTGGCAGAGCAGCACCGCCACCTCAGGACCATCCCCAAGATTGCATCCCTGGAGAAGAGCAGACCTGTTTCTGCATGCATGAGTTCAAGCAGGCTGTTCTGTCACTGGTGCAGCAGGAGAGCCCTGGAAAGTCCCCAGGTCACAAGTCTTGTGCTCGGGTGAGTGACTGGCACAGTGGGGCTGCCACAGTTGGGCAATAAGGATCTCTCTGAAACAAGAGCAGTAGACACAGGGAGACACTGGCGTCCATCTCCTCATGCCATGGCTGAGCCCAGCCCTGGGGCTGATGGGGAGAATGACCCTCTTCTCTGCCTCCAGCAGCTGCTCTGCCCTTCAGAGGGGCTGGGGCTGTGGGGGGAGTGCCCAGAGCTCTGCAGCCCCCTGTGCTGGGCATGGCTGTGGGGCCAGCCCAGACTGGGCTGCTCTGCTGGGCTGGGCTGGAGAGAAATGGGCTGTGGGGAGAGCTGGGGAGGGGCTGTGCTGAGCTGGAAAGTGCCCAGGAGAGGAAAAAGACCAGTGTATAGCTTGGGGCCAGGGGCTGGCACTGTATGCAGTGGAGGGGTTGGAATGCATGGAGCTGGCAGTTGGTGATGGCAAAGCTGAGAGCCTCTGTCTGGGTAAGGACTAAGGGTCAGACAAATAAAGCAGATGTCATAATGGAAGTCTACTATAGGCCATCCAGCCACAATGACGACACTGATGAGTTATTCTTCAAGGAACTAAGTGAAGCCTCCAAGTCATCTGCCCTTGTCCTTATGGGGGACTTCAGCTTGCCAGATGTCAACTAGGAATATCACACAGCTGGCACCAACAGGTCCAGAAGATTCCTAAAGCATCTGGACAATAACTTCTTGGTACTATGGGAGCCAACCAGGAAAGGTGCCTTCCTACATTTGCTTCTCACTAACAGAGAGGGTCTTGTGGGAGAAGTGGCAACTGGTGGCTCCCTTGGCCACAGCAACCATGAAGCATCAGGCTTAAAATCTTCGCTAATATGTTCATTGTGCTGTCCTATGTGCAGATCTTAAGGGCTGTGCTGAGGATCCCCTCTGAGCAGGGACGGCACAAAGCCTTTTCCACGTGCCTCCCACACCTGGCTGTGGTCTCCCTGTTTGTCAGCACTCTCATGTTTGCCTACCTGAAGCCTCCCTTCAGCTCTTCCCCATCCCTGGACCTGGTGGTGTCTGTTCTGTACTCAGTGGTGCCTCCAGCAGTGAACCCTCTCAACTACAGCATGAGGAACCAGGAGGTCAATGACTCTATTAGGAAAGTGATTTCATGGGTGTCTGTCAATACTGAGAAACTTCCCATCACTCTCCACAAGTAATATCCGATATATCCCACTGCAGGCCTGTACCCCATGTTTTATTTTATCCTTTTTATTTTTTTAGCATTACCTGTGTTTTTATTTGTAGTTATTATTTTTCTGTATTTGATTATTTATATTTCTGTATTTGATTATTTATATTCAGCTTACTCTCAGGAGAAATGAGCCCAAGCGAAAGCACTAAATTCAGGTATCTGCAGGGAAACAAAGATGGACACAGACAATCTGACACAGACCAACTCCAACAGGCAACAGCACCTTCACAGCCACCACACCAACAGCAGCACTTACACAACCATAAGCAACAGTACTGACCGCATCCTGTTCCTCCTGTCAGACTGATCTGGTGTGAAGGTTGCATGAGTGGTCTGTACATCCCGGGTAGAACTTACCTGCAGTTTCACACACCCCTGTGGTACCTCCAGTGTGGACCTGGGGTTTGGGTCAGCCCAGACTCAGAGATATTACCCACTTGGACATTTCAACCCTGGGTTTCTCCAGATCCTGGGGTCCTCCTCCTCCTTGCTAGCCTCACTTAGAATTGACCAAGAAGAACTGACCATGTGTACATGCCATCACACCCAAAGGCACACACAATAGTGAGCCCACTCACACAGCAAAGAGCCAGGAACAGAGTTTAATTAGTTTTGTAGTTTAACCCTGACAGGCAGCTCAGCACCACATAGTCTGTCACTTACTGCCCCACAGCAGGATGAGGCAGAGGATCAGAAACACAAAAGAAAACTCGTGGGTCGAGACAGTTTTATAGGTAAAGCAAAATCTTTAGACAGTTTTATAGGTAAAGCAAAATCTATGCATGTAATCAAAGAAAACTAAGGAATTCATTCACTGCATCATCGGCAGGAGGGTGTTCAGCCATCTTCAGAAAAGCCGGGCTCCATCACACATAACGGTTACTTGGGAAGACAAACGCCATCACGCCGAATGTCCTCCCCTCCCTTCTTCTCCCAGATTTTATTGTTGACCATGGTATCATATGTTGTGGAACACCCCTTTGTTCAGTTTGGTTCAGCTGTCCCAGCCATGTCCCCTCCCAATTTCTTGTGCACCCCCAGCCCCCATGCTGGTGTGATTGGTGTGAGAAGCAGAAAAATCCTTGATAATGTGCAAGCACTGTTCAGCAATGACTGAAACACTGGGGTGGGACCAACACTGTTTCCATCACAAGTGTAAAATGGAGTCATACAAGTTACTGTGAAGATAAGTAACTCTAACCCTAATGAAATCAGTATGATAAGCAGGACAGACCATGGTGATCAGGCAGGAGTTTGGCCAGACGAGCACTGACCAGTCACCTCCCCACGGGCAGCTGGTCCCTTGAACTCCCCTTCTCCCCACTCTTCCAAAGGCAGCTTCTTCCATGATCCAAATTTCTCTGCCCTAGTCTCCTCCCCAATTCATAACCATCATCATTTATTTTTCCCCAGTGGGCTCAGGTTTTCTCCACTTGCACTCAAATTTGATACTTTGGATTCCATTGCCTTGGTCCTCTGGGACTTCAGTGGCATCACTGGTGGCTCCCCCAGGCACTGATGGCCTTGCAAGACTTGACTGCCCAGACAGTCCCCAGTGCTCCCCTCTGTGCAGTTTGGCCAACCTGGTCACATCTGCAGCCACCTGTGAGGCCCAGCTGGCACACACGGTGCTGCCCATACTGCTGGTCCCTTCTCACATCCCTCAGCTTCTCATGCACATCCCACAGTTTCCCATGGCACGTACAGGTGGTTTCACCCCAGGGCAGGGCCTCACCAGGGGCTCACTCATCTTTCTGCAGCCTTCCTGTCTGGTGTCCTTGATGACCTCGTGATACCTGCCTACCTCTGGCCAATCACATTGCTCTCATGAGGTGACATCACAAGTAACAATCTGGCTATGTTGGCTTTGCCTACATCTACCCCCAATAGAAGTGGCAATAGAAGTGGCACAACAACCCACCTCCAGCCGTGTCATCTTCCCCTTCTGCATCTCCTGTCTCCCAAGCTCTCAGCACTGCTGGGTGTGTTTTCCAGCATCCACGTGACATCACTAGGCCTGTCTCACCATGCGCCCTGTTGCGTTGTTTCCCTCCCATGATGCCTCACCTTGCATCATCCTCTTTTGGCACCAGGGGTCACCTCACAGCCAACCTCCCAGACACTGCCCCTTTACCTGCCTCTCCTCTTTCCTACCCAGCACTGTTGTTTCTGGTGGGCAGGCAGCAACGTCCTCCCCATGGGGACTGCAGAGCCCTGGTGGGACAGCTCAGTGGTGGGAGGGCAGCCATGGATGGGCAGGGCTCCTCAGGAAGGCAGGCGAGTGGGTGAGGAGGGTGAGATGAACTCTGTGCAAAGGGGAGCCTGGCGTACACAGCCCTTGCCTTGGAGGGAGCTTCATGGTCACAGGTCCTCGATTACATGGCAAGTTGGACCATCTCTTGGTCTGCTGGGAGGGCAGCAGCGCTGGGCACAAGCAACCCAGGAGATTCCTGCAGGGTGTGGAAGACAGCATTTTGAGACAAACACTGGACGAGCTGACTAGGGCTGGTCTCTCACTGACAGACAAGATGGATCAGGCTGAGGATCTGAAGGATAAGGGCAGCCATGGTTGCAGTGACTGTGAGACAGTGGAGAAGTAGGACAAGTGCAGAACAACAGTGCAGTCCTGCAGGAGAGCTGATTTCAGTTAGCTGAGGATCTCCTTGGGCTGTCCTGGAGAACAAAGGAGCTGTTAAACTCTCTTGGATCTACAGGGACAACATCCTCAAAGCCCAGGAAGAAGCCAATCTGATGGTCAGGGAGTCGTGCAGGGCCTGGCAAGAGGTCAGCATGGGTGAACATGGACCCCCTGACCTAGGAGATCAAACAGCAGAAGGACATGCAGGAAGGCTGGGGGAGACAGACAGGCAGACACCTGGCCTCGGGATGCAGGGATGGAGCCAGCAAAGCCAACGCTGAGCAGTGGCTGAAATGGCCATGCAAGGGGAGGGCACCCAGGAGGGCTTCTCCAAAGATATTGTCAGCACAAGGAAGGCAGCTGAGGGAACCCTGGTCCCAGTGGCCAGTGGGGTAGAGGACGGAGTGACAAAGACAGTATTGAAACAGTAATTTCTGAGAAGAAAGATTCTTCCTTTGAGAGTGCTGGTAGGAAATGTATTTTGCTGAGTAACTGGACGCACCTATGCATTTTACTATACATTTACCTCTACATAAATATTTATTTTTCCTTATACTCACATAGAAAGACAGATAACACAGATCTGTTGAGATCACTGTCAACATGACCATCTAAAAAGAGAACAGTTCAATTAACCTTTTTATCCATCTTTCCTCCATCAGGCAAGAGTGGCCAACACCTTCGAGCAGGACTCACTCTGTGCAAAGTGTTAAAAGTGGCACTGACAGTCCAGGGCAGTGGATTTTTTGGTGCCTTCGATTCTGTGCAAGACACAGGAATTATCTTTCTTAATGCTGTAGGCTTTGGTATGACAGAAATCTAGAGAATATTTTTTTAAAAAAACTGAGGGAAAAAGAAACCAAATGAAAGATGTAGAGTAAAGGAAATGTCTTCTTGCAACTTTAAGTATCAAATGTTGTTGGTGTTGTAATTGTCCTTTCTTTGTTTTGAATACTTTAAATATCAGTGTTTTCCCATCAGATCAAAATGAGACTATTTCCGATGTGCATTAATAGCAACAGGAGAACGTCAGATCTTCCACAAGATTCGCCCTGTCAGCACTCTCTCTGTTAGGCTGTGCATCTGATCTCCCTCATCCTTCAGGTGTTTCCTCCTGCCCTAACTAAACTGACCAGTCTGAAGCCACATTTCCAGCAGCTGATCTGCACACAAGCACTTGAGATCACTGTCTGGATTTCCCTTCCTTTTACTGTTTGATCACTCAGACACTTGTCAATAATCCAGTTGCTGCTTTCAGCTTCAAGGAGTTAAAAGCTTCCTTGTGTTTCAGTAGTCTGTCTAATTCTGTCTTTAGCCAACTCTTTTATTGTGTTTCTTTTATAATTTCCTTTCTGTCTAAATCATTTCTTGCATGGTTATGCCTTGGAGAAGGTGAACCGCAATGGTGGCAATCTGTCCTTGGCATACAGTTGAGGAGTGTGTTTTCTTTTGATCAGTTTTATTGTGTTTGTTCAAAAATAAGAGAAATGCCTCTTTGCCTGTGTGCAGCCAGGTCTCTAAGGAGAGCAGGTGGGAGCTGATGCAAAGGAGCTGGAACATCCAGCCGCAGACTGCAGTGGAGAAGTCTGGTGTAAGGAAAAGGGATGCAAGTCCCAGGTGGCCAATGAGAGAAATGATGGGGTTGGGGAGGTGAGGAGCAAGGTTGTCCACACGGTGTCAGACCTCAAGGGACAGCTCCTCCAACCAGTCCAGACCTCCTTAGGAGAGACCCTGGATCAATATCAGATAATGCTGCAATCACCGCTTCTCCAAACTGAAAAAAAATAAACTATATCCTTTACCAAAAAAAAAAAATTCATTTTTATTAGAAGGTTTTTAAAATCACTCTCTGTAACTGCAGTAGGAAACCTCTCTAATTAACTGTACAAGACTAGAAGGAAATTACAAGAAGAGACACGGTTTCTTAGAGCTTTCTTCAGTGTAATGAGCCCCATGGTGCATTTGGTGCTGAGTCCTTTAACCTCAGCTGCTGAGAGGAGATTGCACAAACCTTTCCAGAAGTCAAAGTTAGAAGAAAAAAAGTAGTAAGTACCTTGAAGTATTAATGAGTTCCACTGAGGGCAAGTACCAGCAAAGCCTCCCCAGGGACTCGTTAGAACAGAGAATTGGAGGCCATGATGGCAGATAAACAAAGGATAATGTGCAGGCAGCTGAGGTGCTGAGAAAACCCTGGTTTTGTCTGATGAAGCAGAGAGGCCAAGGCCTGACCCCCAGGCCCTGGGAAGGCAGATCATGTCCCTCACACATTGCTCAGGGCTCTTCCTGGGGCAGGGGGATGTGGGGTGTGTGATGCTGAGTGAAGGACAATGCTATGACAGTTCCCAGCCTTACTGGGGTGTGCAAGGGGGCCATGAGGTGCCCCAGTGCCTGAGGACAACATGTCTCCTCATAGGCCTTGGTGCCAGAGATGATTGCCATAGCCAAGGGGACAAAGACTTGGATTCTCTTGGCGACATCCAGCCTCGCCAGTGCCCTGTGCCAATTCCACCACAGGTTGTCCTACACTGTCTCACAGCTGCTTCTGTTTCTCCTGACCTTTCATCCTCTTACCTGTGCATGGGAAGATCATGGAACAGATCCTCCTAGCAGCTGTGCTAAGGCACAAGGAATGGTGACTCAACCACTTCCCCAGACAGCCTGTTCCACTGCTTCACAACCTTTTCCATGAAGAATGTTTCCTAATATCAATTCTGAATCTTCTCTGGTACAACCTGAGGCCATTTCCTCCCATACTATCATTTGCTACTCAGGAGAAGACCAACACCCTCCATGCTACAAGCTCTTTTCAGATGTAGAGAGCGAAATGGTCTCCCCTCAGTCTCCTTTTCTCCAGGCTAAACACCCCCGTGTCCCTCAGCTGCTCCTCAGAAGACCTGTGCTCCAGACCCTCAACAGTCTTGTCCCCTCCTCTGAACTCACTCCAGCACCTCAAAGTCTTTCCTACAGTGAAGAACCCAAAACTGAACTGAGGATTTGAGCTGTGGCCTCACCAGCACCGAGTACAAGGAGATGATCGCTGCCCTGGTTCTGCCCACTACACTATTCTTGATGCACACCAGGAGGCCATTGGCATTTCGACCACCTGGGCACACGTTGGCTCAAGTTCAGCTGCTGTCAATCAACACCCTCAGGTCTTTTTCCACCAGGCAGCTTTCCAGCCACTCTTCCGCAAGCCTGTAGTGTTGCAGGGACTTCTTATGACCCAGATGCAGGACCTGGCACTTGGCCTTGGTAAACTTCAGACAACTGGCCTCAGCCTAATGACTCAGCGACTCCAGATCCCTCTGTATGGCCATCGCACCCTCCAGCAGATAAGCACTCCCACCCAACTGGTGTCATCTGCAAACTTACATTCTATCCCCTCCTCCAGATCATTGATAAAGAGAATAAACAGAACTGGCCCCAATACTGAGCCCTGGGGACACCACTAATGACCGTATTTGTCTCCATTCACCACAACTCTTTGGGCCTGGCCCTCCAGCCAGTTCTTTATCCATCACAGATACACCCGTCCAGGCCATGAGCTGCAGCTTCTCCAGGAGATGCTGTGGGATACGGTGTCAAAGGCTTTACTGAAGTCTAAGTACACAACATCCACAGCCTGTGTGGCGGATTTACTCCCCCACGACAGACTTTCCCTCATCTGCTAAGCTGGTCACCTTGTCATAGAAGGGGATCAGGTTGGTCAAGCAGGACTGGCCTTTCATAAAGCCATGCTGATTGGGCCTGATTGCTCGTCTCGTATGTGTGACCTCACAGTCCCTTCCCCAGCCATGTTCCTGCTGTTGGCCTGTCCCCTGCAGAGGCACAAGTGACCTCACAGTCCCCTCCACAGCCATTGGCTTCCCACTGGACTATGAGTTCCTGAGACACAGCTGAGCACATGACATCGTACCCAGCCATCACCCTCCTTGTGGTCCAGTGTGTGAGCAGAGAAAACTAAGCTGCTTTCATCAAATTTATTTAATAGATTTCTACCAAGTGTTTGAGTGGAGAAACGTTCCTCAGAGGAGCTGCTGTATTTACACTGGGGCATTTTATATCTCTGCTTCTGCCTCTTTTTTTTTCTTTTTCCTCTTCCTCTCTGTATTCTGATGTGAAAGAGCTTTCCAAGGAAAAGATTCACGGAATCCTACAATAACAGAGGTTGGAAGAGATCCCTGAACACATCTCTGTCCCACTGACCTTTATGGCACCCTTTATGGCTGATAGGATTTGTGCTGCCTTGTGTTCATCCCACCACATGCACACAGTGGACATGCACATGATGTGTATGTTTACAACTCATCTGTACAATGAAAACATGGACTTTTAACCTAGTATTTCATAGAACCATAGAATGTCCTGAGTTGGAAGGGACCCACAAGGATCATCGAGTCCAACTCCTGTCCCTGCACAGGACAAACCCAAAGTTCACATCATGTGTCTGAGGACGTTGTCCAGTCTCCTCTTGATCACTGTCAGGCTTGGGGCCATGACACCTCCCTGGGGAGCCTGTTCCAGTGTCCAGCACCCTCTGGGTGAAGAACCTTTTCTGAATGTCCAACTGACCCTCCCCTGGCACATCTTCCTGACATTCCCTGGGGTTCTGTCACTGGTCAGCAGAGAGAAGAGATCACTACCTGCCCTTCCTTCTCCCCTTGAGAGGAAGCTGTAGCCACCATGAGGTCTCCTTTTAATCTTCAGCTCTGATGGCGAGACACTCCTTGGTTTGCTTTCTGAAGCAGAAAGAAGAAGCCATGACCTCCAGGCAATGGGAAGGGGGATCCTGTCCCTCACACACGGCTCAGGGCTCTTGCTGGGACTGTGGGATGTGGGTGTGCAAGGCCGAGGGAAGGACAACACTGGTACAACAACTTCCAGCTTCCCCATGGGGCTGCAAGGAGGCAACGAGGCCCCAGTGCCATGAGCACAACATGTCTTCTCCTAGGCCTCAGTGGCAGAGACAACTACCATGGCCAAGGGGACAGAGACCTGGGTTCTGTTGGTCCCTTCCAGCCTTGCCAGTGCCCTTTGCCATCTCCATCACAGGCTGTTCTACACGGTCGTACACCTGCCCCTCTTTCCCTGCAGGCTGCAGACACCCATCTCGCTTCCCCACCTGCTCTCACCCCAGCATTTCTGTCCCTTCACTGATGTGTCTGCACCCTCACTGGCTGTTCTTTGGGACACAAACCATGGGCTGATTCAGCTCCTTCTGGGTGACCTCTTGCAGCACAGCACTGCCCTTCCAGTGACAATTCTTCCTCCTGACATCCTGTTCTCACCTTTCAAGTTGCACTTTGTGACTTTTTTTTTCTCTTTCCTGCTTCTTCCCAGTATCAAGGAGAGCTCGACCATCTCATAAACTGCCCTTCATGCAGAGCACCCAACCCATTAGGCTTCTTGTGGTCTTTCACCTCAGCAGAGGGAAGTCACCTCACCATTATCTCTTACATCCCATGAGTGCTGCTGGCCTTTCAGCTTCTCTGATAGACACGACCATGTCCCTGCTGCTGTCCCATCATGTACTCAGGCAGAATGGACATGACAACCCGTCTCCAAGGCCTCTTCCTGGGTAGGGCCTGTGGCTACTTTGGCAGAGGTTCTTTCCCCGCCATGTCCCTGCTGCTGGGCTGTCACCTCCAGAGACAGAACTGACCCCACAGTCCCCTTCACAGCCACACGTTGCTTACTGGATTGTGAGTTTCTGAGACACAACTGACCTAATAATACCACACCCATCCATCCCCCTCCATAGCACCCAGGACCTGACCAAGACTGAAGCGTGTTCCACACAGTCTTACCCCTGCCCCTCTTTCCCTGCAGGCTGTAGACACCCATCTCGCTTCCTCACCTTGTTCAAATTTGTCAAATATATTTCCTACTAACAATGTGAGTGAAAAGCACTCCTCACTGGAACTGCTGTATTTATGTTAACACCTTCTATATCTCCTCTTCTGCCTTTTTATTTTTTTACTATTCTTCTATCTGTTGTCTCTCCAGAAACCTCTCCAAGGCAAACATATATTCAAATCACAGAAAAACTCAGGTTTGAAGAGAGCCCTTGTCTCACTCATCGTCTCACTCTCCTGCTCAGGGCAGGGTGAACCAGGGAACATTGCTCAAGGCCTCCTCCCAGGTTTGCATTATCCTCAAAGGCACTGAAAGTGCACTCTGTGACATCATAGAAGGGGAGAATAAAGATGTTCAACAGTGTTGGCCCAAGGGCTGGCCACTGAGAGATGACACTAGTAACTGTCTGCACGGAGGACTTTGTGTCACTGATGATATTTGGGCTTGATGGTTCAGCCAACTTCCCACCCAACATCCACTTCTTGAGCCCCATCAGCACCACTCTGGCCAGAAGGAGACCATGTCTGAGGCCTTGTAAACGCCCTGTACATAACATGCCTTTCTTTCCCCTGTCCATTTGGGTTCAGCAATCCCTTCCTTGCTCTTCACATTCCTGCAAATGGCGGCAGGAGGACACTTCCCATCCCCTTCCTAGGACTGGAGGTAGGGTGGCCAGCCTGTTATTCTCCCAGTTCCTGTTTGTGCTCTTCTTGAAGATGGGTTTGAGGTCTGCATTTTCAAAGGCCCCCCTAACCATTCTGGTTTCTATGGCACTTTTGAGAGCGCAATCCAGAATTACGGGCAAGGGTGACATAACAGACTGGAGCACTTGCAATGAGCCTGTCCAAGACGGCTGAGATGAATCTCACTGACCCAGTGGGGTTTGTTCGTGGAGTCACACAGAGAAATATCAGGGTTCCGTCAAGCATCCACATCTGAGCTGGCCTCATGGACCTCATGGATTCCTTCTGCACCCAGGGGTGCTCAGAGACAGAGTCTGTCCCTTTTACACAAAGGGGCAGGAGTCAGAGTGTCTCTCTGGCCTCCTGTTGCCACTCCCAAAGGACAGGAGGCACCTCAGTCCTGTGGTGTGTCACCCTGCTCTGCACTCAACTGAGGTGTCCCACATCATGAGGAATGGACACGGGGACCTCAGTTAAGGGAAGCACAACCCAGTGCTGCATTCAGGTGATTTCCCATGGGGTGTTCCTCCCAACATCAAGTGACTTCAAGACCTTGTCTGTGCCACAGGCCTTCATGGAAGCACAAGAAATAGTTAATGGTGTTTGTGCTCACTCGTGTTTATGTCACCTCACGTACATGATGTGTGTGCTCACATCTCATCTGTACAAAGTAAACGTGGACTGCTGACCTACTCATTCAGTGTCCCTCCGTGGAGGGAATTAAAACCTCTGTGGGTGAGAGGCCAGTGCTGGAAATGGTGTTTGTAGAGAGGCCAGTCCATGATGATTGTCCTGAGACTCCTTCTCAAGGGGTGTCCAGTGCACACGGGCACAGCCCAGACCCTGCTCTGCTGGTCCTGCAGGTCTCTGGCAGGAGGCCTGGCTGTGAGAGGACACTGCTGTGTGCCCAGCCCTGCACACACACACTGTTCAGCTGTACACTGGTGTTTGCATCTGTGGCCATTTTCTTGAGCATATGATTCAGAGAAGGTTTGGAAGAAGACCTAAATCTTCAGGGCCTGCCCATAGGAGATGACCTTTCTTTCTGGAAAGGCTGTTCTGAGGCCAGCTCTGTCACACAAGTGCCCATTGCCTGTCCCTGCCTGCGCTCACAGGACTGACACACAGCAGGATGGTGATCAAGCTGCCAGAGCACTCAGGCCTTGCACCAACACAAGGGATCAGAAGGAGAGTGTGGGAGTGAAACGAGAACAGCTCTGGAAGGCCAAGAACTGGTGCTCCCTGGCAGTCCTGCCATGATGGACTCTTTTCCCATCCTCCCATGCACACAGGAACTGTCCCTGCAGCTCCAAAAGGCCTTGCAGGAAGGATATAGTGAAAAAAAGGTCACTACAGGACCTCTTATTTTGTTTAAATACACACAGATCATGGCTCCTCATTTACACAGCCAGTGGTTATAAAAGAAAAGCAGACAGCGAATTAGAAAGGGTATGACAACATTATCGCAATAGAAAAACCACCAATAACAACAGAAAACACAAATGAGAGGCTGGACCTGTAACTAGTTTCATTAAAACTCCTATGTAGAAACAGATGTGCAGTTTATTGCTTCAGAAAACACTAAGATATGTGTTTCCACAGGGCATCCTTTAGCTCCTGGTTCCTCATGCTGTAGATGAGGGGGTTCACTGCTAGAGGCACCACTGAGTACAGAACAGACACCACCAGATCCAGGGATGGGGAGGAGATGGAGCGGGGCTTCAGGTAGGCAAACATGGCAGTGCTGACAAACAGGGAGAGCACAGCCAGGTGAGGAAGGCACGTGGAAAAGGCTTTGTGCCGTCCCTGCTCAGAGGGGATCCTCAGCATGGCCCTCAAGACCTGCACATAGGACAGGAGGATGTACACAAAACACCCAAATGCTAAACAGGCACAAAACCCAAGAAGCCCAAGTTCCCTGAGGTAGGATTTTGAGCAGGAGAGTTTGAGGATCTGGGAGATTTCACAGAAGAACTGGTTCAGGGCATTGCCCTTGCACAGTGGCAGTGAAAATGTACCGGCCGTG
The DNA here is from genome assembly GCF_036013445.1 of Caloenas nicobarica. Lineage (NCBI taxonomy): Eukaryota > Metazoa > Chordata > Aves > Columbiformes > Columbidae > Caloenas > Caloenas nicobarica. The sequence goes on from NC_088259.1 coordinate 1,264,156, forward strand.
TGCAGCAGAGCCTTGAGAAACCCAGTGGCCCAGGCAGCTGCTGCCATGTGGACACAAGCTCTGCTGCCCAGGAGGGTCCTGTAGTACAGGGGTTTGCAGATGGCAACGTAGCGGTCGTAGGACATGATGCTTAGAAGAGAATACTCTGCTCGAAACAAGAAACATAGAAAGAAGACCTGGGCAGCACATCCTGCATAGGAAATGACCCTGGTATCCCACAGAGAACTGGCCATGGATTTGGGGAGAGTGGTGGAGATGGAGCCCAGGTCGAGGAGGGAGAGGTTGAGGAGGAAGAAGTACATGGGGGTGTGGAGGTGCTGGTCACAGGCTATGGTGGTGATGATGAGGCCGTTGCCCAGGAGGGCAGCCAGGTAGATGCCCAGGAAGAGCCAGAAGTGCAAGAGCTGCAGCTCCCGTGTGTCTCTGAACGCCAGGAGGAGGAACTGGGTGATGGAGCTGCTGTTGGACACTTGCTGTCTCTGAGCGTAGGCACCGTCATAAGAGGAAAAGAAAATGACAAGGGGAGATTTCTCTGAGTAAAATCAAATCAATTTCTCATACACCCTCCCCTGCTCCACACCCCCTTGTCCTTTTCCAGACCTTCCTTCAGCTCCGTGGCTGAGCCCTGGGTGGTGCTGGCTGGAGGTGACGTGAGGAGCAAGGCCTTTGCCCACTGGCTGCCGAGAAGTCAGCCCTGCTCTGCAGCAGGGGGTCATGGGAACGGGGGGCGGGGGACAGACCTGGGTTCAAAGTTGTCATCTGAAACTGCTGCTGGTAAAGAAGGGCCTGTCAGCATCTGCACTATCATCGGAATGAAACAGGACGGTAAAATGAAGTTTGAAATGTTTGGGTTTTTTACAGCTTCACAGAATCACAGAATGTGAGGGATTGGAAGGGACCTCGAAAGATCATCTAGTCCAGTCCTGCAACTCCCCTGGAGAGTGTTGTTGGGTGTGAGAAACCCTCATCATTTCTGCTGCAGGGAGAACAGAGTGAGTCCTGCGAGACTAGAGGATGCCTGTGGGTCAGTGCAGAGTGAGGGAAGCTGGTCTGTCCCTCTGTCTTGCCCTGGGCTGGCACCTTTCTGAGATGGAGGCTGGTCACACTGCCATGTTACCCTGAAAAGCCACCAGGCACTGCTGAGAGCAGAAGATTTGCAGGCTGGAAAAAATGACAGGTCAGACTAAGGCTGATGTGTTCAGCAGATGTGATGCTGGTGCTGTCCGTGGGCAGAAGAGTGGCTGAGGGGATGTTATGAGGCTTCTGGCAGATGTGCTGATCACTCAGAGTTCCTTTTTCATTTATTCTTTCCTCCATCTCCCCCCACCCTGCTCCAAGTCTTGGAATAGGAAACAGACTCGGAAAGCTCCTCATCTTTATAGTAATACCTGTATGGATCTTCTCCTTGAAACCTCCGATTGGAAAGAGTCTGGAGTGAGCTGGAGCTGTGAGCAGCCCTGATCCACGGAGAACCCAGCAGCAGAAGGAAACTGCCCTGCCGGGGGTCGCTCCTTCCCCCCACAGCTTCTCCCCTCAGTGTTGTTGGGATCTCCCTGGGTAGGCTGAGCGCTGACCCTGGCAGGCAGCAGAGTCCCTGCCCTGGCACAGCCTTGGGGTGCAGGGACCCTGCTCTGCAGGACAGCCCTTGGCACCCCTGGGTGCTCACCCGGCTTCACAGCTGTTCAAAACTGCCTGATAAGAGCCCCCTCCTTACAGATCCCTCAAGCTGTGCCTGTGCTAACTTGACGAGATGCCTCCAGGAGCTACAGCTGCATTGCTCTGCACCCGGAGACTTACCATGGCAAGCGCCTCAAAGATTTTTCCTCCAGTGAGCTCTCAGTCATCCTCCCAATCCTGACCACCTTTAATCTCTCTCTGCCTTGCTCGTCTCCCTGAGATCCCCAGGCAGAGCCCTGAGCCCTGCTGTGCTTTGCAGAGGAGCTGCTCCTGGGCAGAGCTGTCTCTCTGCAGCGCTGCTGCTTGCCATGAGCTCCCTCTGTCCCAGAAGTCCAGCTCAGCAGCAGAGGAACAGCCCATGATGTCCCTTCCTCTGTCCCCTCTGGGCTCCCTCCAGCTGTCCCTGGGGCTCCAGGGGCACATACTTTGAAACAACCTGAAGTAATCAGTGATGTTTATTCTCTCTTCAGCACTGACACTTCTTGCCAGCATTGTGTTCTTTGTATTAAAAAATAAATTGGTGTGAGAGTCATCTTTTCTTGTCTCATCATTAGGCAGGACACCAGGACTGTTACAGCAAAGGATCTAATTTCTCCAAGTTGGGGGAGGAATATGTTCACCGGAATGAATTTAGGCATTATATTGTGGGTTTATACTCCTAGATCTAGAGAGACATTCAGCAATCTTTTGACCATCTCATGTCTGTGCTCTGAAGCAAAGCCTTTGCACACAGGGATTCTTGGACACTTGGTACCAGGTTTCCTTGTGGCATCTCAGAGGTTTCCTGGTGCCACAGCTGGAGTTGTTCAGCCCAGATGTGAGGCAACGTCCTCAGCCAGGGACCTGATTGGGTGAGCTGGAGCTGTCAGTGTTGCAGACAGAGCTGTGACACGGATGGAATAAACTGCCAAGGCATGGTGGCAGAAATTAGTTCTTCTGGTCTTCAAGGACAGCAGCCTCCAAGCACAGCAACAGTCTAGAGCAAAACTCAGTCTAGGCCTGTAAGGTAATTCATTGATTCTGAAGTCATTGCTGGACCACTCTCCATCATCTTTGCCAAGTCTTGGGAAACGGGAGAGGTGCCTGAGGACTGGAGGAAAGCAAATGTCACTCCGGTCTTCAAAAAGAGCAAGAAGGAGGACCCGGGCAACTATAGACCGGTCAGCCTCACCTCCATCCCTGGGAAAGTGATGGAACACCTTATCCTTGGTGCCATCTTAAGACATATCAAGGATAAGAGGGTCATCAGGGACAGTCAACATGGCTTCACCAAGGGGAAGTCGTGTTTGACCAACCTCATAGCCTTTTAGGAAGACGTAACAAGGTGGATTGACGATGGCAGAGCGGTGGATGTGGTCTACCTTGACTTCAGCAAAGCATTTGACACCGTCTCCCACAGCATCCTCACAGCTAAACTGAGGAAGTGTGGACTGGATGATCGGGTAGTGAGGTGGACTGCAAACTGGCTGAAGGAGAGAAGCCAGAGAGTCGTGGTCAATGGAGCAGAGTCTGGTTGGAGGCCTGTATCTAGTGGAGTGCCTCAAGGGTCAGTTCTGGGACCAATACTATTCAATATATTCATCAATGACTTGGATGAGGGAATTGAGTGTACTATCAGCAAGTTTGCTGATGACACCGAACTGGGAGGAGTGGCTGACACGCCAGAGGGCTGTGCTGCCACCCAGCGAGATCTGGACAGGCTAGAGAGTTGGGTGGGGAAAAATTTAATGAAATATAACAAGGGAAAATGTAGAGTCTTGCATCTGGGCAGGAACAACCCCAGGTTCCAGTATAGGTTGGGGAATGACCTATTAGAGAGCAGTGTAGGGGAAAGGGACCTGGGGGTCCTGGTGGACAGCAGGATGACCATGAGCCAGCACTGTGCCCTTGTGGCCAAGAAGGCCAATGGCATCCTGGGGTGTATTAGAAGCGGGGTGGTTAGTAGGTCCAGAGAGGTTCTCCTTCCCCTCTACTCTGCCCTGGTGAGACCTCATCTGGAATATTGTGTCCAGTTCTGGGCCCCTCAGTTCCAGAAGGACAGGGAACTGCTGGAGAGAGTCCAGCGCAGGGCCACAAAGATGATTAAGGGAGTGGAGCATCTCCCTTATGAGGAAAGGCTGAGGGAGCTGGGTCTCTTTAGCTTGGAGAAGAGGAGACTGAGGGGTGACCTCATCAATGTTTATAAATATATAAAGGGTGGGTGTCACGAGGATGGAGCCAGGCTCTTCTCGGTGACAACCAACAGTAAGACAAGGGGTAATGGGTTCAAGCTGGAACACAAGAGGTTCCACTTAAATTTGAGAAGAAACTTCTTCTCAGTGAGGGTGATGGAACACTGGAACAGGCTTCCCAGGGGGGTTGTGGATTCTCCTTCTCTGGAGACATTCAAAACCCGCCTAGACGCCTTCCTGTGTAACCTCACCTAGGTGTTCCTGCCCTGGCAGGGGGATTGGACTAGATGATCTTTCGAGGTCACTTCCAATCCCTAACATTCTGTGATTCTGTGATTCTGTGAGCCCCATAATGAGCTGTTGCTTCTGCAAGAACAGTTAAAGGAGAAACAATGACACTGTGTGTCCCCTGATGAATTTAATAAGGGAAAGAAGTGATATTCTCTGTGTCTCTTGTCCTCCATCTTTACCAGCAAGGTCTCTCAGGCCTCTGTGGCTCGAGGCAGAACAACCAGCAGTGGATGGGGATCAAGTCAGGGTCACTGGAACTAACACAGTCTTTTCCATTCTATGGGACAGGAGGGGCAGCATCCCAGGAGCTGAGACAGCAGAACGATGTCACAGTGAGGCCACTCTCCACCAGCTATGGAAGCTCGTGGAGACTGGGGGGACTCCCTGACCGCTGGCAGCTCTCACACATTGTGTGCACTTTTCAAAAATGGCCAATGGATGAGCAGGGGAACTAAGGGCTGTGCCCCAGAACATGTTCACTGGGACCCCATTTCTCGGTGTCTGAAAGAGAAGGGCAGGTTATGCCTGTCCGCCCTCTTTGCTTTCTGTGAGGAAAGGACAGGGTTGCTGCACGTGGGGAGAGCAGTGGTGTTCTGTTACCTGGAAGTCAGCAAGGCATTCAGCATCATCCCCTGCAATATTCTTGTGTCCAAGGTAGGATATTATGGTCTGCATTGCTATGCAAGTAGATGGGTAAAAAGCAATCTGGATGGTTGGGCTTGGAAAGGTGCTGTAGAAAGGAAGAAACTTTCCAATCCTGAGGACAGTCAAGCACTGGAAGCTGTTTCCCAGGAGTGCGCATCCACTCTGTCTCAGAAAGTGACCAAGATGTGTTTGGATAAAGCCCTGAGTTATCTGGTCTGACCCTGCTTTGAGCAGGAGGTTTATCAAGACACCTCCTGAGGTCCCATCCAGCCTGAATGATGCTGTCCTTTCATCTCCTTCATGTTTTAAATTTAGGGAGAACTCTCAGGTTCTTCTTGACCACAGGAATAATTCACATGAGGTGCAGGGCTGCTTTACAAGTGCCCCCAAACAGCCCTGACCACATCTTTTGCATCCCTTTTCATTTGCCCCCACCCAGGTTCTTCTGTTTCGCTGTCCTCATGCCCACCTTGTTCATCCTTTCAGAGCAGGTTGCTCAACAGGTGTCAGCAAAAGGTGTCAGCAGTACAGAGTCTGCACATCAGCCAGGCAGCAAAGCCATCGTTACAGAAATGGAGACGAGGCTCTTGACCAGCTCCTTGCACCCAGGAATCAGCATTTCTTGTCTCCTGAGATTCCTGGGAACACCTGAACTTTAAGTGCAGAGCATGTGAGTCCTTGTTGGGTATCCTGGCTTGTCTCCTGACCCATGTGGTGCTTCAGGCTGTGAAGAGAATCAAAACCAGCTTTTTGGCTGGGGTAGTTTCATTTTACATGTGTCACACAGGGTAGATGAAGGGAGATCAAAACTCCAGACTCTGCTGCACTGTTGGGACTTCAGAGATTGGAAATGCAGGTGACGGTGTCTGTCAGCGTGCACCACATCAACATTCTGGATGCCTTTGTGCCTTTGCACTGACCTGGGATCTGTTCCTTGGTTTTCTTTGGCTAAAAAAGAAACAACTCCCCTATGCCACCTCCCCCTCACACTAGAAAAAAAGGAAAACAGGTATGGAAGGGGGAGGATTTGGGGCCAATTCTGTCTAAGAGGTGTACTCTTTAAATGATAAAAAAGTTAGAAGAGAGAGAAAAAGCATTGGTCTAAGAACTTCTTGCAGAGGTCAGCTGCTGAGACCTAGCAGCATTTTTCAAAAACAAGAATGACTGTTGGGAGTGAAATTAAAAAGCTTTAGTTCATCATCATCACCAAGAATAAGGAGTTCCCTGCGACTCTTATTAGTGATGGTACCACTATTGAAAAACATCCTTGAGTGCATCTCTGTTGTCCCTCGGTTCCAAAGCTCAGCCTGCTCAGATTTTGAAAGGACGACTTCAGACCTCTGCCCCCCAAATCTCTACAACCGTCTCTCATCGAAGGTCTTTTACCCCAGGAAGGGGAAAATTCCCAATGCAGACACCAAACCAGTGCCCAACCTGCCTGGAGAGCCAGGACAGTTGTGCCACACAATAGCCACCCGTGAGGTAAGCTGGAGCTGATGGGAATTGAAATGGTTTTGACTGAAATCATAGAATCAGAGAATCATTTAAGTTGGAAAACACCACGAAGACCATTGAATCCAACTGTAAATCTAACACTGCCAAGTCCACCACTAAACCGTATCCCAAAGCGCCATATCTGCACATCTTTTAAATACCTCCAGGGATGGAAGCTCCAGTCCTGAGCTGGCAGGACAACATTGGCTGCAGGCTGGTTGGCAGAGTTTCTCACATCCTTCACTGAGCAGGGAAGGGTGTTGGGAGATGGGCGCACACTTGAGTTTCCCACATCCCAGGACGGTGCCCGATCCATCCTTCCCTTGGGCTTTGGCCTGCTATTTCTTGAGACGTAAAGCTGATGGTCCTCTGTGGATAATCCTGTTAAAATGCATCAATAATCCTCCAAGTGTTTGTATAATTTCTCTAATAGTATCAATATATTTTTAAAATAAAAATCACAAAGGAAACAAAAGATTAATCGGCCTAAATATAAATCTCTGTAGCACAGCATTCTGCGTCTGTGGTATCCGTTCCAGGCAGTGCCAATTATGCAGGTGTCTACACTATAAAGCTTGATAGCCCATCTACAAGTACATACCTAAGTGGTTCAGATGGAGGGTGGTCTTGCACAAGTCACCCTTTGTGTCCCCCGGTTCCATGGACACAGGCTTTGTCTCTCCAGAGAGCGGCAGAGGCTGGATCCCCTTCTCAGGACAGACCCCTTGCCAGAAAGACACAGACACAGGGGTAACTCTGGGTAACTCATTCACATGAAAAACATCTGAAGGACAAGGTCGTCATTAGTCCCAGTCAGTGCTGGTTCATGAAGGTAAAGTCTTGCCTGACCAACTTAATTTCATTCTAGGACAAGGTCACCCACCTAGTTGACCAAGGGAAGCCTGTTGATGTGATCTTTTTGGATTTCAGTAAAGCCTTTGACAGTGTCTCTCACAGGATCCTCCTGGACAAGATGTCCAGCACACAGCTGGGTAAACACACAGTGCAGTGAGTGAGCAATTGGCTGACGGGCCGGGCACAAAGGGTTCTAGTAAATGAGGTGATGTCGGGCTGGTGACCAGTCAGTAGCGGGTTCCACAGGGATCCATCTTAGGGCCAGCGCTCTGCAATGTCTTTATAAATGACTTAGACTTAGGACTCGATGGATCGCCTGTTAAGTTTGCTGGTGACACAAATTTGGGGGGAGCTGTCGACACTCTGGAGGGGCAGAGAGGCCCTGCCGAGGGATCTGGACAAACTGGAGAACTGGGCAATCACCAACCGCATGAAGTTCAACAGGGCAAGTGCCGGATTCTGTACCTGGGACACGGCGACCCTGGCTGTACAGACAGACTGCGGGACGAGATGCTGGAGAGCAGCTCTGTGGAGAGGGATGTGGGGGTTCTGGTCAACAGCAAGTTGAACATGAGCCAACAGTGTCCCTGGAGCCAAGAGGGACCCGTGTCCTGGTGCATCCAGCACACCAGGGCCAGCCGGGCCAGGAGGGGATTGTCCCGCTCTGCTCTGCACTGGGGCGGCCTCACCTGGAGCATTCACTGTGTGCAGGGCGGGGGACACAGGATAAAAAGGAGAGAAAGCTAGTGGAGAGTGTTCAGAAGAGGTTACGAAATTGGTGAAGGGTTTGGAGGGGAATGCATATGAGGAGCGGCTGAAGTCCCTGGGTTTGTTCAGCCTGGAGCAGAGGAGAGTGAGGGCAGAGCTCATGGGGCTGGAGTTTACTCAGCAGGGGAGCAGGAGGGGCAGGGCTGAGCTCTTCTCTCTGTGACAGTGACAGAACCCAGGGAATGGCAGGATGATGTGCCAGGGGAGGGTCAGGTTGGACATTCAGAAAAGGTTCTTCACCCAGAGGGTGCTGCACACTGGAACAGGCTCCCCAGGGAGGTGTCATGGCCCCAACCCGACAGTGTTCAAGAAGAGACTGGACAATGTCCTCAGACACACGGTGTGAACTGTGGGGTGTCCTGTGCACGGACCGGAGTTGGACTCAATGATGCTGTGGGTCCCTTCCAACTCAGGACATTGTACGATTCTATGAACGCCTGCGGAACAGACAGTATCTCAAGGTCACTTCACATTGGGAGTAACATCCCATGGAAACTGCCTAAATGCACCACTGGGTTGTGCTTCCTTTAACCAATGTCCCCATGTCCATTCCTCATGATGTGGGACATCTCAGATGAGTGCAGAGCAGGGTGACACACCACAGGGCTGAGGTGCCTCCCATCCTTTAGGAGGGTCAACAGGAGGCCATAGGGACACTGTGACTCCTGCCTCTGTGTAAAAGGAGAAGACTCTGTCTCTGAGCATCCCTGGGCGCCTAAGGAGTCCATGAGGCCAGCTCAGGTGTGGACACCTGACAGCACTCTGACATTTCTGTGCGGGACTCCAGGAACAAACCACAGTGGCCCAGTGAGATTGATTTCAGCTGCCTTGGACATAGCATGACATACGTAGAAGGCGACTGAACAGGGAGAATGGATAAATTGGTATAATATGTGTGAAATGTCAATGACACACAGAACTAAACCTACGCTATTTTTTTAAAAAATGGAGTACATGTATTATAAACATTCAGACAGGGAAAAGTTAGGGTTACCCTTCCCCTTAAAAATGTTTTTATTTCATGCGGTTATTTGATGGCCATCAGTGTGGAAAGGTTTTCTTTCCTTTTAGTGTCTATGGAGACAGACAGAGGCCTTGATGGGTCCTGGAGGAGGTGGGAAAGGTGCCTGGGAGAGAGGAGAGCGTGGACATGGGGACAGAGGTGCAGACACTGCAAGAAGCCGGTGTTGGCAGTGAGGACACTCCTGCTGTGCAGGTGCTGCTGAGGTCACAGCCCCAGAGCAGGTGACAGACATGAACGGGCCACTGGCTTGTGCTGGTCCCCTGTGGAGCAGAAATCCCCCTGCAGCCTCTGGAGCTCAACGCAGGAGCAGTGTCACCACAACAACGGTTGTTTCTCCACCCCTTGTTCCACCCCATGGACATAAGGCTCAGGTCCCACACGATCCAATACGTCCTCACTAACCACCGCTCCCCTGCCCACCCGTTGATGTCACACACGGACAGTTGCCCTCAGTCCATTGGCCGCCCCTGTGAAATGTCCATAAAATGTCACAACTCCCCGTTGAGCTCATGGAGTCCGTGGCTTTGGGCTCCGTCTGTTCCGTGGCCACTCCGGACAGCACAGGTGTCCGTTCCGTGGGGTCACGGGCACCAAACCCAGCTCGGGTGGGAACCAAGAGGGTCCCCTCGTGTTCAGGGCCCAAAGCGCCATCTATAGCATCTGCCCGTCCTTTTGAGTGCCCAGAGCCTCCTTCTCGGGGCCCAAATCCTCACGTTTAGGGTCCCAACGTGTCTTTTATCACTCATGGCCTTCGTTTAGGGCCCACAGTTTCATTTTGAGGTGGAGGCCGTTGCCTGGCAACAACCAGCCAGGAGTGGGTGGGAAGTCAATGGACCCAGGACAGCCAATTACATTTGGGGAGGTGGGGAACATCATGTGATTGATGTGTAACCAGCCAATCAAGCTTTGAGGCCTGCAGGAAAGGTGGCGAGAGTTGACCAATCTGGGTGGTGTTCAGGGGCGGGCTGTGCTGGCTGCACCAATCATGCCTGGCAGGAGAGTGGCACACAAATGATTGATAAACGGTCTGTCCAATCACTTGATGGGAGGAGCCAGGTGGAAATCCCAGACAGCCAATCAGAGGAAACAGTGCCTCAGGGCAGGGTGGGCCCCGAACCAAGGCAGAGTGACAGCACAGACAGCCAATCCCAGGCAGCATCACCTCAGGGCAGGAGACTGACAGCCCTCCCGACCAATGGTGATGAAGAGTGATGTGAGCAGAAGGCGGCTCCGCGGGCGGCCAGGCCGAGCTCTGACATGGCGCCCATCAGGCCTGCCCCAAGCTCGAGCAGCCCCGGCCCAGCCCCGGGGCCCCTTCCTCTCTGCCACCCTCCCTGTCCCTCCTTGTCCCTCCTGTCCCCCGGCCACCCCCGTGTTTCAGGCCCCACGTCTCCGTGGCACCACCCGCTCACACAGTCAGTATCCCGGGCCATGCTGCTGGAACGCAGCCATGGGCCATCCAGCTTCTCGCTGCCACCGCCGACCACGTCGGACCGTTGTGGCCCCTGCTGTACCCTGGGCCACAGCCAATGGAAGCGGAGCCACTGGCAGCACAGAGCTCAACCCATCGGGGCTGCTGAATCCTGGTGAGATATTGCTGCCTGGCTGGAGAACCTGCCTGTGAGAGTGCACCACGTAGAAGCTCCTGTGCCCGAGAGTCGGTCACTGAAGAATCCGATCCAAACAACCAGCGGGGAGATCGAGGTGCTAAGATTAAAGTGGCTGAAGTAGATTTGCACTGGCAAGATGAAGGTGAATTCTTTATGGTCCATTGGGCCCACGATGCCTCAGGTCATCGAGGAAGGGATGCAACATACGGATGGGCTCATGATTGAGAGATGGACTCAACCATGGACACTGTTGCACAGGTTATTCACCATTGTGAAACATGCACTACAATCAAGCAAGCCAAGAGGTCAAAGCCTGTGTGGTATGGGCGGGCGATGACTGAAGTGTAAATATGGAGAGGCCTGGCAAATTGACTATAAAACACTGCCACAAACCTGCCTCGGCAAGAGTTCTGTGCTTACAATGGTGGAGCCACCACCGGATGGCTGGAAACATACGCCGTGCCCCACGGCACTGCCCGCAACACTGTCCTGGGCCTTGAAAAGCAAGTCCTGTGGCGACACAGCAGTGCAGAGAGAACTGAGCCAGATAGCAGGACTCATTTCTGGAACCTCCTCATAGACGCCTTGGCCAAGGAGCACGGCATTGAGTGGGTCTGTAACATCCCTGTCATGCACCAGCCTCCAGGAAAACCGAGCGGTGCAAAAGACTGTTAAAGACTATGCTGAGAGCAGTGGGTGGTAAAACTTGAAGAAACTGGGATTCAAATTTAGCCAAGGCCACCCCGAGAGCACCCAGGTGCCCAGGGCTGAGCTGACCCTGAGCCTCCGAATGGGACACCCTGACCTCCCTCCTCAGGTGCAGGGTCACAGTGGGGCCCTTTGTGACCTCACTTGGTGACACCCTGTTGCGGGGGAGTAATTGAGGAGTTTTGCTTGCTGCAGAACAATGTTTAGATTTCTTAAAGAGAAGCGCGACTTAAAATATTTCAGTGGCAGGTTCACTCTATTATTTACTGCATGGGGGAAATATGCCAAGCCGAATGCTGCTGACCTTCTCTCCAGGTGCCTGTACCCATTCACAAAACAAACTTTCAGGCGTCTTCCCTTCCCGATAACCGTTCGCTCCAGGGGGCTGTGTCTTGGAGCTCTGGAGACAAACTTTCAGGTGAGGCCGTGTCCATCGCGGTGCAAACTGTCAGGATTCCTCTTTCCCTGATAACGGTTCGCTCCAGAGTTTGCATTTTAGAACTCCAGCAGCAAACTTTGAGACGAGGCCTTGTGACCATGTGCAGAGCAGACTTTCATGAGACAAAATTCTCAGAAAATAAAAAATTGAATGGAGTAGAATAGCAGAAGGGCTGGCTAAAGCTGGGTACCTGTGCAGAGGTCCGTCCCGAGCATAGAAAACTACAAACTTATAACAGACCATTCACACCAAGATCCAGTCCAATAGCAAAATTTTACCACCAGGTCCTTTACTCCCCACTGGACCTTTATTCCCTGAGTCCACGTGGGCCTCTATTTTGTTCAGTTGTAGACATTGGTTTTGGTCCACATCCTTGAAGGTGCCATTTTGTCTGGATAAATCCTTTCTTCTCAGCGAAGTGCAAAAATAGGCCCGGCTTTGCAGATGTCTGTGATGTCTCTGCATTAGCCTTGGATCGTTGTTTTCCCAGTCAGTTCCATTTTTCCCAGCAAAATGCAAGCTAGACTTTATCATGCAAGGCGTTTAGTGTAGTCTGCAGTTGCTTTTGGCAAATACGACCTTAAAATTTTAGCAAATCTAGTCTACTAAGTAACATGAATCAAAGAGTATATTAAAAAATCCTACAACCTTATATCTCTAAATAATCCATTAGATTTGGTGTGCATCTACTTAAGCTAAATGATTAATATTGAAGTTGAATTAGGCTCATCCACTGACCCATGAGTAGTAAAACCATTGCCATACAGCTCACTTATTTAGCAGGGAGCGCTCAAAGTGGCTCATCCAGGCTGTCATATTTATAGAATGAAGTGGTTGACTCATAGTCAAATTGCACACAGTAGGAAAAGTCTGCACGAGACTCCTTGTGCCCACAAGCCACCGGCGTTCAGTTGCCGTTCTGCTTCCCTGTGGGTCTCCTGGAAGGAGTTCTTGGCCTGTCTGTGGCTCAGGCCCTTCCCTCCTCTGCAGCCTGGACCAAACTGCCGTGGGTTTGGCTGAGGAGGGGGGTCGAGTCTACCTGCCACACTCCACCCCCTTGACCACAGTCAATCCCCTTCATTCTCTCATAGAGTGGTAGTGTGGTTACCTCTTGCCTCTATGTCATAAATACATAGCATGTTGTAGTTCAGTGGTAAGAGTCCAATTGTTTGATAAACTATTTGGTTTAAATGCTAATATCATCTATATACAGTGTTAGCATGCATGTGAACTTTTGTTTAAGCAGATAGCTTCAATAATATAGAATATCACTATAAATTGTATTATCAGGGTGTTTGTCACAACAAATAGAGATCCTTTGCTTATATGTGTACCGGGCTTTTATACATAAAATGATTGTAAGTAACAAGCACAATAATGTTAAGAGTTAACAGAATTACAACTGGATGGAGCATCACATTCAAAGTTCCTGTTGTGGTCGGTGACCATCCAAATAGAGTCTCTCACTTTAGTCTCAACAGGACATGATGTGCCTTCAGCAGCAATAGGATGATATATTGTACTTTCATCTTACGGGAAGCTGGAAGACAAAGAGAAGAAATAGACTGGTCTCGGCAGTGTTTGCCGGACAGGTTATGCCATTAGACATATGGGAAAATCCATTGTGCACTAATTCTGCATTTTGTAGCATTGCTTTTATCTTTGTCTGTAGGAATCCTAAGGATATATGATAAGGTGTCTTTATGATTATTCACAGGCCTATTATCTAAACACAGAGGTTCTACTTGTGGTTCATGTGCTTTTCTACATCCCAGCTACAGTAGCTTGAGTGTCCTTACAATACTCCTCCTCGCCATTCTTGCACCATTCCCATGTATTCCACCCCCCTCAGTCAAGAAACTGCTTTTGCTGGGGCCAGCAAAGCCGGAGATGTTCACTGGGTTTGTGAGGTGTAGTACAGAGCAATTTCTAGAGGTACATAATAAACACATACATATCTGTACAATGATGCTTTAAATCAGGTGTTCCATTCATTTTATCAAGGAATTAAATGAGCCATTCATCCAGGCATCATCAGTAGATTGCTCCATTTGATGCACAAAGTCTTGGAGATGTTAAATGTTGTCTTTCATGTTGGCTGATTCATCACTTATGTTGAAGCAACAGATGTTTTTAAAATTGAAGCAGCTTTTTCAGCCATTACCTGCTGAGGGAAAACAATAATATAAAACATTAATACCAAAAATCCCCCAACATAGTATAAGTCAATAATACAGATACCAGGGTTGTCATGCTGGTAAAACATATTGTCAAAAGATCTGCAGCTGTCAGTCTTCCCTTAATGCAAAAGGCAGATGAGTCAGTTACAGTAGAGGCAAACCAAATCTAAGTATTTATATGGAGAGATATCAGCAAAGGAAGGAAGATGCTCAGACAAGAGCAAGGTGGGGTAGCAGGGGGAATGTCTCCAGCCTGCAGGGAAAGAGGTGCAGGTGATGCCACAGCATAGGACAAGCTGTCATGGAGATGATCAAGGGATGTAAGGAGGCTGAAAGCCCCCAACAGACATGAACTCCTTCTCCCTTTAGCTATGGCTGTTTTCTCCACCACTGATGACTGTGAGGAGACATCTTGTCCTTACAGCACAGGGGCCTCATGGCCTCCTTGTCCCCAGCCAGAAACCTGGGCGGTGTGCGACCATAGTCCTGCCCTTGGCCTTGTACAGCCCCACATCACACTGTCCCAGGAAGGGCCCTGGGCAACATGGGAGGTACAGGATCTGCCTTCCCAGGGTTGAGGGTCAGGGCTTGGCCCTTTTATTAATGAAACACATCCAGGTTTACTGATCTTCAGAGAGAACTTCCCCTTGCATTTCCTGACCTGTCATCTCTGCCTCCAGTTTTCTTCTCTAACCAGATCCTGGGGTCATTTCCTCAGTAGTGTCCCTCAGTGGGACCCATTAAAATTACAAGAAACTTTGCAGTTTGAATCTGACTTTGACTTCTTGAGAGATTTTACTCAGCTTCCCCTCAGGGTCTGATGATCATGGACTCAGCACCAAACCCACCAGAGGGGTCATTAAAGTGCCTTGGGCTGCTCCTGTGCTGCTGAGCTGAGCTGGGCTCCTGCGACAGAGGGAGCTCATGGCAAGCGGCAGCGCTGCAGAGAGACAGCTCTGCCCAGGAGCAGCTCCTCTGCAAAGCACAGCAGTGCTCAGGGCTCTGCTTGGGGATCTCAGGGATACCAGCAAGGCAGAGAGAGATTAAAGGTGGTCAGGACTGGGAGGATGACTGAGAGCTCACTGGAGGAGAAATCTCAGCAACCCTTGCCATGGTAAGTCTCCTGGTGCAGGGCAATGCAGCTCTAGCTGCATTGGAGGCATCTCGTCAAGTTAGCACAGGCACAACTTGTGGGATCTTTAAGGAGGGAGCTCTTGTCAGGCAATTTTGAACAGCTGTGAAGCTAGGTGAGCACCCAGGGGTGCCCAGGGCTGTCCTGCAGAGCAGGGTCCCTGCACCCCAGGGCTGTGCCGGGGCAGGGACTCTGCCGCCCGCCAGGGTAAGCGCTCAGCCTGCCCAGAGAGATCCCAACAACACTGAGGGGAGAAGCTGTGGGGGGAAGGAGCGACCCCTATCAGAGCAGGAAAGGTGCTTCTGCTGTGGAGAGGATGCTGTCTGGGTCAGTGCTGCTCACAGCTCCAGATCAACCCCAGGACTTTTCCGAGGGGATGCCTCAAAGAGAAGATCAATGCAAGGATTACCAGACAGATAGGGAGCTTTTGTGAGCCAGTCTTTTCTGTTTCCTATCTGAAGGGATGGGGGTACAGGAAAAGAGAAAAGGAAAATGAGCCCTCCTGCTTAAACAAGTCACTGAGACTCCTGAACTGCAACTTCAAGTGATCAGTATATCTGCTAGAAGCCTCCTAACATCTCGTCAGCCCCTGCTCTGCCTGTGCACAGCACCAGCATCACATCTGCTGAACCCATCAGCCTTAGTCTGACCTGTCCTGTTTTCCAACCTGCAAACAGGAAGATGCCCCCAGGCAGTACCCTGTGAACAGGCAGGATCTGTAGGGCCAGGGTGAGGGCACAAAGGGTGGGATGTTCTGTGAGCACTGACCAGGAAAGGACACGACACGTGGAAAGACCTCCCATGGGGAGAATATCCAGGCAGCATGGAATTGACCAGAAAGGAGAGGAAACTAATCCTGTAATTGTTATGGGAGGGAGAAAAGAGAAAATCCCGTATGATCCCCTGCAGCGCAGATCCCTTCTCTGAGCAGCCCCCTCGCCTCCTCTCCCACCCAGAAAAGCCTTTGCCCTCAGGGCCGGGGGCTCCAAGGCATGAACCAGCTCCTGTGCAGCCAGAGCTCCAGTTCCCTCTGCAGAGCACAGGGGCTGAGAGCAACTGCCCACCCGGCAATGGTGGTGTGTGGGAGGTGGCTGCACAGCTGGGGAAGGGTGACACTGTCTGAGTGCCTGGCTGCCTCTGCCCTGGCTTCTTTCACACCCACCCTCACCGCATTTTCCTTCTTGCTCCACTGCTCTGGGTCACTGTTGTTGTGATCTTGTTCTTGCTGTCAGGCTCTCTGGGGATGGGAGTTTCAGCTGCAGAGTCACGGCCTGATCTTGTGGGTCCTTTCCTGCAGCTGTGTCCATGGGAACACGTGTCCCAGCTTTGCTCTGACCTGTGGGGCTGTGGGCAATGCAGCCTGTGGGGCTGGAGAATGAGCTGAATCTCCCTGAATCAAATGCCATCATTAGGACACTTGGACATATCGTTCAGGTGTCCTTCCAATCTGTTATCTTCCCTCCAGGATGCAAACCTGTCCTACAGCACCTTTGTGTTATCTCAAAGCCCCACGGAGAAGCTCAGAGATGCTGTGACAGAGAAAATGCTGTTGGGTTTTTGAAATGAGCCGTGTGTATCCTGGGCTAAACATGGGGTACTGAGACATTAGGAAAGAGTGAGACGTTGTGGTTCCATCTGACAAGGCTGAACCCTAGGTCTGGCCCCTGCCCCCCATTCCCGTGACCCCCTGCTGCAGAGCAGGTCTGACTCCTCGGCAGCCAGCGGGCACAGGCCCTGCTCCTCACGGCACCTCCGGCCAGCACCACCCAAGGCTCAGCCATGGAGCTGAGGGAAGGTCTGGAAAAGGACAAGGGGGTGTGGAGCAGAGGGAGGGGCTGTGGGAAATGGGTTTGATTTTGTCTCCCCTAACTTGTCACTGTCTTTTCCTCCTGTAATAGTGCCCCATGCCTATTGGCAGCAAATGTCCAACAGCAGCTCCATCACCCAGTTCCTCCTCCTGGGAGCAGCAGCTCTTGCACTTCTGGTTCTTCCTGGGCATCTACCTGGCTGCTCTCCTGGGCAACGGCCTCATCATCACCACCATAGCCTGTGACCAGCACCTCCACACCCCCATGTACTTCTTCCTCCTCAACCTCTCCCTCCTCGACCTGGGCTCCATCTCCACCATTCTCCCCAAGTCCTTGGCCAATTCCCTCTGGGACACTAGGTGCATCTCGTTTTTGGAATGTGCTGCACAAGTCTTTATGTTTCTCTTCTTTATGGCAGCAGAGTATTTTCTTCTCACAGTCATGTCCTACGACCGCTACATTGCCATCTGCAAACCCCTGCACTACAGGACCCTCCTGGGCAGCAGAGCTTGTGTCCACATGGCAGCGGCTGCCTGGGCCACTGGGTTTCTCAGTGCTCTGCTGCACATGGGCAATACATTTTCACTGCCGGTCTGCAAGGGCAATGCTGTGGACCAGTTCTTCTGTGAAATCCCCCAGATCCTCAAGCTCTCCTGCTCAGATGTCTACCTCAGGGAAGCTGGGCTTGTTATATTTTGTGCCAAGGTATTCTTTGTATGTTTTGTGTTCATCATGCTGTCCTATGTGCAGATCTTGAGGTCCGTGCTGAGGATCCCCTCTGAGCAGGGACGGCACAAAGCCTTTTCCACGTGCCTTCCACACCTGGCTGTTGTCTCCCTGTTTGTCAGCACTGCTGTGTTTGCCTACGTGAAGCCCCCCTCCATCTCCTCCCCATCCCTGGATCTGGTGGTGTCTGTTCTGTACTCGGTGGTGCCTCCAGCAGTGAACCCCCTCATCTACAGCATGAGGAACCAGGAGCTCAAGGATGCCCTGTGGAAACTCATATCTTAGTGTTTTCTGAAGCCAGAAACTGCCCATCTGCTTCTACATTGCAGTTTTAATGTAACTAGTTACAGGTCCAGCCTCTCATCTGTATTTTCTGTTGTTATTGATGTTTTCTTTATTGTGATAACGTTGTCATCCCCTTTCCAAATCACTTTCTGCTTTTCTTTTGTAACTACTGGCTGTGTAAATGAGGAGCCATGATCTGTGTGTATTTAAACAAAATAAGGGGTCCTGTAGTGACTTCATCTTAAATATATCCTTTCTGCAAGGCCTTTTGGAGCTGCAGGGACAGTTCCTGTGTGCATGGGAGGAGGGGAAAAGAGTCCAGCATGGCAGCACTGCCAAGCAGCACCAGTGCGTGGCCTTCCAGAGCTGTTCTCGTTCCAGTCCCACACTCTCCTTCTGATCCCTTGTGTTGGTGCAAGGCCTGAGTGCTCTGGCAGCTTGGTCACCGTCCTGCTGTGTGTCAGTCCTGTGAGCGCAGGCAGGGACAGGCAATGGGCACTTGTGTGACAGAGCTGGCCTCAGAACAGCCTTTCCAGAAAGAAAGGTCATCTCCTATGGGCAGGCCCTGAAGGTTTAGGTCTTCTTACAAACCTTCTCTCAAGAACATGCCCACAAAAGTGGCGAAAGATGCAAACACCAGTGTACAGCTGAACAGTGTGTGTGTGCAGGGCTGGGCACACAGCAGTGTCCTCTCACAGCCAGGCCTCCTGCCAGAGACCTGCAGGACCAGCAGAGCAGGGTCTGCGCTGTGCCCATGTGCACCGGACACCCCTTGAGAAGAAGTCTCAGGTCAGTCATCATGGACTGGCCTCTCTACAAACACCATTTCCAGCACTGGCCTCTCACCCCAGCTCACGGAGGTTGCTTTTCCCTCCGTGGCTGGACACTGAAGGAGCAGGTCAGAGGTTCACGTTTGCATTGTACAGATGAGATGTGAGCATGCACATCATGTACAAGAGGTGAGATGAACCCAAGTGAGCACAAACACCATAAGCTATTCCTGGGAGTTCCATGAAGGTCTGTGGGACAGATAGTGTGTCGAGGTCACTTCACGTTGGTACTAACAGTCATGGAAAACCACTCACTGGGATCAAGAAACAGCTGGTGGGGATGGAGAGACAGCAGCACAGGTCGGGGCACACTGGGGTGAGAACAAGGTGGGGAACCGCATGGGGTGTCTTCAGCCTGTGGGGAAACAGTCACAGGCCTGGGACAGTGTAGAACGGCCTGTGGTGGAGATGGCCAAGGGTGAGGCTGAATGTCCCTGGGACACCCAAGGTCTTTGTCCCCTTGGCTATGGCTGATGTCCCTGACAGCGAGGCCTAGAGGAGACACATTGTTGTCATGGCCATGGCACCCCATTGCCTCCTTGAACCCCCCAGGGAGTGTCACACCATTGTCCTGCAGTGGGCATCATCCCCACATCCCCAGGAAGAGCCCTGAGACACACGTGAGGGACAGGATCTCCCTTCCTAGGGGCAGGGGGTCAAGGTTTGACCATCCTCCTTCATCAGACAAACCAAGGGTTTTCTCACCGTCAGAGCTGCTGCACTTTGCCTTTGCCTGATGCAATCACTGCCTCCAATGATCTGCTCTAAGTCCCTTGAGAGACTTTGTCAGTAACAGCCCTCAGTGGGGACCATTAATGCTTCCAGGAACTTTGGAGTTTGCTTCTGACTTGGACTTCTTGAGGAGATTCTTCAGTCTGTCCTTGGTATCTGAGGTTCATGGACTCAGCACCAAATACGCCATGGGGCTCATTAAAACACAGAAAGCCCTAACGAGTGATATTTTTTTCCGTAATTTTCTTCAAATCTTCAAGATTTGTAGAACTAACTGGAGAGGTTTCAATGGGACACTTACTGATGAAGATTTCAAAGAAGATTTCATAAAGGAGGGTTTTTTACTTTCAAGGGTATTTTCTGTCATTTTTCAGTGTATAGAAGTGACAGCAGCATTTTGCAATGGACATGGATCCAGAGGGTCTCCTGAAGACATCTGGACAGGCAGGAGAACAGTCCCTTGAGGCTGGACACTGTATGTACAACCTTGCTTCTCACCCCCCGCCCCCTTTCTGCCGGTTCCCTCATTGGCCACCAGAGACTTGCATCACTTTTCCTCACATCAGACTTCTCCACTGAGCTCTGCAGGTGGATGCTGCAGCTCCTGTACACCAGCTCTCACCTGCTCTCCTGTGTAAACACTACACAATTTCATAAACTAAAACACTTTCCTCAACTGTGTGTGTAAGCTGGATCTAATGAGGTCCACCATCCCCAAAGGACATCAACACAAGAACTGTTTTAGACAGAGAGATGGGAAAAGACAGAAATAAACACAATGAACGTGTTGACTACCATGTTAATTAAACCTCTGAAGAATGGGGCAAGTTTGTAACTCCCCGAAGCTCAAAGCAGAAAGCAGACAGTTGAGAGGCAACTGAAAGACCAAAGAGCAAGTGGAGGAGGAAACCCGAGAGCACTGGGAAGGGCAAACGTCCAGACAGTCTGCTGGGAAGTTGTCCTTTGACATGGACATTTAATCAGGAAAGGTGGAAACTCCTGAATGATGAGGGAGATGAAATAATAGAGTGTTGGTAATAGAAGTACAGGGGAAGACCAGTATTTCTTTTCCTACCCTTAGTACACTGCCCGGGGCATCTCCGCTGGCACCAGGTGTTTGTGTCCCCGTAGCTGAAGACATTTGTGTCCTAAATCCATTCCCAATTCTGGAAAACTGGTAGCTAATCCACTTTCCCCCTTTTTTTTCTCTTCCCCTTTTCTCCACTTTCTCTATCGCATGTCGCTTTATGGGCAAAATAATAAAGTTAACACTGTTTGATTGAATTATAACCCCTTGGCATTTTGGTTGCCTTAATTTTGTGCTTCGAGATCAAGGTAAATGAACCATCACGAGTCCCTCATCGAATGGACCGTGACATTAAATTGGTGTCACGGACAGGATTCTGAGAATACAGAGGAGTGCAGGTACTGTGTGGTCAGTATTAGGGGAAGAAAGTTTCTCTCCAGCCACACCTGGCCCTACACCCGATAAGGTGAGAGGTGTCCAGAAAGTAAGGGGGGCAATTCAGATTTCCCGCACACCACACACACCTGGGTGTTGAGCACTCCAAACTTGAGTTGAGGGCTCTGTCTCTGGGATCTCAAAGTGCAAAAATGGGTGTTGTTCTCATGTTGATGAGAATTGTCTGCTAGGGGGAGTGAAGGGGCAATCCTGTGTGTTTCTGTAACTAAGTTGAGCCTTCCCGTAGCAGATTTTTGTCCCCTCCAACCACTCGGGAAAGAGAAGTGTGACACAGCAGGTGCTGTGGTTTTGTGTAACTAAGTTGTTCCTTCCTGATGTGGGTTTTCTCCCTTCATAATAAGAATGACTGAAAATGCTCATAATCAAGATTTTTTGTTAGAGAAAGATTGAGACTTGTTGTACACACTTTTAGCAAAGTATGGGGCTTGACCCTCCATACCCGGAGAAGACTGGGCTCGTGATAATTGGGCTAATTTACAGAGTGTAGTGGGCTGAGTGATTTCTCTACAGGCTAAGTCTAAGTTTAGCTCAGATAAAAACAAAGCTATAGTCTGTGCTGACCTAGGAGCCAGCCTAGTAGCAGCGATTGAAGATCGCCTCAGACAATGTAGTAATGAAAGCAAAATTATAGAATCCCTTGAAAATCTGGTGCAGATTTTGCAAAAGTCAACCTCCAATTTAGAACAACAATTAGAAAAAGAGAGGGAAGAAAACCACTCATTAAAAGCTACTCTAAAGGAGAAATGTTTAAAAAACACAGGAGTGCTGAGGGAGCGGGAGCTAGAGGAGAAAAATATCTGACAAATAAATCAAATTTACCCTTAGAAAGAATTTGAGGAGACGAGAAAATGTGATGAGGAATACCCACACGTGAGACCCTTAGTGAAAACAGAATATTTTAATGCAAATGAGGAGGATACTGACCCTCACATTACAACTAAGCAAACACCTTACATTGCCACCCAGCTGGCCAAGCTAAAGAAAGAGTATGGTCACCTCCCTGAAGAATCTAAAACGGAGTACGTGTGGCGCGTATCCCTAACTGGGAGAGACCAAATTCAGTTAAGTGAACAGGAAGCTAATGGTTACTGGGGGCATGAAGTTTTCTTAACAACTGGTGACAGATGTGCCCCATGGTCCCTAACCCAGTGAGTTGCTTATTGGGCTGGAGGGCTAAACCCTTTAGATAGAGGAGAGCCCCTGGCAATCACTGGCACACCTGATCAATTGCTAGAAAGTGTACACAAAGCAGCCTGCTTGCAAATGACACATGAAAGAAAATTGATTCCCGAATGTGAATCCTCAATGATGCTGGCAGTGAGTCCTGACATGATGACTCCCTTGATAAGAGGACTCCCAGAGACACTTAAACCTTCAAAGGACAATCGCATTGATGAGCCCAGTAGAAAGACTGGAAGGTTTGATCAGAAGCCAGGGTACCAGAAGTGGGAGCCAGAGGGACTGTCCTGACATTACCATTGATTCACCCTTCACCCCTGCCCCGACTTCCCCTAACCAACCAAATACTAAAAAGGTGTGGATGTGGGAGGGAGCAGCACAAGAATTGATACATTATAATAAGAAATATGGCCCTGTAAAAATGCTAGAAGTAAGGTCGAGAGGAATCCGTCATACTGAAGTCAAGAAACTGCCCCTTTCTACTGGTACTGCTGCTGCTACCAGTGCTCCAAGAAAGGAGCATCCGCATATTAGAAGGGGAAAGAGGGAAGAGCCTAAGATCCAACAACAATGGTGGGTTATGGGAATTAAAAAGGGAGTTCCTGGAGATACAATGGAGGGCTTACCCCTTGATAAACTAAGTAAACTGGTATCAAGATGGCATAATCCAAAAGAACATTCACAGAGCATGAAATAAGTCCTACCCATTACACCTTCAGGTCCCTCCTCCACCGAGGATGAAACTCTCCCAGAAACAGGAAAACTAGAACCTCCATTCCCTCCATTCCGCACTCATACCTGAGAGCAGGACGTGACAGGCTGTGGATATTACAACATAGTCCAGAAGCTTCTCAGTCTCTCTGGGCACCTCCTTTGTTGAGGACCCTGACAATTGACTGAGGGTCCCACCCCTCCTGCCCCCACAGCTGGGGGAGGTGAAGTCACCCTGCTCAGGGTAGGGGAGGACATGTCTGTCAGCACCTTGGTACCACCCTGGTGTGTACATGGGGACAGGCACAGTGCGGCACAAAAGGTGCTAAGGAGCCATCGACTGCCCTGTTGAAGGCTCTGGATCTCAGGGGGATGTGCAACTGCCACAGTGGGGCATTGTGATGTCACTGGTGATGTCACAAAGAGCCCCGCCCAGGCACCCCTTTAAAAGCGGGGCAGGGGTTGCCGAGCTGCATCCTCTGGCAGGACAGGGAGGTGGCCACTCAACCATGGCCTGGTCCTGGTGAAAGAGGAGATGTGGTGGCAGCCGGACACACTGCCATGGCCAGCACTGCTACCAGAGCCACTCTCGCCACTGCTATGTCCCATCCCTGGAAACTGTGAGGCCACTAAGAGCCAAAATTTCCCATCCCTGGACACCTTGGGCCACTCAGGGTTAAATTTCTTGTCCCTGGATGTCCCGTCCCTGGATGTCCCATCCCTGGGCCCCATTAGGGCCCAAAAACTTAAAACGTCACATCCCTGGACCCCTTGGGCCACTGAGAGCCAGAATGTCCCATGCCAGACCTCGGCTATTCCATCCCTAGAGACTTTGGGACCAAGACCTAAAATGTCCCATCCCTGGATCCAAGATGTCCCATCTCTAGACACTTTAGGCCACCCAGGCCCAGATATCCCATCTCTGGACCCCATGAAGCCACCAAGACCCAGGATGAACCATCCTTGGAAACTTTGGGGACACCAAGTCCTAAGATGTCCCATCTCCAGCCACCTTGGGCCAACAAGATCAAGATGTCCCATTCCTGGACACTTTGGGGCCACCAAGACCTAAAATGTCCCATCCCTGGATCAAAGAGGTCTCATGCCTGGAGTCTTTGGGCCACCAAGACACAGGATGTCCCATCCCGGGACCCAAGATGTCCCATCTCCAGCCCCCTTGGGCTACCCAGGCTAAGATGTCCCATCTCAGGAAAATTTGGGCCACGAAGACGCAGGATGTCACATCTCTGGATCCCTTAGGCCACAAAGAACTAAAATGTCCCATCCCTGGACACTTTGGGCCACCAAGACGAAGATGCCTTATCTCTGGACACTTTGGAACACGAAGACCAAGATGTCCCATCTCTGTACCCAAGATGTCCCATCTCCAGCCCTCTTGGGCCAACCAGACCCCAGATGTCCCATCCCTAGATGTCCCATGCCTGGACTCTGTGAGGCCATCAGGTGCCAAAATGCCCCATCCTTGGATCTTTTAGGTGACCAAGACCAAGATGTCTCATCCCTGAAAACTATGAGGTCACCAAGACAGAGGATGTCCCATGCCTGGACACATTTGGTGACCAAGACCTAAAATATCCTATCCTTGGGCCCCTTGGGCTACCAAGACCTAAAATATCTCATCCCTGGACACTTTGGGCCACCAAGACCCAGGATATCTCATCCCTGGACTTAAAATATCCCATTTGCAGCCATCTTGGGCCACCAAGACCTAAAATGTCCCAATCCTTGCACCCCTTGGACCACCCAGGCCAAGATGTCCCGTCCTTGGACACTGTGAGGCCACGAAGACCCAGGATGTCCCATCCCTGCACCCTTTGGGGACACCAAGCCCTAAGATGTCCCATCTCCAGTCCCCTTGAGCCAGCCAGGCCAAGATGTCCCATCTTTGGACCCTTTAGGCCACCAAAAGACCTAAAATGTTCCTTTCCTGGATCCACTGAGCCACCAAACACCAGGATGTCCCATCCCAGACTCCAGATGTCCCATCCCTGAACACTTTGGGCCACCAAGACCTAAAATGTCCCATACCTGGACACTTTGGGCCAATCAGACCGAAAATGTCCCATCTCTGGACATTTTGAGGCCACTAAGACCCAGGTTGTCCCATCTCAGGACCCAAGATGTCTCATATGCAGCCATCTTGGGCCACCAAGACCTTAAATGTCCCAACCTTTGGACCCCTTGGACCACCCAGGCCAAGATGTCCCATCCCTGGACACTGTGAGGACACCAAGACCCAGGATGTCTCATCCCTAGACCCTTTGGGGACACCAAGTCCTAAGATGTCCCATCTCCACCCCACTTGGGCCACCCAGGCCAAGGTTCTGCCATCTCTGGACCCAAAATGTCCCATCTCCAGCGCCCCTGGGGCATCAAGAGCCAAAATTTCCCATCCCTGGATACCTTGGGCCACTCAGCACAAGATGTCCCATCCCTGAAACCCTTAGGCCACCGGGACATAAAATATCCCATATCTGGACACTTTGGGCCATCAATACTTAAAATGTTCTATCCCGGGACCCCTTAGACCACCAAGACCCAAGATGTCCCATGCTTGGACAGTTTGGGGACAATAAGACCAAGGACATTCCTTCCCTGGACTCAAGATGTCCCATTTGCAGCCATCTTGAGCCATCAAGACGTTAAATGCCCCAACCCATGGACCACCTAGGCCAGGATGTCCCATCCCTGGACACTTTGGGCCACCAAGACCTAAACTGTCCCATCCTTGGACACTTTGGGACACCCAGGCCTAGATGTCCCATCCCTGGACACTGTGAGGCCACCAAGACCCAGGATATCCCATCTCTGGACTCCTTCAGCTACCAAGATCAGGATGTCCCATGTGCAACCATCTTGGGACACCAAGACCAAGATGTCCCATCCCTGTATCCCCTGGGGCACCCAGACCCAGGATATCTCATCCCTGGACTCAAATTGTCCCATCTCCAGCCCCCTTGGGCCATCAAGAGCCAAAATTTCCCATCCCTGTATCCCCTGGGCTACGCAGAGCAGGATGTCCCATCCCTGGACCCCTTAGGCCAACAAGACCTAGAATGTCCCATCCCCGGACACTTTGGGCCACCCAGGCCAGCAAGACTCAGGATGTCCTATTCCTGGACACTTTGGGGACACCAAGTCTTATGATGTCCCATCTCCAGCTCCATTGTGCCACTCAGGCCCAGATGTCTCATGTCTGGACCCCTTGGGCCAACCAGAACCAAGACCTCAACATCTCCCCCAACTTCATCCCACCTTATGTGGAGAGTATTGAACTCTAAGACCTCAAAACTTCTCCCCAAACTTACCCCCTCCTCACCTGGGGATGTTCAACCCCAACCGTCTCCCTAACTTCACCGCACCTCATCTAGAGGATGTTGGACCCCCAAACCAAACAGGTCCCCCAACTTCACCCCACCTCACCTGGAAGAGGTTGAACTCCAGCTGAGACCAAACATCTCCTCCAATGTTGTCCCATCTGGGGAATAGTGAACCCAAGACCCCAAACACCTCTCCAACTTTGTCCCATCTCATCTAGAGGGTGGAGAATCCCAAGACCCCAACCATCTCCCACAATGTTGTCCCACGTCATCCAGAGGATGTTGAACCCCAACATCTCACCCAATTTTGTCCCACCTGGAAGATATTGAACCCCAAGACCCCAAACACCTCCCCAACTTCATGTCTTCTTCACCTGGAGGATGTTAAATCCCAACCAAGACTCCAAACATCTTTGCCAACTTTGTCCTACCTCATCTGGAATGTGAGAACCCAGGACTCCAAAATATCTCCTGCAGTGTTGTCCCACCTCGGGGATGGAGAACCCAAGACCCAACCATCTCCCTCAACTTCATCTCTCCTCATCTAGCTGGTGGAGAACTCCAAGACCCCCAACATCTCCCGCAGTGTCATCCCACCTGGAGGATGTTGAACCCCAACCAAGACCCGCAAACATCTCCCCCAACTTCATGCCTCTTCCCCTGCGAGGATGGAGAACCCAAGACATGAACCATCTCCTCCAATGTTGTCCCACCTTACGCTGACAACGTTGAACTCCAAGACTCCAAGATCTCCCCAACTTTGTCCCACCTGGAGGATGTTGAACCCCAACTGAGACCCCCAAACATCTCCCCAACTTCATCCAACCTCATCTGGAGGATGGAAAACACAAGACCCCAACATCTCCCGTCAACTCCTCCTGATTGGTGAGTGGAGCGGGTCAGGCCTGTGGGTGGGGTCTGTGGGCTGGGCCTGCCAGGAGCAGTGGCCACTGCTGCTCTCCCAGGGAAGTTCATCTGGATACATTTTGGGGCCACCAGGAAGTTGGTGTCACCCAACAAGACGTGTGAGTGGGTGGAGGGCCCAGCAGGGGAATCTAGTTGGCCGGCATCTACTTGTCCATCATCCATCTGTCCATCCATCCGTCCCTCCACATGGCCATCCCTCCATCTCCTCATCCCACCACCCAACTGACCCTCATTCTCCATCTCCTGGTGTCTCCACCCTCCTCTGTCAATCTGTTCATCCCCATCTTCTCACCCACCTCCTGGTCCCTCTATCTCCATCTCCTGGTGTCTCCATCTCCTCGTGTCTCCGCCCATCTGTCCATCCCCATCTCCTCACCCATCACCTGCCCGACCCTCCCTCTCTTGGTGTCTCTATCTCCTCATCCATCCATCTCCTTACATCTCCCTCTCCTGGCCCCTCCATCTCACAGAATCACAGAAGTCAGGGATTGGAAGGTGTAAGAGCTGGTCCGAAGAACAGTATTTGCCTGAACATCGCCATCAGGGACTTGGAGAACAGATGCCCTGATAGAAAGAATTGGACAACGACTTGGAGAGAGGCCTGAGGAAAAAAATTGTGTTGTACAGGTCTCTCCAACCCGGGGGCTACAGGTAACAATGGCTGCTGTACAGATTCCACCTGCT
This sequence comes from Caloenas nicobarica, assembly GCF_036013445.1. NCBI lineage: Eukaryota > Metazoa > Chordata > Aves > Columbiformes > Columbidae > Caloenas > Caloenas nicobarica. Next base: position 1,291,856 of record NC_088259.1, read on the forward strand.
GCCACAGCCAGACTTGCCCCCACCTCCTAAAAGGAATTGTGTTGTACAGGTCTTTCCGACCTGGGGATTATAGCTGCTGTCCGGAAGATGGATTTTCACCTGCTGCCTCAGCCAAACTTGCCCCCACCTCCTACCTGCTACTAAGGCCAGTGAAGAAGATCATGTGCAGAGGCTCTCCAAAGGTCTTGAGGTCACCCAGCGGACCAGTAAGAGACCCCTCAACCGAGGCGATGCAGGCGCGAACGGGTTCTGGCAAGCGAAGCGGGGACTCTTCAGGCCTGCGCAGTTAAGCCTGGATTGTGAAACAAAGGCAGAGATTGGCCTCAATCCATGGGAGCGAAGCGAGGTGAAGCAGCATAAAAGACAATTCCCAATGGGACATTGTTGAGGTCTCCCCACCAAAGGATCACGGATCATGACAGAGAACTGGCAGCACTCTTCTCACGGCACCTGAGACCATAGGGATGCCTTTGGATCTCGTAGTGGTAGCCAACCCTTTTTTTTCCCCCTTTCTTTTCTTTCCTTTTTCTCCAGTCTCTGTATCACGTGCCGCTTTACAGGCAAAATAAATAAAGAAACATTGATGATTGAATTACAACCCCTTGGCATTTTGATTGCCTTAATTTTGCACTTCGAGATCAAGGTAAACGAAGCATCACAAGTCCATCATCTAATGGACCGTGACAGGCCTGGATCACAAGTCTTATGAGGAGCAGCTGAGGGACATCAGGCTGTTTAGCCTGGAAAAAAGAGACTGAGGGGAGACCTTATTGGTCTCTACAACTACCTGACAGGAGACTGTAGCATGGTGGGTGTTGGTGTCTTCTCCCAAGTAGCAACTGATAGGATGAAATGGTCTCAAGTTGTGCCAGGGAAGATTCAGATTGGATATTAGGAGACATTTCTTCATGGAAAAAGTTGTGAAGCAGTGGAACAGGCTGCCCAGGGAAGTGGTGGAATCACCATTCCTGAAGGTGTTTAAAAGACATTTAACTGGGTTTCTTAGGGACGTGGTTTAGTGCTAGAGTTGGGTTATGGTTGGACTTGATGATCCTGAGGGTCTCTTCCAGCTGAAATTATTCTATAATTCTATTGACAAATCAAATTCAGGGCGGTTATTCCCTTTAATGCCAGTTACAGGCCTGCAGTGTTACGCGAGGTGCCGAGGCTCTCACACACCCCTACGTGCATTGGGCAGGGACAGCGACAGTCCTGTAGAGGGCAGTCAGCCCCATTCACAGTGAGTGTGGGACAGACACCCCAGACACCATTGCAGACAGATTCCGTGCCTTTGTGCAAGAAACTCGTTCCCACCTCTGAAGGATCGCAAGATCTGTCCTTTGTCTATCCAGTAGATGTAGGGCAGCCCATGAATAGGAAGCGCATCACACCAGGGTGTCCATGCGTATAGCTGCACTTCTAAATCTCCTTCTTTTTCTTTTCACCACTGTGTTCTTACCCCCTTGATAACACAATCAAGGAACAGACAAACCATTGTCACATTGGGACTGTCAGCAGCACCTTGTCATTCCTAGAGATCAGTGACACGTCTGCTCAAGTACCTCAGGGGCAGCAGAGACTCCACTGACAAAACACACGTTTCCTTCCAGGTCTGTCATTCCCAGCCCTGTTTCTCTCTGGTCTTGGGGACAGCAGGGCTTGCTCACTCTCCTGTTGCCCAATTTCAGCCCTAACTTTCCATCTGCCAACCAATGTGACCTTTCTCTGCTCTGAAGTCAAACCTTTGCACACATGGGGACCTAGATTCTTGGTACCAACCAGATTTCCCTAAGACTCTCAGAGCTTGGCCGGGTGCTACACCTGAGGTGCCACAGCCCAACTGTGCACTGATGCCCTCAGCCAAGGGCACAGCCAGGACAAGCTGCAGCCTGTGCTGTTTGACATCCATAGAGTCACTGCCAAGGCGTGGTGGGACAAGTCACACAGCTTGGGGTGCTGCAATGGGTGGGTACAGGCTTTTCAGGAGAGACGGGCTGGAAGGATCAGCAGTGGGATTCCCTCAAAGTGAAGAAGTTGCTTGGATGTATGGAGCTCCTTTATGTGGAGAGTGACAAGATGGATTTTCCCTTGTGAGTGAGGGCACCAATTACAAAGCCCTGGGGCTGCGGGGACACATGGCCATGCCCCCCAACAATCTAGTGCCACCGAAAGTGGGGCATGGCAGTCAGGGAGAGGCACCAGGATAAGGAGGAGAAAGCAACACTGAAAGACTGTGCTAGGGAAATTGGAAATTATTTCCTTTTTCTTCAATATCACTTGAAGGAACCCTGCTACTGCTGCCATTTTAGTGGCCACTTTCTGGGCTCAGGAGAGTCCTGGAGGCTGGGGACCCTTTTCTTTAGGGGGCACCAGGGGCTCCCCGGGCGAGTGGTCCCTGCTCTGGCTGGAATTGGAGAGCCTACAGCTGCAGCAGTCCAGGGAGAGTCCAGACCTTGAGAAACTTTGGGGTTCCACCATCAGGAATCTCTTAAGTTTTAAAAGGAGAAGTGTCCAGTTCTGTATCAGGGCAGGAGAATAACCCCATCCATCAGGACAGAGCAGGACCTGACACACTGAGCAGTGACACTGAGGAGAAAGGCCTGGGCACTACAAGGGCCGCCACACAAGCCCGTGCTGCACACTCACCATGAACAAGGCAGCTGCACACGGGGCTGCATGAGGAGGAGCGTGGGGACCCAGACACCTGGAGTTCTCATCCCATTCGGTTCAGCACTGGTGTGACCCCACACACACGGGTGTGTGCCAGTGTGCAGCTTCCCCATTTGGAGAAGCAGGGAGGAACTGGAGAGTGCAGGGCTCTGCCAAGGCAGGGTTCAGGACCTTGTGCACATGGTGTGGGATGCTGAGCGACCTGGGCTGTTTTGGCCCAGCAGCGCTGGGGAGGCTGCAGCAGTGTAGTAGTAGCCCGAGAGTGCTTGAAGGGTGATTTCAGAGATGGTGGAGGTTTTCTTCAGAGTGCAAAACAGCATAAGAAAAAATAACGGCACAAAGTGCAGCTGGGGAGGTCCAGGCTGGACATGAGCAGAAAGGAATGTGAGTGGAAGGGCAGTGCTGTGGTAGAGCAGGTCACTCAGAGGGAGTCTGCATCAGCCCAAGGCTTTGTGCTTCAAGGAACAGCTGGGGAGGATGGAGAGAGATCAGCAAAGGAAGGAAGATGCTCAGACAAGAGCAAGGTGGGATAGCAGGGGGGATGTCTCCAGCCTGCAGGGAAAGAGGTCCAGGTGATGCCACAGCATAGAACAGGCTGTCATGGAGATGATCAAGGGATGTAAAGAGGCTGAAAGCCCCCAACAGACATGAGCTCATTCTCCCCTTAGCGATGGCTGTTGTCTCCACCACTGATGACTGTGGGGAGACACCGTGTCCTTACAGCACAGGGGCCTCATGGCCTCCTTGTCCCCAGCCAGGAACCTGGGAGATGTCAGACCATAGTCCTGCCCTTGGCCTTGCACAGCCCCACATCACGCTGTCCCAGGAAGAGCCCTGGGCAACGTGGGAGGGACAGGATCTGCCTTCCAAAGGGCCGGGGGTCAAGGCTTGGCCCTTTGGTTAATGAAACCCATCTATGTTTACTCAGCATCAGAGAGACCCTCACCTTGCTTTTCCTGACCTGTCGTCTCTGCCTCCAGTTCTCTTCTCTAACCATTTCCTGGGGTCATTTCCTCAGTAGTGTTCCTCAGTGGGACCCATTAACATTTCAAGAAACTTTGGAGTTTGAATCTGACTTGACTTCTTAAGAGGTTTCTTCAACTTCCCCTCATGGTCTGATGTTCATGGACTCAGCACCAAACCCACCAGAGGGGTCATTAAAGTGCCTTGGGCTGCTCTTGTGCTGCTGAGCTGGGCTGGGCTCCTGGGACAGAGGGAGCTCATGGCAAGCGGCAGCGCTGCAGAGAGACAGCTCTGCCCAGGAGCAGCTCCTCTGCAAAGCGCAGTAGGGCTGAGGGCTCTGCTTGGGGATCTCAGGGATACCAGCAAGGCAGAGAGAGATTAAAGATGGTCAGGACTGGGAGGACGACTGGGAGGAGAAATCTTTGCAGCCCTTACCATGGTAAGTCTCTAGGGCAGGGCAATGCAGCTGTAGCTCCTGGAGGCATCTCCTAAAGTTAGCACAGGCACAGCTTGAGGAATCTGTATGGAGGGGGCTCTTGTTCAAGTAATTTTGAACAGCTGTGAAGCTGGGTGAGCACCCAGGGGTGCCCAGGGCTGTTCTGCAGAGCAGGGTCCCTGCATCCCAGGGCTCTGCCGGGGCAGCGCTCAGCCTGCCAGTGGCTATCCCCGCGGTGCTGTGGGGAGAAGCTGTTGGGGGAAGGAGCAATCCTTATCAGGGCAGGAAATGTGCTTCTGCTGTGGAGAGGGTGCTGTGTGGGTCAGGGCTGCTCACAGCTCCAGATCACCCCCAGGATTTTTGCAAGTGGATGCCTCAAAGAGAAGATCAATGCAAGGATTACCAGACAGATAAGGAGCTTTCCTGAGCCTGTCTTTTCAGTTTCCTATCCTGAGTGTAGGGGGGTGCAGGAAAAGAGAAAATGAAAATGACCTCTCATGCTTAAACAAATCACTGAGACTCATGAACTGCAACTCTGAGTCATCAGTACGTCTGCCAGAAGCCTCCTAACATCCCTTCAGCCACTGCTCTGCCTGGGCAGGGCATCAGCATCACCTTTGCTGGACCCGTCAGCCTTAGTCTGACCTGTCCTGTTTTCCAACCTGCAAACAGGTAGATGCCCCCAGGCAAACGGGCAGGATCTGTAGGGCCAGGGTGTGGGCACAGAGGGTGTGATGGTCTGTGAGCACTGACAGGGAAAAGACATGGACAGGGAAACACCTCCCAGGAGGAAAATCTCGTAGCGAGCAGGGAAATGATCAGAAATGAGAGGAAACTAATCCTGTAATTGTTATGGGAGGGAGAAAAGAGAAAATCCCGTATGATCCCCTGCAGCGCAGATCCCTTCTCTGAGCAGCCCCCTCACCTCCTCTCCCACCCAGCAAAGCCTTTGCCCTCAGGGCCGGGGGCTCCAAGGCATGAACCAGCTCCTGTGCAGCCAGAGCTCCAGTTCCCTCTGCAGAGCACAGGGGCTGAGAGCAACTGCCCGGCAATGTTGGTGTGTGGGAGGTGGCTGCACAGCTGGGGAAGGGTGACACTGTCTGAGTGCCTGGCTGCCTCTGCCCTGGCTTCTTTCACACCCACCCTCACCGCATTTTCCTTCTTGCTCCACTGCTCTGGGTCACTGTTGTTGTGATCTTGTTCTTGCTGTCAGGCTCTCTGGGGATGGGAGTTTCAGCTGCAGAGTCACGGCCTGATCTTGTGGGTCCTTTCCTGCAGCTGTGTCCATGGGAACACGTGTCCCAGCTTTGCTCTGACCTGTGGGGCTGTGGGCAATGCAGCCTGTGGGGCTGGAGAATGAGCTGAATCTCCCTGAATCAAATGCCATCATTAGGACACTTGGACATATCGTTCAGGTGTCCTTCCAATCTGTTATCTTCCCTCCAGGATGCAAACCTGTCCTACAGCACCTTTGTGTTATCTCAAAGCCCCACGGAGAAGCTCAGAGATGCTGTGACAGAGAAAATGCTGTTGGGTTTTTGAAATGAGCCGTGTGTATCCTGGGCTAAACATGGGGTACTGAGACATTAGGAAAGAGTGAGACGTTGTGGTTCCATCTGACAAGGCTGAACCCTAGGTCTGGCCCCTTCCCCCCATTCCCATGACCCCCTGCTGTAGAGCAGGTCTGACTCCTCGGCAGCCAGCGGGCACAGGCCCTGCTCCTCACGGCACCTCTGGCCAGCACCACCCAAGGCTCAGCCATGGAGCTGAGGGAAGGTCTGGAAAAGGACAAGGGGGTGTGGAGCAGAGGGAGGGGCTGTGGGAAATGGGTTTGATTTTGTCTCCCCTAACTTTTCACTGTCTTTTCCTCCTGTAATAGTGCCCCATGCCTATTGGCAGCAAATGTCCAACAGCAGCTCCATCACCCAGTTCCTCCTCCTGGCGTTCACAGACACATGGGAGCAGCAGCTCTTGCACTTCTGGTTCTTCCTGGGCATCTACCTGGCTGCTCTCCTGGGCAACGGCCTCATCATCACCACCATAGCCTGTGACCAGCACCTCCACACCCCCATGTACTTCTTCCTCCTCAACCTCTCCCTTCTTGACCTGGGCTCCATCTCCACCATTCTCCCCAAGTCCTTGGCCAATTCCCTCTGGGACACTAGGTGCATCTCGTTTTTGGAATGTGCTGCACAAGTCTTTATGTTTCTCTTCTTTATGGCAGCAGAGTATTTTCTTCTCACAGTCATGTGCTACGACCGCTACATTGCCATCTGCAAACCCCTGCACTACAGGACCCTCCTGGGCAGCAGAGCTTGTGTCCACATGGCAGCGGCTGCCTGGGCCACTGGGTTTCTCACTGCTCTGCTGCACACGGCCAATACATTTTCACTGCCACTATGCAAGGGCAATGCCCTGGACCAGTTCTTCTGTGAAATCCCCCAGATCCTCAAGCTCTGCTGCCAAGACTTCTACCTGAGAGAACTTGGGCTTCTTGTAGTCAGTGCCTGTTTAGCTTTTGTGTGTTTTGTGTTCATTGTGCTGTCCTATGTGCAGATCTTGAGGTCCGTGCTGAGGATCCCCTCTGAGCAGGGACGGCACAAAGCCTTTTCCACGTGCCTCCCTCACCTGGCTGTGGTCTCCCTGTATGTCAGCACTGCCATTTTTGCCCATTTGAAGCCCCCCTCCATCTCTTCCCCTATCCTGGATCTGTTGGTGTCTGTTCTGTACTCGGTGGTGCCTCCAGCAGTGAACCCCCTCATCTACAGCATGAGGAACCAGGAGCTCAAGGATGCCCTGAGGAAACTACTTGAATATTCACTACTTCAGGTTAAGAAGGTTCGTGTTATCTCACTAGGGCTACAATAGAAATAGCCAGGACTAACTTTTCTCATATGTGTCTATATTTTTCCATAGTGCTTTTGCTGGGCTTTTTTTTTTGGTTCACGTTTGCAATAATATAATTCTTGGCCTCCCACATGTCTTTTCTTGAACCAAAGACCTCATGTACATATGTATATGTGCTCTTTTGTTTTTGATAATCTCTTTAAATGAAGCAGTAGAAAACAATGTCTCCCCATCCCTTCACACTCCTCTGGATCTGGGAGAGCAGCCCTAGGATGCAGGAGGATCCAGAAGGCAAATGCTGCCTCATGGAGGAGCAGCCCTGGTGGCCTTGGGGCTGCCTGTGGGCACCTCAGTGGTTGCTCCCTCTCTGACACCCGTGAATCGGGGCTGCTGCTTTGCTGGATCCATGGCCAAGGGCAACAGCAGGACGCAGCAGGACATATCCCTTGTTGTCTGTTGACAGTGGAGATGGTGAATGGTCACTGAGATATGCACTGTCCCAGTGCATGATGGGGCAGAGGACAATCCTCCAGGAGAGGACTCAGGAGCGGCCCAGAGAGCCCATGAGGTACACATGGACCAGGTGTCCCTGAGGTGGGCAGTGACAGGACCCCACAGAGTGAGACATCGCCCAAGGTGGAGTCGAGCAAAGGGAAAGCACTAAATGCAGGTATCTGCAGGGAAACAAAGGTGTACACAGACAATCTGACACAGACCAACTCCAACAGGCAACAGCACCTTCAAAGCCACCACACCAACAGCAGCACTTACACAACCATGAGCAACAGTACTGACCCTGTCCTGTTCCTCCTCTCAGACTGATCTGGTGTGAAGGTTGCACAAGTGGTCTATACATCCCAGATAGAACTTACTTGCAGTTTCACACACTCCTGTGGTCCCTCCAGTGTGGACCTGGGATTTGGGCCAGGCCAGACTCAGAGATATTACCCACTTGCACATTCCAACCCTGGGTTTCTCCAGATCCTGGGGTCCTCCTCCTCCTTGCTAGCCTCACTTAGAACTGACCCAGATAGTGTGTGCATACATTTACACCCAAACACACACACAACAGTGAGCCCACTCACACAGCAAATAGCCAGGAGTGGTGCTTAAGAAATATTGTAGTTTAACCCTGGCATCATCTCAACACCACACAGCTGGTGTGGCAGGATGAGGGGAGGATCAGAAAAGTAAAAGAAAACTCGTGGTTGAGATAAAGACAGTTTAATAGGTAAAGTAAAAGCTGTCTGTGCAATCAAAGAAAAATAAGGATTTATCCCCTGTTTTGCGTTGGCAGGTGGGTGTTCAGCTATCTCCAGAAAATCAGGGCTCCATCACACATAGCAGTTACTAGGGAAGACGCCATCACTCTGAAAGTTCTCTCCTTCCTTCTTCTCCCAGATGTTACTGATGAGCTTGACTTCATATGGTACAGAAGACCCCTTTGGTCAGCTGGGGTCAGCTGTCTCAGCTGTGTCTCCTCTCAATTTCTTGGGCACCCCCAGGCTACAGAAAAGTCATTGACTCTGTGCAAGCACTTCTCAGCAATGACTGAAACATTGGGGTGTGATCAACACTGTTTCCATCACAGATTTAAAATACAGCCCCATACAAGTTTCTATGAAGATAATTAACTCTACCCCAGCTAAAACCAGTCTAATAAGCAGGATAGATCATGGTGATCAGGCAGGGGGTTTGGCCAGACCAGCACTGACCAGCCACCTCCCCAAGGGCAGCTGGTCCCTTGAATGCCTCTCCTCCCCACTCTTCCGCAGGCTGCTTCTTCCATGATCCACCTTGATCCCTCCCTTTCTCTGCCCCGGTCTCCTCACAATTCATAGCCATTATCAGTTACTTTTTCCCCAATGGGCTCAGGTTTTCTCCACTTGCACTCAAATTTGATACTTTGGATTCCATTGCCTTGGTCCTCTGGGACTTCAGTGGCATCACTGGTGGCTCCCCCAGGCACTGATGGCCTTGCAAGTCTTGACTGCCCAGACAGTCCCCAGTGCTCCCCTCTGTGCAGTTTGGCCAACCTGGTCACATCTGCAGCCACCTGTGAGGCCCAGCTGGCACACCTGGAGCTGCCCATACTGCTGGGTCCCTTCTCACATCCCTCAGCTTCTTACGCACATCCCACAGTTTCCCATGGCACGTACAGGTGGTTTCACCCCAGGGCAGGGCCTCACCAGGGGCTCACTCATCTTTCTGCAGCCTTCCTGTCTGGTGTCCTTGATGACCTCGTGATACCTGCCTACCTCTGGCCAATCACATTGCTCTCATGAGGTGACATCACAAGTAATAATCCGGACATGTTGGCTTTGTCCACACCCACCCCAGGTAACTGCAATAGAATTGGCATCACAACCCACCTCCAGCCGTGTCATCTTCCCCTTCTCCTGCATCTCCTGTCTCCCAAGCTCTCAGCACTGCTGGGTGTGTTTTTCAGCATCCACGTGACATCACTAGGCCTATCTCACCATGCGCCCTGTTGCGTTGTTTCCAAAGATGTGACTTCAAAATCTACCTCCCTCCCATGATGCCTCACCTTGCATCATCCTCTTTTGGCACCAGGGGTCACCTCACAGCCAACCTCCCAGACACTGCCCCTTTACCTGCCTCTCCTCTTTCCTACCCAGCACTGTTGTTTCTGCTGGGCAGGCAGCAACGTCCTCCCCATGGGGACTGCAGGGCCCTGGTGGGACAGCTCAGTGGTGGGAGGGCAGCCATGGAGGGTAGGGTGCCTCAGGAAGGCAGGCAGGTGAATGAGGAGGTGGAGATGAGCTCTGTGCAGAGGGGAGCCTGGCGTGCACAGAACCTTGCCTTGGAGGAAGCTTCATGGTCACAGGTCCTCGGCTACATGGCAAGTTGGACGATCTCTTGGTCTGCTGCGAGGGCAGCAGGGCTGGGCACAAGCAACCCAGGAGATTTCTGCAGGGTGTGGAAGACAGCATTTTGAGACGAACACTGGACGAGCTGACTAGGGCTGGTCTCTCACTGACAGACAAGGTGGATCAGGCTGAGGATCTGAAGGATGACAGCAGCCATGGCTGCAGTGGCCAAGCGATGGTGGAGAAGCAGGGTAACTGCAGGACGAGAGTGTAGGACTGCAGGAGAACTGGTTTCAGTTACTGTAGGATCTGCTTTGGCTGTCCTGGAGAACAAACAGGCTGTGAGTCTCTCTTCAGGGGCAATGTCCTCAAAGCCCAGGAAGAAACCAATCTGATGGTCAGGGAGTCGAGCAGGGCCTGGCAAGAGGTCAGCATGGGTGAACAGGGACTCCCTGACTTAGGAGATCAAACAGCAGAAGGACGTGCAGGGAGGCTGGAGAGAAACAAGCTACCCAGGAGACGGACAGACACCTGGCCTGGGGATGCAGGGATGGAGCCAGCAAAGCCAATGCTGAGCAGTGGCTGAAATGGCCATGCAAGGGGAGGGCACCCAGGAGGGCTTCTCCAAAGATATTGTCAGCACAAGGAAGGCAGCTGAGGGAACCCTGGTCCCAGTGGCCAGTGGGGCAGGGGACGGAGTGACAAAGACAGTATCAAAACAGAAATTTCTCAGAAGAAAGATTCTCCCTTTGAGAGTGCTGGTAGGAAATGTATTTTGCTGAGTAACTGGACGCACCTATGCATTTTACTATACATTTACCTCTACATAAATATTTATTTTTCCTTATACTCACATAGAAAGACAGATAACACAGATCTGTTTAGATCACTGTCAACATGACCATCTAAAAAGAGAACAGTTCAATTAACCTTTTTATCCTTCTTTCCTCCATCAGGCAAGAGTGGCCAACAGCTTCGAGCATGACTCACGCTGTGCCAAGCGTAAAAAACGGCATTGACAGTCCAGGGCAGTGGATTTTTTGGTGCCTTCGACTCTGTGCAAGACACAAGGATTATCATTCTTAATGCTGTATGCTTTGGTATGATAGAAATCTAGAGAATATTTTTTTTAAAAACTGAGGGAAAAAGAAACCAAATGAAAGATGTAAAGGAAATGTCTTCTTGCAACTTTAAGCATCAAACATTGTTGGTGTTGTAATTCTCCTTTCTTTGTTTTGAATACTTTAAATACCAGTGTTCATCCATGACATCAAAATGAGACTTTTCAGGATGTGCATTAAGAGCAAGAGGAGAACTACTGATCTTCCACAAGATTTGCCCTGTCAGCACTCTCTCTGTTAGGCTGTGCATCTGATCTCCCTCATCCTTCATGTATTTCCTCCTGCCCTAACTAAACTGACCATGCCTGAAGTACCATTTCCAGCAGCTGATCTGCACACAAGCACTTGCAATTGCTCTCTGGATTTTCCTTTCTCTTACTCTTCGATCACTCAGACACTTGTCAACAAGCCAGTTGCTGCTTTCAGCTTCAAGGAGTTAAAAGCTTCCTTGTGTTTCAGTAGTCTGTCTAATTCTGTCTTTAGCCAACTCTTTTATTGTGTTTCTTTTATAATTTCCTTTCTGTCTAAATCATTTCTTGCATGGTTATGCCTTGGAGAAGGTGAACTGCAATGGTGGCAGTCTGTCCTTGGCATACAGTTGAGGAGTGTGTTTTCTTTTGATCAGTTTTATTGTGTTTGTTCAAAAATAAGAGAAATGCCTCTTTGCCTGTGTGCAGCCAGGTCTCTAAGGAGAGCAGGTGGGAGCTGATGCAAAGGAGCTGGAACATCCAGCTGCAGACTGCAGTGGAGAAGTCTGGTGTAAGGAAAAGGGATGCAAGTCCCAGGTGGCCAATGAGAGAAATGATGGGGTTGGGGAGGTGAGGAGCAAGGTTGTCCACATGGTGTCAGACCTCAAGGGACAGCTTCTCCAACCAGCACAGATCTCCTTAGGAGAGACCCTGGGTCAATATCACATAATGCTGCAATCACCTCTTCTCCACACTGAAAAAAAACCAAACCATATCCTTTACAAAATTAAAAAAAAAAATTCATTTTTATTAGAAGGTTTTTGAAATCATTCTCTGCAACTA